>NC_143204.1:12930000-13530000 GCF_051530095.1 Phoenix dactylifera | reverse complement strand
AGTCTAATCCATAGAAGTCTTTCTTTTAGTGGTGCTTTAATAAGATTCTTATTATTCAAGTTATAGATATACAACAATTACAAAATCATTATATTGATACCAAGATTTCAGTAATATTCATGTTCACAAAACTAATTGCTTTAGCTACAATTATTTATCATTACAAAGGAAATTTTAAAAATTATTTATCCGACTTGATGTTTATCAAAAGTATAGAGAACAAAAATTAGCACTATAACAATCATTATTTTTATTGTATAAATACAATGTTCTATATTCAACCCGCGTTCATTTAATAAGAAATATATTTTTACTAGCCTGGATAAAGATATAAATTTGAAAGATATCTCTTTATTTAGACCGTATTTGGTTGCATAAGTGGAGTGGAATTGAGGATAGGAACTTTCTAAAAATGACACTTGTAGAAACTTCACTGCAAGGCAATTTGGTTTAGTGTAAGTAGCCTAAATAAGAACCTACTTTGAAAAATAGCCTTGAAGGATGTGTTTGATCAAGGTTAAGGGTTGTTTGGTTTAGTGTAAATAAGTTGAGTGGGAGACCACTTCGCTAACACGATTTCCGCTCTCCCTAAGTTAAAGCCACTAGGGCAATTTCTTTCAAAATTAGGCCATTTCACAAACTCATTTCGGCCCCACTTAGGTATAACTACATGCTCGAAGTGGACTCTCATTTGGTTGACCTAAGTTCAGGTGACCAATTACAAGCAGCCAAACATGTCCATAATTAGAGAAATATCATTTTTCCTAAGTGATTTTGATCAACTTTCAGACATTTGGCTGCAAAAATAAACCATTAATCACTTAGCCTCTAAAGTCACTTATGAAAATATCTAGAAGGGGATGAGGGAATTTTAGGCTACTCGGCTCTCAAATATTGTGAGGAGTGGTTTTTACTTAGTCTTACAAAAACTATGGTGCAATGCAAAAATACAAGGTATATGCCAAACAACTTATTTGTGGTCTTTCTATAAATACTCAAGAACATACATGCAGACCTACACAAACCTAGAGATATGGATATCATAGATGGACCATACTACAAGATTAATAATAGAAAATCATAATAGCAACAACTTTTACTGCAACATAGACAATCAAGCTCCAAAAAGATACTAAGATTTACATGGTTTGAACATGTTGAGATATATGGAAACATTCCTTCCTTTGTTCCTTTATACTTATGTACTTTTGTACTCTTGTACTTTTATAATTATGTACTTTTATACTTTACCTCCTTTGTACTTACTCTCTTTGACCTCACTTTCTATAAAAGGGCCATCCTTTGTATAGATTAGAGACACTGAAAGATACATAATTCTCTCAATTCCTTCCACTTCCCCCTTTTTCTTTATGGTATCAGAGCTGCTAGAATTCTGGTGCCTCCCCCTTTGTACTTTTGGAGCAGTTCGAAGATCGATCTCAGCAATCCAACACCGCAAGGTTGTTCACCCAACACCGCAAGGTTGTTCACCCAACACCGGTCTTCAATCCGACAAAATTTCACATCCAACCACCACCGCACGCTCCACCGGAAGATTCTATGAACTTTGCCACTCGCTCCATGTACCTCATGTGCCTGCCACTCCAGATCCAGCCAAGCCTCACATGTGCCTCACCTCAGTCTTAGCCACGTCATCCACCACGTCAGCCTTTCATAGTTGACTTTGACTTTTGGCTCTCTCTTTTTGCAACAATTATTGCTTCCCAAAATGATGTTACTCATCCTATTGAGATCATTTGGGATGGGACCAACTACAATCTGTGGGCTTCTACTATGATGGTTTTTCTCAAAGAAAGAAAACTATGGCTTTATGTCTCTGAGGGACTTTCTAAGCCTAAGAAGACCTCGTATGAATCCACCACAGAATATGCAACCTGCTTAGAGGAATGAGAAAGCAATCGGTATAGGATTCTCTCATGGTTCATCAACACTTTAGTTCCTTCTATTCACAACCTCCTTCCAAAACTTGGAAGCGCTAAAGCTATGTGGGACTTCTTAGCGAACTGATACAACTGCACCAACGATGCATCGCTCTAGTTTCAGATCGAGACCAAGCTCTACCATATGCATCAGGAACTAGGTTAGTCTATAGCTGATTTCTATTCTCAAGTCACTAATCTTTGGGATCAGCTGGCTACCGCAAAACCACAGTTGTGTTGTACCACTGACATTAAGCTCTTCACTCAATATTGTGATGGAAGCTCATACACTTCATGATGGCTCTATGAGATGATTTTGAATCCACTCGGGCCTCCCTCCTTTGCGTGCACCACTTCCTACCATGGACATCGCAGTTGCAGAACTAATCTCTAAAGAGAATCGCCGCTCTACAATGAAGTTGCAGTCTACCAAGATTATTATGGTTGCTGCTCCCAAGCCTTACTCCAATCATTCTGCACCACAACCCTAGACATCTTCCAAAAAGCTCTTCTGCAAATACTGCAAAGAAGAAGGTTATATGGTCCAAGATTGCCTGAAGTTGCAAAGAAAAAAAGCTTGCGAGTCTCGAGGTACCCTCTTGCAGGCTGTTTTCAACGGGCTCATTTGCTCCTAAGTCTTCTTCTCAGACCACTGTGCTTATTGCAACTAAAATTGAGGCTTCAATCCACCATGTTTTAACAAATGCTCCGTCTATCACCCCAGGTAAATCCTCCTGGTTTATAGATTCAGCCTGTTGCAATCATATTATATCTGATTCCAATCTTTTTTCTACTAAAACAGTCCTCAACCCTAACCATATTATTTACACTGTAGATGGTTCTTTTTTACATGTTAGCCACATTGAATCAATTTTTACTTCCAATCTCACAATTGGTAGTACTAGATCCCTCCCACGGTGTCTCCACATATCGCTGCTCTCATCACCTTCTCTAGTCTTTGGCATTCTCGCCTCGATCATATTTCGTTGCCTCGCATTCAGTTGTTAGCTTCTAGCAGTCACCTTGAATCGATAGATTTTACTAAGTTTGATAGTCTTTCTTGTCAATTAAGAAAACATACTCATTTATCTTTTAATACCAATGATTCATTTTCTTCTGCTCCTTTTGATCTTGTCCACTCTGATATTTGGGGACCAGCTTCCATTCCCACTGAAGGGGGATTGCACTACTTTGTCATTTTTGTGGATAATTATCTTATTACACATAGATTTATCTTTTGCGTAAGCATTCTGAGTTATTTGACACTTACAAAAATTTATATAAAATGGTGCAAACTCAATTCTCTCATACCATTAAAATTTCTCGATTAGATAATGCTATGGAATATAACAAGAAATCTTTCCTTGAGTTCTTGCAGCAAAATGGCACTATCTCTCATCGCTCTTGTCCCTACAGAACGGACGAGCAGATCATAAACATCATCACATTTTAGACACAGTAAGATCATTGCTTATCTCTGCCTCTCTTTTTGAACATTTTTGGGGTAAAGCTGCTCTCACTGCTGTCTATACCATCAATCGTGTACCATCCCCCACTATTCACAATAAAACTTCGTTCCAGCTTTTACATGGTAAACTCCCCAACTATAGCTCTTTTCGAGTTTTTGGTTGTGTCTGCTTTGTTCTCCATCCCCCACTATTCACACTTACCGATGCGACTTCTGAGCTCTTATGGCTACGCCGACTACTGACTGACATGGATGTTCCTCGACTCTCTAGTTCTCTTCTTCACTGTGACAATCAGTGCGCCATTTAGATTGCCCATAATGATGTCTTCAATGAGCGCACTAAGCATATTGAGATTGATTGCCACTTTATCTGGCAACATCTCAATGATAGCATTCTCCACTTGCGATTTGTTACTTCTATAGATCAACTTGCTGACATCTGGCAATATCTGGCAACATTTTACGAAGTCTCACCCACCAGGTTGTCTCAATGAACTTACCTGCAAACTCAAAATAGTTTCTATGTCACCACCTTGAGTTTGAGGGGGGATATTGAGATATATTGAAACATTCTATATATCTCCTTTGTATCTTTGTGCATGTGTATATTTATACTTATATACTCTTATACTTTTATACTTTGTGCACTTTTGTACTTCTATATTTTACCTCCTTTGTACTTAATCTCTTTGGCCTTACTCCCTATAAAAGGGTCATCTTTTGTACAGATTAGAGACACTGAAAGATACATAATTCTCTCAATTCTTTCCGCTTCCTCCTTTTTCTTTAGAACAAATCCAAGGCCCACATCCATGGAAGAACAATGTGAAGATAGTTTCTTTCATTCTATGGATAAATCTACATGAGAGTGATTGAAAATTTCATGTGACCTTTTTAACTTTTGGTGTGTTTAGCATTGCTTAAAAAAATTGTTTATGTGACTTTGAAAGTGAAAGATATTTCTTAAAGGAAAAAAATGGTTGGTAAAAATTATCTAAAAAATGCTTCCACAAGAAGAAAAATTGAAAAAATTGCTTTTAAAAGAAGTTAGGAAACCTAACTCATGACTTCTCCTTCTCTTTTTATAAGGAAAAGGTAATGTCAGATATATCCATTCAGAGACAATAGGGTATAAGAACACCCCTTAAAGATGGTAAGACCTTTTTCTCAAGTAACCTCCCAAAAGCTCCAAAAGAACCCTAGAACATGAGTTGCCCTTTTTCCAACTCTTTCCCTATTCTTATGTATTTTTCTCCCTAAAAAACATCCAATGTTTTAGCCCTTAGATCGTCCCAAATCCATGGCTAGAAAAGGAGGATTTGACTTTACCATGAAACATGGGCTTTATAGACCAACCTAAGACTTGAAACCTAGCATTATTGTCATTTGAAAGGGGAGTAATCGAGAGAAAAAGTGGGTCTCTTACTTTACCCCCACTTATTTCTTGATCTCAACTATGGCCATATTTTTAGTAACAAACAATAAATAATATTACTAGTAGTATTATTTAATATTATTTATTAAAAATAATAATAACTAATAATATTATTAATGTAACAATTCAGGACTTCATCCAAAAAGGCTAGCTAGAAGATATTATTTGGATTTCTTAATTTTGTATAAGTACCTAAGATCTATCCAGCGAATAATTAATGTGGGACTAAATACGCTCGTGGATGCCATCCTCACATACTCCCTTTGTTTAAGCACTAATATTCTCGTCATGCTAAGGGTCTAAATCTATTCAAATCTAATCACAAACATCATGATTGGCCCGTAGTCTGCCTTAATAAACCTATACTACAGTGTTTCCTAATCTACATAGGCCATGGGCCAGGTCCGCTTCGATATCATTTGTAACAACCTAGGGCCTCATCCAAAAAGGCTAGCCAGAAGATATTATTTGGATTTCTTGATCCTATATAAGTACTCAAAATCTATCCTATGAATAATCGATGTGGGACTAAATACACTTTGCATGGATCCTCACAACTAAAAATATTAAAAATATTATTATTTTATCAAAATTAATTTTTATTCATAATTAATAAAATTAATATTATCTAATTAAGATAAATTAATAATCATATCATTGATTATTTATTATTTAAATAGTATAAATAATTAATAATACAATAATATCATTTGACTCAACCAATATAAGGTTATATCGATATTTTAAATAAATAATGTAAAATAATTAACAATATTATTATAGAAATATTCAAAAAATAGTCTTATTTTAATAATATTATTTTATTGAATGATAGTTAATAATGATAATAATTTAATATTATTGGCAATCAATAATATTAATATTATTTTATTATAATAGTTAATCAATAACAATATTATTGATTATTGATTTATTATTAGCAATAATATTAGATATTATCTAAATATATAAGATAATTACTAAAATAGTATTAATTTATTCAATCCATACATGCTTTGAACTAAGTATATTAATTTATATTTTTATATTAATTTATATTCTAAGTGATGAAGTTAACGACACTCACTTTTTCAACAATCAAATAGCAGAAGTGTCCCTTATCGCTTCCCACTCTCTCCACTTATATAATCAAGTACCTCTAATTCAAAGTCGCTTTGAATCAATTTTTTGTTTCAGGAGCTATTTCAAAAACTAATTTTGGCTTCATATGGACCAACCAAATACCTAAAATGGACTCCTATGAGCTTACCGAAGTTTCTAGGTCCAATTATGGAGCCTTTTGCAATGTATAAATTTTGCTATTTGGGTGAGATAAGTTAAAGTGCATTTTAATACATAATCCCTTTGTGGACTCGTGTATAAAAGAGGCCGTTGACCAGCCCTTTAATTCGTAATCCCTCTCTCCTATACCACCTCATTGATACAATCCATTGAGGAACCAGTTAATAAATCCACTAAGTAAAATATGGTGGAAAATTTTATGATGATATTGGGACACTTTTCTTTTCTCCCTTGATTTTCTACTCTCAAGTAACCTTAGTTTTTCATTTTTGCCATCTAAATAGCCAAAATAGACCCAAATCAACTAAGAAAAGGTGACTTTTGATAAACTTTTAGCCAACGAAACACTCTTTAGACAAAATTAAGAATGTTGACTAGTAACTACCATGATAAAATAATAGTTAAATAACAATCATTAACGAAATCTCTAATACAAAAAATATATTATTTAAATGTCAAACATATTTATCTTTTCTTTTGGCCGAATTCTATTCTTTAGCTATATTCTTAGAGAAAGTGGTTGATCCACTTTGAAAGATATTTAAAAATAAAAAATAGCGAAAAATTATATAGACAATAATAGGAAATAGTATTTTATTATTTATTTATATTAATCTTTAAGATTCATGATGATCAATATTATCCCGAAATAACATGTTTCTTTTTTTTTTTGTCATGTCGTTGGCAAGAAACAACATTGACATGTGTATTGCAAATGGGATAAATAGTGGATATAAGTGGATCATAGTTTACTTGACCTGCCCTAGCTAACAAAAGTAAAAAAAAAAACATAGAAAAAATTCAATCACAAGATTCAGTCAAAAAGAAAAGACAATTTTAATCTTGTACCTACTCTAGTCAAGGAGGGGAAAAGGGGAAAAAAGGATGGATTTTCCTTTCCCTAGTCAAAGATGGAAAAAATAAAATGAGATAAAAGAAAAAGATTTCATGTTCCAAAGTTCTCTCTCTTATTCCTTCTACCCTATAGTTGGTTTTAGCATCTTTTTTGAGATAACAACATATATGTGTAACACACCAATTATCTTATAAAACTCATTTATATTTAAAAATTATAAATAGATTATAAAATTTTATATCTAAGATCCCACTTAAGCATAAAATACATATAATCACTTCCATGGCAAATACACACATGCACTTCTGTATATTGTCTATATTGGATTCTTCAAGATCCTTCGATATTTAACATGTGTGGCCCATGTTAGGCTAGGGATCATGCTTCTTCCTCGAAAGTATCCTTATTACATATCAAAAAAATTCTTTAATATAATAGATTTTATTGCCATCTATGCACCATATGATATGTGCATGTGCAAACATCTTTTAGCTAGATTTAAAAAATTTCTTTTCCCTAGTTTTGACTTTCTTGAAAATCTTGGTATATCAAGGATATCTAATGCCACTATTCTCATACCTTAGAATCTCTCAAGAAAATAGAAAAACTTTTCACTTTATAAATTAAAAATTTGTTATACCTTATATCCCTCTATCTCTCAAATATAAATCAAATTAGATCTTTTCATTTTTTTATCATATAAATAGCTCGTGTCTAAATAGAAAAATCTTAAATTTATGGTCAATTATAATCTATCATAATTTATTTTTTGAAAGTTTGGTTTATAAAAAGATAAAGTTGAAGTCCTCTAAGATTTTTAGCATAGTGTGAATTTCTAAGGTAAAAATATTTGGATCATTTTTGAAGGTTAGTACATGAGACACTGATTGATGGTTCTTTTTCTCTTTTCTTGTATTTATAATGTTGGCCTCATATCGGCTTGGAGTTTGGTTTCATTATAGTCTTGATAAGGCCCACTTACAAGGCGGGATCCATTCTGTTAAAAAAAAAAAAAAACTGCTTCATTACATGTATTTTTAATTAGGAAAGTGCCCTCTCCCTCTTTGAATGGATAAAGAGCCCATGGTCTCACTCTTAGAGTCTGGCTTTATATATTCAAATCCAGGAATAGAAGTAGATAGTAATATTTAGCATATTCCATGTCTATCGAGGATAAAGTGGAAAGGAAAAGAGGAACAATAGAGCAGATATTTTAGAGAAAAGAGAAAAAAAATAGTGAGTGACCTCTGAAGAAGGAAAAGAAAAAATGGATAGGTACCTTTTGCAATTGAAATAAATATATAAAAAGTTGTTCATAACTAGTCTATCTCATAAGATTGCATTTATAGATATATCAAAAATGGAGTCTATGGAAGTAAAGTCCTACCCTTAAAAAGTTTCATTATAATAGTAAAGATATATCTATAGTTGAACATGTTATATATGATGCAAACAACCTAGAAACCATATAACTCTCTCCTCTCTCCAAAAGATATGTGGCATATAAAATTTTCTACTTTCTACAATTAAGATCTACTAAAATTTTAAATGTAGGAAAAAACATAGATACTCCAACCCCTCCTCCCCCACCAACCCCCCACCTTGCTCTCTAGTTAGGAGTTGCGCTGGACTGTTTGAAATGCAATCTCTAAGCTTAAGTTGGAGCTGAAGTAATGGAATCGAACCCCATATGTCCATATTATAATAGTAGAGATAATGTGGAAATGCATATGGCCAAAGAAATCTCTCAAATGCAACATTGGAGAGAGCTTGCATTAAATAGTAGAATAGATATCTATATATTCAATAAGAGAAGCTTTTGCAGCATATTTCACTATGAGATGATCTTTTATAACTCAATTATATGAAAAAGAAATAATAACTGGACCTGTACTCATATGCAATACCATGTTTTGATTGGAAAGGGAGGGTGCATCAATTGGTTTTCTTCTTGATTTTAATCAAGAAAGCAAAGAGGGGAGTAGCTCATGCTACATGCATCTCCACTCTCTACTTTGCCATATATATGCTCACCTAAATTGAAAAATATATTTCATTCAATAGTCTTTCTCTTAAGAAAGAGAAAAAAAATAAATAGTCACTTAAATACGTAATTATTAGTTTCACATAACTATTTTTATCCTTTGGGTTTTCTAAAAGTCCAAGGATTGCTGACCTATAAAGGAAGCCTTCATGTATAGTGTTCAAAGTGATGCTAAAGTCATACTAAAGTCTAGTCATGATCATCTTATTTTATTTACTTAGGATTAGGAAGATAAGTTGCCTAGTATTCAAGAATCTCCACTCTATTTTTGATGTTATGATATATATTCTTGTGTCTTTGAAAAAAAATTGCCATTTTAAAGTTCTCTCTCTTGTGAAAGAGAAAAAAATATGTGGATCAATCATTTAGGTATATGTTTACTACCTCATCATATCTTTTTCTATCTTTTTTGGGTTTTGCGAACATAGCGGGGTTTTTGTCCTAAAAAGAAAACATTGCATAATTATTTAGAGTACTCATTTGATTACTCTAATAATGTTTATCTTATTTTATTTTTCTTGCTCCTTGCCATCTTTTTAAAGATGCACTTGTATTGCATGTACTCAGTAAAGTTTTTTCAATAAGATTAGTAGTTTGATATTTTCTAATTTCAATCTCAAAAAATAAAGATGGAACAAATTTTATTCTTATTAGCTTCATTTGCAAATTCTATCCTAAATTAAGAAATCTTGTTCTTTTCTCTTTTATCCATTTCTTCATGCTCGTTTTTATTTGTGTGTTTTCACTTTCATAATCACGTAATGCATGTGCATGCCAAGCTGTAGTATATATAAGCAATATAATAGAAGTTTCCAAAATCATCAAAATGGTTGTTACTTTCTATCCGCTATCTAACTTGGTGCTCCTTCATGAATCTAAATATTTTTTGTGACTCCACATCACATGCATCCATAAGCCATGGTCTACTATATGCTTACTGAAAAGAAAAAATGCTTATATCTTCCAAAATAAGCAATCAACTATTCATAATATTTATAGCTCCATTTTACAGATTTTACACAACGTTTAGTTTCGGTATTCAATGACTCCTTCCCCTGGAATAGTGGAAGATTTTTGATCTTTTAAGGATTAGTAGTTCCTGATCCCGCAAGGGGCAGGGTCAGGGGGCTCCACCCCCCGAATCCCCAGTGTTCTCAAACGGCGAAGCCTTACAGCTTCCGGTTTTGAATCCAATCCCTTTGGTTGAGCACGAGCCTAATCTATCCCCTCTTTGCGTCAAACTTCTATATGGGCTGCGCCCTCCTCTGATCATTATTTGAGTGTTTGGGGTGTTGTTTTATCTGAAAGGTTACACTTTGACAATAATATTACTAGAATTCAAATACCCTCTCAATCAGGATGACTAAAAGTTAATTTTGATGGGTCTACAGAAAATAAAATTCAAATTTCCTTTGATGTATGATTTATAGTATGAGATCATCTTGGTCAAGTTGTGAATGTGTTGTCTATCAAATTTTACAAAGTAATTCTACTACAAGCAAAGTAGAGAATATATGGGAATATGTGCACCATGTCAGCCAAATAAGCCTGATTTTATTATTTTTGGTTGATAGTAATCCGAGAACAATAATTCATTAGACTTAATGCTGCCTCTAGCTAGATAATGTTCATCCTTATTTATAACAAATTTGGGTAGGAAAGGATAAGCTTCACAACTTTCAAAGTCTTCCTTACTTTCTAGAATGGGAATCAATACATGGACTGACTAGCAACTGTTATTACTTGTGGTTATATCCAATGTTTTAGAATGTGCTAGTTAACTAGGTAAGTTTGCACCAAAAAAAAAAAAAAAAAGCTAGGTTGGTCGTCAAGTCCCTGCTTGGTTGTTCTACCAAGAGATGGATTCAAAATCTTGTGGTTATAAGATCCAGAGTAAAATATATGTAAATCAAATTTTAACTAATTTATATGTTCAGTTGAATTCTCAATTTTGTTTATATCTAATAAAAAAAATCAAATTTAAGTAATTTGAATGTTCAGTTGAATTCTCATTTTTTTCTGTCTTTGATACATAAAAAAATTTAATTTTTATTTAATTAATTTAAATATTATAGGATGTGATCCATGTTACTGATTTTTGGATTTTAATTTTATCTTTCATGCCAAAGAATGATGGATCTTGTTTGCAACGTCCACCATTGGATCACGACTTTGCACAAATCTCAAATCACAACTTGTACAAATCATCCATCTGCAAATATCTCAAAATGACTATTGTGAGATCTACCTGTGAATTTGCACGAAAGAAAATATATCCTTCTTTAAAGATATAATCTTGTCCCAAATTTTTAGTTCAATATTTTTTATTAAAAAATAATTGGAGCTAAATATTTGTGGAAGCATTTCAACCAAGCTCTCAATGGTATTAACGTTGCAGCGGCCGTTAAAAAATGATAAACACTATTTTACTAATTCACCGTATCATTGTCTGCACCCAACCCTCGCACTAAAGAAAAAATCTAATAAAGTATAGAAAGAAGAATATTATAAAAAACTTTTATATCTTAAGGTGGCATTTAGTGACTTAAATAAAATCGCCAAGATGTTCGAAGAGCATCGATGTTCCTTATCCCGAGGTAATCTGATTCCGATGATTTAAGATCGCTATATTTGGTATGCTATGTTCGAGGAATCAAGAATTTCTGGATATCTACAAGTGGGAATTCAAGATCACTCACCATATAAAACCAAAACTATTATTGATTATTCTATAAAAATATATTTAACAATCATATAAAATATATTATAATAAAATATTAATATTTTTTACATACTAATTATTTATATATTCTATAAAATATATATATTAGTTCTATAAATTATTAATCCTATATAGATATATTAATTGTTATTATAGAATTAATATTTTATTTATACTTATAATATGTTATTTTTAATACTTATAATTTTTTAATTAGAAAAATAAATTAAATAGAAGTAATATGTTAAATACTTTTATTATATAAATATAAAGCACAATAATATATTTCTATAATCATTTAAAATTATCATTGAATAGTAATATGACAATAATATAATTAATAATATATTATAATATAATATATATAATATTAACATAATATAATATTATATATAATATTGATATAATATATTCATGGTATATTATTGGATCAATTTTTTTCGTTAGACTAAGAGATATTTTTATCCTCAACTTCTAGTCTAAGATAGCTACCTTGAAGTGATCTTAAATTTCTGACCTTAAGGACAGACATTTATTATTAGATTGAGCGATGATTTGAGTGATTGGGGTGATTTAGGATCACTGCAATGTAGAATTATCATTGTGCAACTAAATACGGCTATCTCGTGACCCTATATACCAAATGCCCTTTAATATTAATATTATGGAATGGTTATTGGGAAAAATATATAAAAAATTATAACTAGGATGATATAAAAATAAAAAAAATAATAAATAAATTTTTAGAATCAATTCCAAATTTATGCTGCGTGAGGAATTTAAAATTTCTCCACCCTGGAACAAACGGTTCATATTCCTTGGCATGAATTCACCGTACAATCCCTTTTAGATGATGGATAAAAATATTGGAGTATTTTGTGGTGTATGGAAGTTGTCATCCAACGGTCTACATCGCGAAAGAAAATCAATAATTTTTTTGCCCAAAAAATACAAACTCTGTCCTCTTAATGTATGCCTTCACACCGAGGGCTGAGACGAAGATGCCGCCAGCAACGTGCTGAGGCGCTCCTCACTATCATCTTCCTCCCCGCGCCCCGCATCTCTCTCTTCCTCCTCTCTCTCTCTCTCTTCTCGCCATGGAGGCATCTCTCGCCTCTCCTTCCGCCCTAATGCCCACTCTCCTCCCCCGCTCCGAAGGGAAGAAGTCCTTTGAGCCCAACACCGAAGCCATCAAGCAGAGGCTCCTCCGCAAGGGCGTCTTCCCCACTCCCAAGATACTGCACGCCATCCGCAAGAAGGAAATCCAAAAAGTCCTCCGCCGAGACAAGAAAGAAGCTCTCAAGGACGAATCCCTGCCCCTCTCTGCGTCCCAGAGGCTGGCCCTGGAGGAGGAGGCCCACTTCCGCACCGTCTCCGCCGAGTACCGCGCCGTGAGGGAGGAGCTCCGACGGAGGAACGAGAAGGCGCTAGCGCTCGCCGGGAAGCCGTGGGAGAGGTCAGATAAGGTCGATTTGAGAGGGCTTATGAGCTTGAAGGAGGAGTGTGATGAGGGGAGGCTGAAAGGCGAGCACTTGGTGGAGCTGAGGGAGATGCTCGCCGAGAGGAATGGAGAGAGGTTCCGGTGGCTTCTGGATGACGACGTTGAAGAGGTGGGAGGTGTCGTGGATAAACAAGAGATGAAGCAGGTTCCTTGGAAACAAAATCTCGGAGATGAAGAGAAGATTCAGTTGCTCATAAAAAGGTGCTATTTTTATGCGTTTAGTCTTCTTTTTTTCTCTTTGTAAATATATTATTGCGTTCTGTCTTCCATTTTTCAATCTTCTGGTTCTTTTATCGGAATTCTAGAAGTGGAGAGCTCTAAAAAAATTATTTTTCTTCTATGATGAACTGGCTCCCTCAGAAATAGAGAATTTTACTTCTGACCTAATTTGTCAGTGACACAGCTTCGTAATGAGAGGATGCTCAGTTTGTGGGGATGGATGTGGGCCATTCCCCCGTCATTTTGGGACCATATTTTCCTTTTTTTTTGCTTTTTCAAGTTTATTGATACAGCAAAGTTTCAACTATACCTGCGAGAAGGCATTAGCTTTGTTTTGCTAGGAAGTACTGCACACTTTAGATAACTTTCTGAGGTTAATCCCTGAGAAAGAGTTGAGAGAGGCCTTGAGTTTATTGGCTTGGACTTTTTATGGATTTATTGCTCAACTCAATATAGTTTATGAACTCCCATTTCTAACAGCAGCTGAACTTTGTCATAGGATCACTTCCCTAAATGTTATTCTTGTTGAGCTACTAATCATGGTCTTGAGTGAGTCTTTTCCATCAAATAATAACAATGGTTATTACTCTTTGTGCGCAACACTGTAGTTTATATACTGTAAATGCATTGCATTTTGCAGACAACATGCTCACATGAAATTCATTTAGTTATTAATTGATCATGACTTCCAATATGCTGACAATTGTGGATAACATACTAATATACGAAAGACTGGCATACCATTGAAATAAAGATTCTCGTCTTTGGTTACACTAATTCTTATTTGCATCTTTTCATGGCTCAGTTTGCCTAAATAAAAATTATAAAATATGCAACCTCTGAGAAGCTGAATTTTGTATTGCAGACTAAGCAGCACAGACCTTAATTTGCATGACTGGAAGTTTTCAAGGTTGATGAAGCAGTCGGGTTTATTCTTTACTGAAATGCATTTGCTTAAAATACTTGAAGGGCTTGGGGCTCTTGGAAATTGGAGCCAAGCATTGTCTGTTGTGGAATGGGTCCATAATCAAAAACGTTACAAACATCGGAAAAGCAGGTAATTCCTAGGTATGCTGTTTTATTCTCTGAGATAATGTTCTATTTGAACAGTAAAATTGTTACTCGATTTTCATTACAATCATATGATTAACAAAGAAGGATACATAAAGGAAAAGCTGATGGGGTCTTTTCCTTATGTAGGTTTGTATACACAAAACTTTTAGCAGTTCTTGGGAAGGCAAGGAAGCCCAGTGAAGCTCTTCGTATTTTTAATGTGATGCGAGTAATGAAATTTTCCTCTCTGCTGCAACAATTTACAGCAGTCTCATATATGTTTGCACCAGTTTCTGATCCAAAAAGATGGAGTATAGTTTGCTGTTTTATTCTCTTAATTTACTGATCACTATTTTTTCTGGTTCAATAATGCTCAGGAAGATGGCCAGATATATCCTGATATGGCTGCATACCACAGTATTGCTGTGACACTCGGCCAAGCTGGTCTTCTAAATGAGTTAATGACCATAGTTGAGTGTATGAGGCAGAAACCTTCCAAAAGGATTAAAAATATGAACCACAGAAACTGGGATCCATGCTTGGAACCTGACATCGTCATATATAATGCTGTAAGATACCTTATACCTCAACAATTCTGTGCAAAACAATACAAATATAAATATCTAAATCACATGTGGCATTCTGTTTAATATTATATAAACATTTCATTAGGTGCTAAATGCTTGTATCCCATCTCATCAGTGGAAAGGAGTATTTTGGGTGTTGGAGCAGATAAGGTTTAGTGGTTTAAAGCCTACAGGAGCAACTTTTGGGTTAGCCATGGAGGTAATTCTACATAATTTTGTAGATTTTGCACATAAAATCCAACTCAGCCATTTAACCAAATGGCACATGTTGTAATCTGAATAATTGAATGTTTGTTAATCTATTTTTGGCTTGAAGATAAATAGTTTATTGGCATAAAAATATTACAGGACACTGTACAGTTTATGCTGGTTGGATCTTCTGGATACAGTGAGTGTGCTATGAACAGAACTGGGTAGAACAAAGATATTGTCACATCCTGCAATGGTTTTAATCATTTATTTGGCTAATTATTGTAGTATGATGAACTTATGTGCATTTGACAATTTACTGTACTCTGCCAGTAGGTGCACCTTTATCATTTAACATCCACGATTTCATAATCTGTTGGAAGAAGGGTTTTGGGGATCTATAAAATGCAGATGCATATAGAATCAGACCATGAACTGAAAGGAGGGCAATTTGAGTGTTATAAAACCTAGTTTCTTTATTTTATGCTGCAAGGAGCTGGTTTTTTGCTACTTAGAGGTTTGTTAAATTTTGTTACGCTTTTCCTTTCTTTTCTTTTTTCATTCCTTTTATTTTATTTTTATTTTTATTTTTATTTTATTATTTTTGGTGGGGGAGCTGTCTAAGTTTCTACTAGGTGAATATTTATTTTTTGGGCACAATAGTGGCTCTAACTTTCAAGGTCCATAACGTGAGATTAGGTCTCCATGTCAGTTAAATTATGTATGATTTTCGGTGCCACACATAGATGCATCTTTCAGATAAGTTGGAAGCATCAAATGCTTGTTCTGATTAAGTTATCATGGCTTGAATATGTGAGAACGGGATAATAAACAGAATTATATTTTAAGTCTTAGCTTGGATCAGTGATCATGAGTTCAGTTGTTAATGTAGTGGATTAGTTAAACCTTTCGAGGTCTTTTGAGGTTTATGAAAGGAGGAGGAGCTAGTGCAAAATGTTATGAAGAAAAATTGATAAAAGACTGGATTTCTTTTCTACTTTCTTCTTCCTCTAGTTTCTTTAATATTGGCAATCTTCTTCTGCCTGGGTTGATTTATTGCCTCCAAGATTTATGCAGGAGGTGTGGTTGAGGATATTATTGCCTAATTTATATGAGGAGAATATTGCCGGAGGATCCTATATTACAAGCAAAAATATCTGGCATTGGAAAGCTGGCTGGATTAGTTCTGGAGAGCTACTCCTCAACCTTATTGCAAATAGAATAATTATTTTAATGCTGATATAATTATTTAAAAATGATTATGGTGTCCTTGATATGCAGGGGTTTGATAGGTTAACTAGACATGATTTCTCAGTTTCCTCTCATCTTCTGTATCTGCTTCCTTAGACTGTCCATGCAAGTTATGCTATCCTTTTCTTCCATGTTGGAGATGCCTAAACACCTCTAAAAGCCATATTTCACTGTAAATGTCATAGTTGTATAATGAATAATAACTGTAGTTGTTGCGGGGACGGCCTTTGGCCGGAGCCTCACACAACAGCATAGCCCACATTAAGCTAGCAGAGAAATAGGACTGCGTTCCTCCTGAGGTATTGTCCGCTTTGGGCACTCCGGCCCGTGCGTCCAGCGCAGACGGGGGGAGACCACTGCCCTCACGGTTTTGCCCTTCAAAAGGCACCTCGAGAGGAAAGGATTTCCATCCCCCATTTAAGGCATAGAACCTTTCCGCTATTAGCCGATGTGGGACTAAATTCAAGGCCCCCCCCCCCGCAACATAGCCCCCCAGCGAGAAGGTTCTTGAGCCTCCGCAGTCCTGAGGGGTAGTCAACGGTGGGAGGAGGCGCCCCCTTCTTGGCGCGCCATCTGTTGTCAATGAGCCTTAAATTGTTATTATAAAATTGGCTTCATGAATTCTTCATATTTGTCATGTCGAGGACACGTTTCCTCTTTTGCCAAATTTTCAAATTCTTACAACTTCCATCAAGGCTATCTCATGTTCTAGAACAAATTTTGTTTTAGTTTGATTTATCTTATCTTTATAGTGCAAACAGTTGTCATCTTAATTTGATCTACAATCTTCACTTGATTCCCAATTCCACTGTCGTGCTTTTGCAAATTATCCTTCCAACTATTTTCCTAGTCCGCCTCAACATTCTTATATCAGTAAAGCTCAACTTATGTGTCTATGCTTTTCTTATTGCCTAATGATACAACCCATACTCCACTGGGAACCAACTATTATCTTATAAATCTTCCCTCAAGTTCCATTGGCATCCAACAGTAACACCCTAGGAACACAACAATGTACATCCAACATGCTCTAGTTTCTTTACAAGTATTGTAACAACCCAGGACCTCACCCAAAATAGCTATCTGGAAGGTATTGTTTCGATTTTTTGATCCTGTATAAGTACCCAAGATCTTTCCAACAAATAACCGATGTGGGACTAAACACACGCTCGCACAGATCCTCACATACTCCTCCTTTTAAGCTTTGACGTTCTCGTTAGGCTAAGGGTTCAAATCCATTCAAATCTAATTACAAATACCACGATCGGCCTGTGGCCAGCCTTAATGAATCTGTGCTGTAGTGTCTCCTAGTCCACATAAGTTATGGGCCGGGTCCGTTCTGATACTATTTGTAACAATTCGGGACCTTACCCAAAATGGCTAGCCAGAAGGTATTGTTTGGATTCTTTGATCCTATATAAGTACCCAAGATCTTTCTAGCAAATAACCGATGTGGGACTAAACACACGCCCGTATGAGTCCGCACAAGTATAATCAGAATTATCTAAGTATTACAACATATCTAGAGTACTCGTTCTAATTTAAGCCTTTTAAAGTTTCTAAGAGAAGGTCGAAAACTAATGAAGTATTTTTTTAATTGTTTTTTCTGCTGAGAAGTATAGACTATGGAAAGAGTGTTCCCATCTCCATTTTAAAAGATGAAATTTGCATTTTCTGAAAAAGCAGTATAAAACTAAAATTTAACTTTTCTAGAATGTGGAGGCTATCTTTTTTTTTCCTCTAAATTACAAACTTCTCAAGGTACCAAGCAAGTAGAAAACCTAATTTTCTTTTCCAAAGTTCTCCCCCACCCTTTTTTTCTTTTTCCTCTGTGTGAGGATTCGTGCGGGCGTGTTTAATCCCACATCGGTTATTCGCCAAGGAGATCTTGGGCACTTATACACGACTAAGGAACTCAAAAAATACCTTTTGGCTAGCCTTTTTGGATAAGATCTTGGGTTGTGACAAATGTTATCAGAGCGAACTCGGCCCATAGTATATGGGGACTAGAGGACACTGCAACATAGGTTTATGGAGGCTGAGCATGAGCCGATCGTGGTGGTTGTGACTAGATTTGAATGGATTTGAACTCTTAGCCTAACGAGGATGTTAGGGATTGAACAGAGGGAATATGTGAGAACCTGTGCGGGCGTGTGTTTAGTCCCACATCGGTTATTCACCAAGCAGATCTTGGGTGATTTTACAGGACTAAGGAACCCCAAAAATACCTTCCGGATTGCCTTTTGAGGTGAGGTCTTGAGTTGTGACATACTGGTTTTCTTATAACCAAAAATGCCCTTAATAAAAAGGGAACTGAAAGCAAGGCCCTAATAAAGATGGCCACAAGATACTCCGTAGTGATCATTTTCAGCCATTTTCTCTTACGACTTAGTAGAGAATGTTCTACCATGATTTCTTTTTCAGTCTTGTACATATTTTTTATAAAAAGTTGGTTGAAGTAGTATTACTATCATATGTAAATCAATCCACTATTTCTTTTTTTTTTCTCATGCTTTTGGTATCAAAATAATAACTCATGTGTCACAGCTTTTTATTAAATAAGCACTTAGATCTCATCTTAATCTCAAGCAAGACCTGCATAGAGTTCTAGCACCAAGATGACTGACCTTGCACCTTGCAGCATTGGAATCATAGTACCATTTTAAGGGCTCAAAGAGAAGATACCTTTCATGTATCAATCTTTAAATAATCCAAATGGTCAACATGCTAACATAGATTTCTTAGCAGATAGGATAATCAACTCAAACAATGTACATAAATGCAAAAAAAAAATCAAAGCCACTGACACAAACAGATAAAGCAAACACCAGCATTTCTGTATCCTATGTAAGATAAGGTCTTACAAACTCACCAAAATAAGCTCCTTCAGTAAGTTGGATTTGTGCCTTCTAACTGCCTCAAAATATATATGCTAATTATTAAAACTAATTCTTGGATCCTCGGTGTTGGATTTATGCCTTCTAAGATCTAGGCTTTGATTGACGTGTAACTGTGAACCTAATGTGAATCCTACTAAGTCTCTCTTCTGTTATGCTGAACAAAATATATCTATTATCTCGTGTCTATGGACTTGTAATGAAACTCCAATTTATATTACACAATAAAATAAATCAGTATTCAAGCCATGTACTAAGAATGAGACTCGGGAGTGTTATATGTGTTATGTGGAGTTAAGTCAATCTGGACATCTTCATTTATCTCAACATTTACTATATTTTTTCCTCAAGGGGCTGTTTGTTGACAAACTTTACTAAAACAAATTTATGAAAAAAATCAGAATGAGAGAGTTTTACAAAATTGTTTTCCAGAAAGTCTAATTTGCCAAAATGGATATATCAGGAAACCTTAAAAATAGGTTTTGTGGAAACAAGTCTCGCCCTGTTTTTTTAATAAAAACCTGTTTTGCAGAGAATCATGTTTTATGATTAATTATTTCAAAAAATGCATATGCAATCGAACAGCTCCCAAGTGTTAAAAATTGTAAATGAGCATTGTGAATTGAAGGACATTTTTGGTATCCTTAGAAGGCACTTTGAATGTTTTTATTAATATAACCAGATAATTGTATATTCAGCTGTTCTACTTTAGATCTTTGAGTAGCACTAACAATGAAAGGTAGCAAGTTTATTGGCTCGTTTTAGGGAGACACAGCATACCTGTGATTTGTACATTCAGGCGGAAAATTGTAAAACAGTAGATAGACATTGGCTTAAAAAAGTTTAATGGGATCTAATGCTGTAAATTAAAATATACAATACTAAATATGGTTATCTTGATTGTCTAGTCACTAATCTCTGGAATCCTAGAACAAGTGCATATCAAGACGAACACCGTCTTGATATTCATCTTAGATCAGTGGTATAGGCTGTACCATGCATCATGATGAAGACAAATTTGTTGTCCATTACTATGATGAACTCCAAATTTGTGTGACTATTACACCCAAAAATGGAGCTTTTCCCAACTTCTGAACATATTTTTTTGTAATTTTGTCTCTAATAGACATATACCCCACGTTGTTATGAACATTGATATGGGTGTTGACTTGCGAGATAGATTCAGGTGCTAGGCATGGATATTTGCATGAGATTCAGTTTGTCTACCAAAAGATAATACATCTAAAGCTAATTTCTTAAATGATGTTGAAAGTTACTTCTGTGAAGAGTATGAGTTATTTGGTTATTCCCTGACAGACCCTGATATAATGAATGCATTTCGACATACGAGAACCCAATCATATATTATGTTTTCAAACCATAAAATGTATGCTGTCGTGACTCTTTGTAGGGGCCTGATTCATTTTTTATGAAAGGTGTACCAGCTTAACACAATTCTCCTTTCTTTTATGGTATGATTGCAGTGTTTGTTTTATACTACTGAACACTGGTATGTTAGATCAGATCTTGCTTCCTATGTGGATTTTGGATGTACGTATTTAACAAATATTAGGGCAATATTAGGGAAAAAATAGAAGGAAGGTTAGCTGAAAGGCATGTATTTTGGCTTGTATGTTCTATTTAACATCTCTATGTTAGTACTTGTCTATCCTCAGATTATAGCTGTACATTTAGTCTTACAGGAGCTACTTGTTGAAAGGTGATGCTGCGAGCGGGGAAACATAATTTTGTCCACAATTTTTTCGAAAAGATGCAAAAAAGTGGACTACCTCCAAAAGCTTTAACGTATAAAGGTAGTAGCAAAAACAAGTGGCCTTTCATGTCATTCGGTCTCTTAAATTTCATTACCGGATCCCCTTATTATGGTTTCAAATTTTGCAGTTATTGTGAGAACCTTTTGGGAAGAGGGTAAAGTAGATGAAGCAGTTGAGGCAATTAGGGATATGGAAAAGAGAGGAGTGGTTGGAGCAGCTTGTGTTTATTACGAGCTAGCATGTTGCCTTTGTAATAATGGGAGGTGGAAAGATGCAATGATGGAGGTGAGTTGGAACCTACAAACTTGGTGCCATTGCATGCTTAATGCTACTCATATTAGCAGTCAGTCAATGACCTTTCTAAATCATTAGCCATTTTTCTCTCATTATTTTTTATATATTCATGAGTTTTGATTGTAAGATAAAAATGGGTTTTGGAAGTTCAATTTCAGGATTATGAGATAAATGCTTGCTATAGTTATAAATTTGCTGGTCTAATCGATGACTTCCTCTTGTCATTTGTTGATGTGTTAACAATTTCAAACATTTTGATCAAAGGTTTTTGTCAAGCTTTTATAGTTGCAATTTTTGGCCTAGTACAATAAGAAAATGGGCCAACAACTGCAGCCTTAGTTTATATTAGGGATTGTTGAATCGTACCAAATCGGTCGATTCAGAGCGTATCGAACCGGACTGGTCGGTTACTGGCAAGGTTTAGCATATTGCTTCGGTTTAAAAGCCTCTTGACTCATGCGATCGTCTCTTCGCTCTTGGGTCTTGTGAAGCTTCTTCTGCCGAGTCCCTCCCCCCTCTCTCTTTCCTCGATGCTTCGATCCCTTCCTCACCTGCAGCCTTGATACCTTTGCCACCATCGTTGTCTTCAAACCCTCGCTACCGCTATTCTTTCTTCTTTTTTCACTTCGATTTCTTGGGATGGGTAATTGCTGCGCCATCTTCAAGCCCTCGCTGCGTCATTGGCGGCAGGAAGGGAGCTTCCACCTTTGGTCAGGCTAGAGGGTTTAAGAATATGTTGACGCCAACAAGGCCGTCGACCACTTCCTCAAGTCTCATGGCCTTCATGTCTTCCACTCCTAGATGGAGGTTCATCTCCTAATCTGGAGCCTGAGAAGTCCTAATTTCTACTCTCTTCGATGTAGGTGAGTCCCCCCTCTCCCTCTCTCTCCCCCTCCCTCTCCTTCTTCCTCCCCCCGCTCTTCCTCTCCCTCCTTCCTCTTCGGCCCTCTCTCTCTCTCCCCATGGTTCCAGTAAGCCATAGTTCAGTACTGTATGAACTAGTACCATACTATACCAGTTGTTGGCTAGCACGCCTGTCGGCACAGGTTCTTCCAACCTTGGTTTATATTTTTTCCATCAGCTAGTGGGGTGACGGCTAGATGAAGTCTAAATTACTTGATTTATTCCACCATCGAGACAGATTTCCACTTAGGCCTCTTGCCCTAAGAGTATTCCAGAATATAACTTGACCGAAGTAGTGCAATAAACATGAACTTTGGAGTGCCAAAATAGGTTTACTCGGTGTTCAGGTCTTAGTTGCAAAGGAAGAGGAGTGATCATTTACGGAATATTGGAGCACCTAAGAAAAGAAAATTGTGTTGGACATATTAGAATTACACATGCATTTATGTTCTATATGCACTAAATAACATATCTAAAACTATAATCATGATCTATGCACGAATCGTTACTGCTTAAATATTTTAGTATAGTATGTGATGTGTCCTATTATTTGTGAGACTAGTATTCAAACTTCAAAGTAATTAGATCCTTACTTAGAAAAGATGAATGAGACTGGATATTTTTATTTTGCTGAGTATGAGATTTGTAGTTCCCTAAAGGCATAGGTGGTATAACAAGTTATAGCCTTAACAATTGCAGACTATATTGTAGTGCTCAGCATATGGGAACATGCTTCTTTGAAATAAGGAAAGTTATGCTAATCTGCTGCTTAAAAATTTTAAAAAATGTGTCTTTTAAGGTAGAAAACATATTCTTTGGAATTTTTGCCTTGAAAGCACAAATTTGTTACTTCTAAAGGAGTCACTGCAGGGAATCAATAAGCTTCCTGCAAATGATGTTCTGGTAAGAGGTTTCTACTTCTGCTATCATGAGTTCACCATTTGTGTCAACATATTCATCTTCTACTTCTGCTATCATGAGTTCACCATTTCTGTCAACCTATTGTATAGGTCATTGGTGAATGTAGTCATATCTATCTATTTTATGTTAAAACCAAAGTATGTCAAATTGACCCAAATCGTCCGGTTTAGAGTACCGACCTGAATTGGTGTGGTGTTGGGTTGAAAAGGCAAGTCGGGTTAGTAAGGGGCTTGAATCAGCTTGAACTGAGTGGAACCACCCAGTTCTGCCTGGTTTGGAATGCTTCGGGGTAGTTCGACTCTTACCGACCCTAATAACAGAGTAGATGGCATTCCATGCTCCTCTTTTTTCTTCAAGAAAAGAGTGGATTTTGCGAGGAAAATTTGGGGAAGATAGAAGATTTGCTAATTTTGAGCTTAAATTCAAGACAAATCAGGTATAATCCTCTCCATTCTCTTCATTGTTCTTTTTTTTTTCCATTTTTATGCCTAAAATAGGCCTAAAATTTTTAAAATCATGCCATAATTTTGTAGTACCCTTAGTCGGGTTCTACATTAATCTAAATTGAAGTTAGTTTTTAGGTATTTTATAACTTGGAGTGCATATATAGGACACGACAAATATAGAAATCCGGCTAAAATTTGGCATGGTCTCCAATGAAAAATTTGTAGGAAAATCCGGAGAGAACCTTTGAATCCAATTAGCTTATACACTCGCCCATAGGATGGAAATGAAATCAAATATTTGCTTGTCAAAGTGTTCACCCGCAAATCCTCCAGTTTTGTTAGACCAATGCCTCCATAGTAAATGTTGATTGTAAATCTGGCAGCAACAATTAGAGGGAGATATAGAGAGGTGCAATCATAAGCCTAGGAATAAGACAATAACTAGATCTATGGGTGTTATGTCCACCTATATGCCGGGATAATGTTGTATATACTTCCATGAAATGAAGGCAAAAACATTAGAGTTAAAAGTAAGGGGAGAATGATAAAAGTCAAAAGCTAGATTTCAAGAAGAAGGTAATGATTGAAAGAAAGATGTGGATGATGGAAAATAGGGCATACAATTATATGCATCTACATACCAAGTTACAAATCTATGTTTAATTATTACAATTGCATCTATTGAGCAATCATACGGTCTTTCAGGATCCATATGAGATAAAATGACATTCAAATATCCTTAAAATCCTAATCTAAAGATCCATGATCCTTAAAGTAATCTTCAAAGCCAAAAAAATGAAAAACAAGAAGAAGGAAAAAATACTGAACCAGTACTCATCTGCATACTGTGTTGGCATGGTTTGCTTTGCTATGTACTGTACCAATACCTAACTGGTACGGTACTCCTTAACAAGGCTATCAAATCTTAAGTTTTGAATGCATTTTATTTGGGGGGAAGAAACAATACAGAATTATCAAATCTTGTCATTTATCAGCGTCACCCGCAACTTTCTGCTGTCTCGCTTACTCTTCCATCTCATCCTTCTAGATTGCCTCTAACACTGCCATAACTCTTCTACCGGTTTATTGTATCTAACATCAAATCCGTTTAACCTTTGGATTTCTTCTTCATCATCATAAACACAAGTGCAATAAGAAAATTATTTCTTAAAGAATATTTCACGTTATTCTTTGAACTTCATGTTCAAGAAGCAGCCTACTCCTAGATCAAATGTTTTTCTTTTTTCACTAATCGAGATTCAACATAATGCAGCTTACCCTGGCAGAGGAGTTAGCTTGAGTAGAACCAGGATCCATTAAATGACTAGTTTGATCTCCTTTACACTTTTCTTTAAGGCATTGCAATTAGTTACTGTTTTAAGCATGTTCTGCACTGAAGATAAAGGCAACTATCTCTAAACTTTATTAGAAAGAGGGTCTTTTTAGTTTTATTTTTAGTGTAGCTGTAAAAAAGCTATAATTACACAACATGCTTATTTATATTAAATGGCTTTTTTTATTTGTTTAATTTATATCTATATCTAACTACCTGCTACACACACATTTGAATTCTGTTTCCAAAAAATAAAAAAAAGGAAAAATAAACATGATATTTGATCTCTTGGCACTTATTCTTTCTTATGTTACCTTTATTTTCAATGGATGTCCAACCAATATTTAATCATTAAAATGGATTCAGATCATCTAGATGTGTATCCAACATTTTGCTTACTGCTGTGTCATATTTTTCAGGTTGAGAAGCTGAAAAGTCTTCCTCTTACTAAACCACTGGAGGTAGCATTCACTGGCATGATTCTGTCGTCATTGGATGGCGGATACATCTATGACTGCATTTCAATTTTTGAACACATGAAAGATCACTGTGCTCCTAATATTGGAACTGTAAATGCAATGCTGAAAGTTTATGGTCACAGTGATATGTTCGCAAAAGCAAAAGAACTGTTTGAAGCCACTAAGGCTACTGTTTCTAGTTTTAAATCCTATACTGGCAATGATTCATCACTTGAGCTAGATGCATACTCATACAGCTCTATGCTTGAGGCATCTGCTTCTGCACACCAATGGGAATACTTTGAGTATGTGTACAAGGAGATGGCCCTCTGTGGGTACCAACTAGATCAAAGAAAACACGCATGGTTACTGGTTGAAGCATCCAGAGCTGGAAAGGTATGCTAGTTTTTGTTTATTACAATTGTTTATGTTTATTTGAAAGATTTACCAGATTCTGCTTGAGTTTCTTGGTGGCATCATGTTTCTTTAATTACAAGTGCTAGGTGTCGGAGCATTATTATAATCTGGTACCATGACCTTTTACAATTACAATTGATCTTTGTTATGCTTCATGATTGGTTATTCTTTTGGTACAATTACAATTGTTTATGCTTCATGATCTTTGTTATTCTTTTGGTTTTACTAAAAGAATGCCAAGTTTGCTGGTTGAATCTATTTTCATGTTGTCTTCACAAATTTTGATTTCCAAACCCTCATTTTCCTGGTATTTTCTATTCTCTAGGATTTCCTTTTTTATTTTCAATCAAAAACATAATATTTCAGTCCTGTTTTATTGCAAAATTTATGCGCTAACATTGAGGGCTTAACTACCATTGTAGTATGACTTGCTTTCCTGTTCACTGGTTAAGCTTCTGCCTCATTAAGTTGTGATGCAACTGAGAAGTGTCTGGTCTTTATCCATTTGGATTGAAATGCCAGTTGCATGCAGTACTTTCTTAGGATTTCTTACATAAGCTGTCATGTTAGAGATCTTCCAGAAACCTGAGTAAAATTGGGACTAGGAAACACCAGTCTTATTTGTTTTTGCTTAAGACTCGTCAATTTACTATCCAGTATCTTCATTTGGGTTCAACACCAACTTCGCCATCTGCAAATACACATACCTTTTGATTTCCTGTTCATTATTCAACTAAGTGTCATTTATTGCGACTATATTATTATCAGGAGTAACTTCTTGCTGATTAAAACTATATCTATTTGTAGTTGTATTTTCTAGTTTCATGTCCAAGCAACAAACTCGCTTATGAAATTATTGGCAACTTTAAGGTTAATCTTTTTGCAAATATTAGATAGTACTTTAATTACAAGCTCTTTCTGTTCCTCTCTCTCTCTCTCTCTCTCTCTCTCTCTCTCTCTCTCGGTTGCTCTCGCTCTCTCTGCAGTCTGTGTCTCCATTACCACATCCAAATCTGTACTTCTGCTCCCTCTGTGCCACTTCAGATGATGGATATTTTGGGGTTAAAATTTGTCATACTCTTAGTAATAGTGTCTGATAACAAAGAAACTGAATTGGATGATAGATGCCCATTTTGTTATTCTGTTGTTTGTTTAAGGTAAAAATTCTTTGGATTTCACTATGACTTTATTTGTATCAAGTATCAACTATAATGGGAATGTTGCTATGAAGGTCCTCAAGGACTTGTATCATTGCTTGTTCTTTTCACCTTGGGAGTTAAAAATGTTGATTCTAAGAATAAACCAATAATTCAAGTTTGAATTATCCAAGTTTGTTTCACTTTTTTTTTTGCCTGTTGCTGTTGTTGTTTGTTTCATGGACACAATCTTAAGGTTTCTGACACGGTTGTTACAGTATGAGGATTAGAAAGTTTGATAATGAGGTCTGCAAAAGTGGGAATCTTGCTGCCTTCTAAAGTATATATGTGGTTAGAAATATTCATGCAGATCTTGGGTTGTAATAAACTGATACTGGTATTTCAGATCACCCAGTAGCATTGATAGCATTGATTACAATATCTTGTACTATTATTGCAGTTTATTACTGCATTTTCAGTCTCATGTAGACCAAGTGGCATTAAGGATTGCTATTGTTCCTTTTGTCAGCTTATGGAAGAACATATATTAGTTGAAGAATTGACTGTCTTTTTTGGTTCATCTGTAGTGGCATTTATTGGAGCATGCATTTGATATGATTCTGGAAGCCGGAGAAATTCCTCATGTATCACTTTTCACTGAAATGATATGTCAGACCATTGGTCAACAAAATTACAAAAGTACTGTAAGTCTCATTAATGGTATGGCTTATGCTTCACTGAAAGTAAGTGAAATTCAATGGCTGAACCTCTTCCAGATAAACATGGATAGATTCAGCAAGGATAAATTGTGTGACCTATTGAACCATATAAGTAGTTGTGATCTTGTGATAGAAGACCCTGTCCCGAATTTTCTGAAAGCACTGCAATCTTTCTGTGGCATGAAATTGTTGGACACCACTGTACTCACTGATACCAGTGATGTTTCAGCAGTAACTCCTGCTGTCACTGGTAATGACGAGGGTGACAATAATTGTGATGAGATTCAGGCTCATATTCCCGGTAAAATGCTTGTGGATGATGATGGCAGCCCGTTGTGTAGCCAGGAAGATTCCCTCATGTCAGAGAGACCTCTTGACCGAACTGAGGGAAGCCATAGCATGAGCATTAGCTTGCAAGAAAGAGTTAATAATGTGGCATCTAGCTCATTTGCTGGGAATGAAGGCAATGAACTGAACTCAGTTTTTCATGGCTACACAGAGACCCCTATAACTGATGCAGCACTGAACTCACTAACAGCCGACACAGGCAGGCCTTTCTCAGAGATGCCATCGGCATCAGAGATACTGGAAACTTGGAAGCAAGACAGGTTGAAGGATGGTATATTTCCATTTCAATGTTGAATATAAAGCTCGTTATTTGGTGATAAGGGAAGGTGTGAATAGCGGCAATGTTTCTTCCAATATCAACCAGGGATTATCATTTCATGCAGGGTTTATCTGATCCTTTTTCATACAACAATTTGTTAACGCTGTTTATCTATATTCTGATTAACCAAGCTTCTTATGTATTATGAAAATATGAAGCTCCTTATCAAATGCCTTGTAAATTGTTCTGTCAAGGAATTTTTCAGACACTGAAAATATATTTGATTTGTTGCTGTCATTTTCCACCCTCCTACTTGCCTTGTTAAGGAAAATCGACAAGTGATGCTTTTGCCCCGAAAAATTAGAGAGATGCTTTCAGAAAGCCTTCAAGAATGCAGGCTTGTTGATGTGTGTTTTTCTTATGCGTGCTTGTTCTTTTGCTTATGACCATGATAGGATTATCTTGACAGTGCAATTTGTTGAGCTTGCGCTGTTGGTTCTACTTATGTGGGAGGTGGCAGGTACAATCTTTCATGTTTGACGGTATGGGCATCATAATGTAGATGTGCTGCTGGCTCGTAATCTTTTCGAACACTTTTTCTAAATTAGGCTACATAGTTAATAAAAAATGTATCAAAATGTGATCCAAGAATATGGATATTTGCCCTATATTACAGGTGAACTGGCTTCCTACCTCTAGAATTGTGGTTAATGACTCATTAAGGATGGACATCGTTTACCAATTCATGTTTATATACCTGTTATGGAAGTTCATTGTGGTATGATGATATGACATAATGAAACATATGAAGAACATAGTGAACTGAAATCTATATTGGTGACGATAACTGAGTTGTAAATAAGTGCCAACACCTGCTGAATCATGAGCTCAGACATCTTGTTTAGTGGTGAGTGTGAGGTTGCACGGCAAAATTTAAGAGAAGAAAATTGAATTTATGTAAATTGTTAGCACAAACACAAACCGACGTGGATGATGGAATGAGAGAGTATTTCAGCAAAGAAAGGATAATGTCTTCTTAATCTCTAGAGAACCGATCGTAACATAATGCCAACATATACACCAAATTTACTGATGGAGAAAAACTGATTCTATTCTATGGTCATGAATAGAATATTTGCACTACGAATATACACCAAACATTCTGTCTAGCTTCAGTAAAATCTTCACTCATTACTATTCAGCCATTATCTCAAGCTTGCTTTCTGGCAAAGGGTCCCCTGGCATAACAGGCATCATCTACCAATTTGAACATCAAGATCTTTTGACAGGCCATCAGAAATCAAATATGGATGCATAATGCCTACAGTTTACCACCATGTACCATTAGCAAGAGGAGGTCCCCATCTGTTTCAGGATAATGGTTTGGCAGCCAGCCTTTCAAGATAAAATGGCTTCATGGCCCTGGAACATGGAAACAAGCAGTCTTAAACGAGGGAACCCGAGAGGCTTCAACATCATCATGCTTAGCATAAAATTCCTTGCTGAAACAAAAAGGAGGGTCCATTACAGATAATCTAACAGATTTTTTTCCATCATAGAACCTCATTAAAACACCAAGTAGAGATTCCAATACATACAGAAAGAAATGATAATTCACTTGTGACAATAGGTTTGATTTCTACTGAGAAGAAAGAGAAATAAAAACCAGATGCAGTTCCAGATTTATTTAGTGTTATATATATAATGGGTATTTACAGTACAACCCCATCTTGTTTAAGCTCAACTTTATCTGTGGCCTGTGGACAAATAACAACCGTTTGTTGCTTCGAGAAAAACATACAAAGAGACAGAGACATATATTATCCCCACATAAACATGTGGCTGCCTTAAATTTGTCAAGTGAATTTGCTCTGCGAATCTGTACTTCGGCTGAGAGCAGCGTGCAACCCACAATCAAATTACAAGTATTCTTTACCTGATCAGGAAAAAAGATGAGGTCATGACAATGAACTGCTAAAGTCAAAAAATAGACTTCAATGTTTTAATTTCTAATAGCAAGTTCCATGATCTAATTATTTTGAAGAGAAGAGAATCACACTCTAGAAGACAGGGGAACCCGTCATCAACTATTCCATGCCATATCATGGTTTCATATGATTGCCATTCTGACACTACAATGTTTTCATGATTGTAGCTACATTTATTTTATAAGACATGTGATAACCAAATAACATAATAGGCATTATTAATTGGTCATGAAGGTTTACTAGGGCTGTATAAAATGATATTTTGCAGATAAATAAATAAAAGAGCATAAAGAAAACATTTTATCATTTTTATATAAATATAAATATGAAAATTAAATTAACATTTTTTTATCAAAAAGTGATTACATCAAATGACATTGTTATTTCTGTGTTGTAATCCACAATTTTCTGTTATAATGGTTAAAGAGATGTTATATCACGACAATAAAATTATATGAAAAGCAATTCTCTGAAAACTGTCAGACAAAATGATACCAGTTTTAAGCCTAGCAAAAGGGTATTCATTTTTAAAAAGTTAGTGCCAAATAAAATATCCCATCAAAGAGCAACTTCTTGGGCAGTCTCCAAATTAAATAAATACATATTGCTCAATGGTTATAAATATAAGTTTCTAATAATGACTAAGTTTGTAATGAACAAGCCTCATCCAAGATATTTGGAGTTGAGTAAATGAATACTGAGCTGCCATCGACCCCATATAATGATAGATTACATTGCACCATTTCCCATGCATGTTATGTACTGTCAATCTCCTCATACTCTCCTAGCCAAAATCCTAAATCTCCACTCCACCTACGTTAACCTTTGTCTTTCGGTACAGTAAAGTATCTTGATCAATGAAGAATGTATATTTAACTTAAAGATATAAAGAACCAGCATAACTATGGCAGTTAAAAGATAGAGATTAGACCTGTCGGCAACTCACAAGTCTAATACACATCATACTGGAAAAAATGGTTAGGTTTGACTCCATGAAATCAGACCCTCTTCTTTGAGGAAATCTGATAGACAACTAGGTCCCCCAAAACTTGGATTGTAGAGTTAAGATCTCTTTACAACTTAGCATTCAAGTAGCAAGACAAGGATATGAGAGTCTATTCTTGTCAAAATAGGATAAAGTCTACACTCAGGGTCCTAAAAAGTTTGTACAAACAATTGTAAATTCTTTACCTTTTAACTGTAATCTGTATGTCGAAACAAACCAGCACTTGCATTGTGCTGCCCAGCTATGCAGCCCAAAAGGGGGCGAATTAGGCTTTTTCCAAAATTTTAAGTAAAATGCAGTGGAATAAAACTTGATGAATGTGTGTGAGTTACAACGAGTAATTAACAAAAGTAAATATGCAGGAGATCAAAGCACACAAGTTATGCACCACAAATACAATAAATTTATAGTGATTCGGTGCTAACCCTGCACCTACGTCCACTCCCAAGGCACCCTTCTTGAAAATTTCCACTATAATCCCTCCAAGATTACAATTCGATTTTTTTGACCAGGCTCACAATTAATCCTGATGATTTTCACTGACAATCAACTAAAACCATACCTAAGCCTTTCTCTAAGCTCAATATAATCCAATTCAAGATTTGGATAGACCTTTTCTCCAAGTTTCAGACCTTGAAACTTATCTTAGCAAAGTATAAGACAAATACAAAGTAAACGAAACACGGCTCCTAATTAAGTACACCAAAATAAATGGAGCCCTGAATTAGTTGGTTGCCCTTGATCGAACTTGAATGCTCTTCACCAACTCTCTCAATAATGGAGGATGTGATCTTTTAGCTCTTAATGAATGCACTTGAATATTTTTCTTTTTCTTGGCCATTTAATTACTTCTCATTCATTCTCTTTTCTATTTCTTGTCTTTCTTCTGGCCATTTATACCACCGAGGAATAGTTGGAAGACACTTCTAGCCGCTAGACAGGTCGAAAGAGCCATTGTGAGACAAACATGACCATTCTGATTTACAAAAAAACTAGCCATTATTGTTGTCAGGCGCAGACGGGTCGACTCGTCATTTTCAGGAGTTGATTCATGATCTCCAAAAGTCGACTCGTGATCTTCAGAGATCAACTTGAACTAGCCGTTGTTTTTGTTGCACTCTCTCCTGTGAACATTGTGGGATCAACTTTTTTGGTTTAGGGATCGACTCGTCCATTAACAAGGGTCAACTCGTTATCTTCATGAATTGACTTTTCAACAGATTGAATTTTGTTGCTCTCTGTCTTTTGTCTATGGCCATTCAAGGGTCGACTCGTTTGCTTCTGGGGTCGACTCTTATTTGATTGGAGTTGGCTCGTAATCTTCATGAGTCGACTCACCAATATGATGAAGTTTACAATTTTCTGTCTTTTGTCTGCGACTGTTTTGAGGTCGACTCTTGTTCTTCTGAGGACGGCTCGTGAATGCATATCAGTCTGCATCAATGTGTCGGGGTCGACTCGTTGTACTTTAGGGGCTGACTCTTGAGATAGCCCAAGTTGAAATTTGCTGTTATTCCATGTGAGCATTCAAGAGACACTTCAGGATATTTTTGAGTTTTATCTCTTTGTGCAGAGCTTTAGATAATTAGACCTCATTTCTCCATGTTGAGAGTTACTGAAAGATTTCTTCTTGGCTTTCTGCAAACATTCAAGTATACTCCAAGCAACTGATTAGTGAACTTTTTACTCAAATATTTTACATCATCCAAATCAAAACTTTTGGGTCAACACATTGCCTACTTATAAAAATGCTTATTCAGTATTTGGAAAAGCACACTTTGGTTGTGTGAAACACACTAAGATGAACTTTTTTCTCATAAGTATTTTATTATACTAGCAATATATACAAGTATGAAAGACCATCCAAGGATTGTTAAAGCCCCAAAACAATGGTCACCCCAAAGCAACACCCATTTACTTGGTGGCCACACAACCACAAGAAGGATAGTACATGAAGGCCTAGAAATCACAACCCACAAATTCTTAGCCACAAAACCATGCCTATGACGACAAGGACCATAAGCCTGTTCATAAAACACCCTAGTGGGTTAGGGAAGCCAAGAAAAGAGGGGATAAAATGAAAGCTGCAGAAGGGTCAAGCTACGCCAGTGCACTGGATTGTCCCACAGACCACGATGATGATCCCTTACCACATACCAACCTTATCAGATTGATACATTACAATACCCAAGAAAATCCAACTGGTGGAAGACTAGGGTGGAGAGAGGGTGCCACCACCACCATACCCTCAATAGTTCCATTGCCAGTCAAGCAGTCGAGATTTCCACCACTTGAGCCCACGAGGCCTTCACCACGTTAATGCATGGATTTTATATTTTGAGTGTTTATTAATTATGGCTTTATGAGGAATTGCCATCCATAACTACTTCTGTTCACTCCATTAGCCACTTTCTTGTTCCATATTGAATGATTTTGATTTGCATTTTCATAACTTTCTTATTGCTTCATATGAACTTATGTAAGAATAGCTCATCAGATACACAATTGATACAAATTATAGTGAAAGATATATTCTATTTCAGTAATTATTATTGTTATAACTATGTGATCCTTTTAAATATTTTATCATCATTCCTACAACACATTCTGGCGATCCTAAAAGTTGTGTAAATAACTAGATTACTCCAATTTCTTTGCAGTAATTCTAAAAATCTAAATTTGCATACTTACGTCAAAATTATATAAACAAAATGAAATACCAAACTACTAGCATATTATTGGGCTGATGTGTGCATAAAACCTAAAAATTCAAACTTTCATCTAAAATTCTGATGCGTATCTAATCTGTGAGTTGGAGATGCAATACTCTGTGAACATAGCAGAACAACCTTTGTGATTTCTATACTCCTTTCATAATAGTAATGCATATCTTTTTACTAGATACAAATCATAATATCCATGCCCTCTTTACAAATTCAGGTCTCTTTTACATTTATAAAATGCACAAGGAACAGCTCTGTTCACACGACAATGTTATCGAGAATAGTCTACATACGCATACCATCCTCATGGGATGCACAACTTTATCGTTCAAAAAGCTATAATCGTGTTTGATATTAGTATTTCCTCAAAAAATTAAGTACTCATATTTGGCAATAATGTAAAAAAATTCATTTTTGGGGGTGGAACATATAAAATGCACATCTGGGACCTAATAGGGTAGACTGTGGTGTTCTCTTCATCTATCAGACAAACTACCTAAATTGATGTCCCTTGTATCTACCTAGAACAAAGGAAAACTACAACAAATCTGTCCAGTTGAGGCCTCATAAAGAAAGTGCATTAATGCCAATCATGAAGCAAATAACATGCAGATGTTCAAATGCATTACCACATGCAAGTTATGAATCTTTTAAGAATGCCTAGATATAAGTGAAAATTGGAACATACAAGTAGATGTCAAGAAATAGCTTTTGCGGCTAAGGAATGGACATTGTGGTTAGTTGACATTGACACCCATTCATCAGGGGTGGCTTCAAGTTGAGAAACCAACATGAAATGACCCCAAGCAATAGTTATTCCTACCTCAATTCACAAGCGAGCCCCATATATATTGCAAGAAGTTTGTTAGTTAGTTGAGGTATTATGGTTAATTGATTGCCAGAGAGGATTTTGAGGACCTCAATGAGGCAAAGGACACAATGATACCCTCATGCCATTTATTCAGCCATATGATAACCATATTTCAACCAATACCAATAACTCATACTTGTAAAAGCCCTTCATTTTTCATTTATTAATTTAGTGGCATATGATTCCATGCTTAGTCAGATGAAAGATAAGTTTTATGCTCTTGTAAATTGCAATATTTATCCCAAATTGCATTGGTCTATAGCTCCCTTTTTAGAAAAACAATACACTTGAAATAAATAAAATATAAAGAAGAAAATAGAGAATAATAAAATGATTTTCTTAGTCTAGATGAAGGCTTATAAACTTTTTTCATTTTTGAATGGTACATCCGAGAAAATGGGAAAGAAGTTATATTCATGATTTACACCTATTTTGATATTTTTGGACAATGTTATAATGGAAAACCATCCAAGATTATTCACTCATATGATCAATTATTTTGATCAAAACATGCTAGACCATCACCTAGAAACCCTCTCCCTAGAAAAAAGAGCATCAATACTCTAAATATGGAACTTAGGTAATGCATGATAGTGAGTGTAATTCCTTTAAGATAGTTGATTTGTTAGCATTAGATGCAAACTGGCTCTTTGAAACCCTACTTCTAGGAATAATGCTAACACTTATAATATATCCTAAGGTCTACTTATTTCTCATCTTGGAAAAGGAAAACAACCAAAATGAAAAAAAATCAATTTTAGCTTGAACAGAAAAAACGTGACTGGTTGTTTCAAAGAGAGTCGAATTAATAAGTTCTAGACCTTAGGCACCACATCTTTTGTAGAGAATGGGAGGGTGGGAGCCGGGGAGGTTGCAAATTACTAAATGGTCCTTCGACTTAAAAGAAATACCACATATCCTTTGCTCACTGATTTTGTCTGATAAAACTGTGAATGCAGCAGGCAAAGCATAAGTCACCCAAGAGACAATGATTTTTACCATTTTGCCTGAAACAGCAACTACTGGTCAGTCCAATCTGTTGCCCGCAAAAAAGTTTGATTATTAATTTTGTAAAAAATACAGGATGGTTCATCACTTCCTTTACATCTTTTCTTCTTTCTTTTTTTTTTCTCTCTCTCTCTCTCTTTTGTATGTATAAAAATATTTATCACAGTTGAGTCCTAATCACAGTTCTCCTCTATTAGGGAGAGGCTGGCCAAGGAAGACCTGGATTGACTAACTCTATGACTTCTTAAGTAGAAAAGTTGACCACGTCTATTTCAATTTTTGCCCGGTCTGGTATCAGAAAATTTTGCCCTCTAAAAGTAAAAAAGATGAGGAAGGTAGATCGATATTTCAAGGTGTGTTCCTCTATCTTACCATTCCCTTATTTGCTAAATTGTTTATTGTATCTCCAACATGTTGGAATGTTCTTTTTCCCTGTCCAATCAAGTTGTAAACTCAAGATATGATTCATTTCTGAGAGTAGGTTCAGGTCCACCTTAGCATATACAGTGACAAAATTTGATTTTGTTTTTATAAACATAGTTGTAAGAAAAAAAAAACACCTAACTTTGGAGGAACTATAAACAAAGGAAGGACAAAAGAGAGGATGAGAAGAATTAAAATTTAAACTCCATTCCTTGATTTGGCTTTAATACTTTGGATGAAGAAATCTCTTGCCCCATGTTAAATAGTCACCAAAACACTCATGGCACTTCACTTACACAATGGAGTAATGCTAGGGGATGCTTGTTCATGCACGCAAAAACTTCCTCTTGTGACATGGCAAGAAGGGATCTATGTGACTTGCGAGAATTAGCGCAATACATGGAGGATGATTGACTAAGCTGCCAAGCCAGCACTATGTGGGCACGAGAAACTTTTCATGTGCACCGATGGTTGCTCCAAAGCATATAGCTACACAACGAGGGCATTCCCTTCTGCAAACCAAGTCTTCTTCCGAAGCTTTCTCAGTATAACAAAAGAATCATAATGAAGGCTTCATCAATAATAAATAGTTTTATTAATTACTATATGCCAATAAGAAAGGAAAAAATTGAGAAAAAACAAAAGGGATGCAGAGGAATCATCTATTCATTTGCTTCAATTTATATTTCTTGGTGGAGACAGATCGAACCAAACCAAGAAGTCATTAGTTCAAGCCAAATGCTTACAGCTTGTTGAACCCATTACTCTCTGTGGTTATTCTCAGCTCAATGATGATTAAAACAATCATGACAGAAGATGCAAAAGGAAGGAAAAACATTCCTTCACTTAAGACTCCTTAATCTCTATAAATTAAGAGAGACTATAACACCAGGTGACAAGATTAATTTTAGCAAATTCTCCCTAATTCTGTCCCTTTTAGGTCGGATTTTTATACTTCCAAGATAAGCAGGTACTACAGCCTAGTAGTATCTTAAAAGAGTTGGTCACTTTATCAGAAGATTTTATATAGGCCATTGACATCTCAGCAAGGAACATCAAGGAAAATACTTACATTAGTCTTCCGTGAAGTTCTGTCTATTTTTACTTCCATATCGTTTCATAATGCTCCAACAAAAAATTGACCAGTCTTTTGAACATGCCATTTCAAAGCACTTGACGGGGAAGTTGTATTGCTTTAAATCATCATGGGTCATTTTTCGAATATTAATTTTGTATTGCCTCTGTTAGACCAATAAATCCTGATTAGCTTGTTGGCGTATGGGTATTGCAGCTTAGTATGGCTGCTCTCAAGAAAAACTTGACTAAATACATAGAACTCCAAATAAATAATTGCTGACTAACCTTAACAGAAGTCCAATATAAGAAATACTAGCAATTTAAACAAGTGCAACAGAGTATGGCACAATGAAACATGCACCTTCTCTTACTCTCACATATAACAGTAGCAGAATATTTATTAAGTTAAAAAATAATCAATTGTTTGCACTTTTGAACTTCATTCATCAAAATAATATCATCAGCTTACACTATCATGGCCGATCACCAGAGAAGGTAGCATTCACCCCATCTGCCACTGCACCCATGAGACAAACCCAAAATTCGAAAATTGAGGGTAATAAAAAATAAAAACAAAGACACAATTTTTACTTCTTCCTGCATTAATTTTGAGTAAAAAATTAATGATGTTTGAAGTCTAAATCACCTTGAGAACTGGTTCTCCTTTGTTAGAGACATTGGATTGCTTTATCGCTGCCATCTGTTTGATTGCCGCTCTCCCAGCTGCCGACTTCTCAAACTGCTCTTGCCTGCAATTCACCATTTGTGTCAACAGAGCCCTTCTGAAACTCGAACAACAGAATCCCTAATCTATGCTCCAATAAATATACAAAAAACTCGATTTTTCCTTTTTCCTGAATCAATAAAAACGAGAATAAAACACCGCGTACTTCGATTAAGCTAGCGGAATCTCAATTCAAATGTCGTAAACTAAAAATTCCATCCATGAAGGAGTGTTGGATGAGATTTAGATTAGGGATTGGAATTACTTGCCTCCTCTGAGCGGCCTCGGCGGCTCGGTGACGGGCTTCTTGGGATTGGATGTGCTCCGCCTCCAGCCTCTCAGCCTTCGAAGGTCCGAAACACGAGCAGAACGCCATCTCTCGTTCACTCTCTCTCTCTCTCTCTCTCTCTCTCTCTTCTTTTTCTCCCGTCGGGGCCCGTACGTTCTCTTCCACCTCGGGACACCTGGGATTCGGGGTACAGAGATTCGCTGTAATTTTCGAGGGCACCTTCGTTGACTTTGGTGTTGCCATACATGCGCTGGTGTCTGATATTTATATACCGCAGATATTGTGCTACTTTAGGCAGCCGCTGTGATTCGGAGAATAACGGCTCCTGATGATAAGCCCCGGCTTGGATGGGACAAGATAAGTTAGAGGATGACTAAATAGTCCCTCCTAATCGAAAGTAAATAAATAAAAAAGTTAAATTGAATCAAGTATGGATTAGAGTCCATTAGCAAACTAAATACACTGGATTAGGATGGAGATATTTTGGTTTTGGTTCGGCCAAGTATGGATGAATATAAGATGGATTGGGTGCATTGACCATTAGGCTTGATAAGATGAACAAAAATAGTACTGCAGATTGGGCAACTTCTCACGTGACGAATGACAGCCTCAGTAATTTAGGAGTCTGCTGAAGTGGGGCGACATGGTAAAGATTGAAGCTATTGGTTATGTCTATTTCTGTTGTTTAATAGTGTGGTCTTACCAGAGAAAAACAAAGCTAGCAAAATAAATTCTTGAAGGATCTGAGCTGTACCCAATAGAAACAAGGAAATAGGTCGAACCTATTATTGCTTAGTCTATCTTAGAATCATGCTCGATTTAAGGCTATTGAAGGGGGTTGCCTAGTCACCCAATCCACTCCTCATGCCATGTTATGTGCAATTCATGATGGGTGATGGAATCATAGTGTATGATGCCAGTGTTGTGTCACAACAATAGCTTTTATCATTTATCTACCATTATATAGTTTATACAAATCATCCTCATCCTTCTGCATTACATGAATGGTTAGGTTTTATAAAATTCATTGGACTATCAAATCAATTGTTTTGTTGCAACAACATATACTGTAAGTTTTGTTAAAGTTTTGTTATTTGAAGAAATAAGTTTTAGAAATCTACTAGCATATAACCCATATAATGCACAAGCAGGAATTTTTTGTCTATTTTTGAATTATTCTTGAAATGTGATATAGTAGTGTAATAAATTATATTTAAAATATTTTGTAAGTTTGTTAAAACCATCATCGTGCCCTGATCATGATATTGTAATAATTATTACTTGAGCCATGGAGTAAATTGCATATGTATAGACTAGAATATAGATTATACTAAATTTCAAGGCCATATATGTGTTAATTAGCTTGAGTTTGAATTAAAACTAAATAATGAATATATAGTTGTTATATATGATTTTAAAATACTTTTTTAATAAATTATAATTTATTTTCTTTATATATTTTCTTTTTGTTATATACAATTATTATATTATATTAAATGAAATATGAATACAAGATCTATTTATTTCAATTGTTATATAAATTCTTTTGTAATTGTTATATTGTTTATATATCAAATTAGAAACCATTATTCTATAGCTTGCAAATGTTTGTTTACATTTTCAGTATCAGTTTTCTTGTCCTATTGAGTTAATTAATCATGGCTTTTACCTTATTAACGATAATATGGAATGTGGGGAGGAATTAATATATGACTTTAATTAATACATGACTTTCACCTTGTTAATGATAATATAAAGTGTGAGAAGGATTTAAAATCCATTGTTAGTGTTAGTATCCACCTAGTGAGTGAAGAGCTCGGCACAAGTATAGCCTCCATTTTAATATCTATACTAACATATAACCCTTGCAATGCATGGGTATCTTTGTTTTAAGTATATGTATTTTTATGATTTGCTATACTTGGCATTTTTTTTTTTTGTCAAAAAAATTCATAACCAACTTCCTTGTTGGCATTATGTATGTTGACTTGATGTCCGATAGCTGTCTAACCAGGTGTTTCCTATTGCCTTGTTGGATCGATACCATCCACTAGTCTGGTATTTCCTGTCAATTTAGTTGCATCAGAGCAGTCAGTGTCTTTCCTGTGTTCATTCCTTCAATTGTCGAATTAATTTTATCTTTGATAACTTTTGTAATGAGATGCAGGAATGAGGAAGCTGCTCCAAATCCGGGAGGTATTATTGTTGTTGCATGGCAAGACCAAATGTCGAAATCTAAGAGTTCAAAGTGCAGGTTGCAAAGTAACAGAGCTAAATGATTTTATATCTTCTTGTCCTGTGCAATCTTTTATAGTCAGGTTGATTTTAAGAGTAGCATCATATGGCCATGTTTAAAGTTACATCTGGCTGTTTTAACTCACTGGCTTTTTAAAAAATGATAGTACCATGGATGTGGCTTCAGGAAAGTGGAACAAAATTTCGGTCTTCAGGGATTTTTTTTTTCTTCTATTGATATTGATGGCTTTCAGTATGTCACGCCCCGAATTCGGATCATGACATGGCCGTGCTATTGCAAATCTTAGCCTGCAATAACACGCAGCCACTTTAAAACTCCAAATCAATTATGAACAATTTCATTCAATGAATGTAATCAAATGTTTCATCATTAAGAATTGATACATAGCTTCTAAAAATATCAGCATTTAATGTTCTACTTTTCCCATAATCCTGAAGCATGTCACGCTCCTTGTTCCTAGCATCTCCTATTCATTTGTAAGAACATAAATAAATGAGTGTGAGCTATAAATCTCAGTAAGTAACCATGCATAATCTTATCAGATCAAGCATAATATTTTTCATACTAGTGCATTATTTTAAGAAACTAACGGTTGTAATAAAGAAAGCATTTTCTATAATCAAACCAAACGTAAACCTTTTATCTTTATTTCATGCTTTGAAATCCGTACTCGTCATTATTCTTGCTTTGAAAGCCGTACTTATCATTATTCATGCTTTGAAATCTGTACTGTTATTATTCATGCTTTGAAATCTGTGCTTGTAATAAAGTAAACATTTCATATAATCCAACCAGTCATAAAACTATGCAAGTTCATTCATGCAACTTCATAAGTATGATTATGCATCATAAAACTTTTGCCATTTATGCATCGTAAAACTTTTGCCATTTATGCATCATAAAACTTTTGCCATTTATGCATCATAAAACTTTTGCCATTTATGCATCATAAAACTTTTGCCTTTTATGCATCATAAAATTTTTGCCATTATTCCATACTTTGAAATTTATACTCTCAGATGGTAGTGTAGCTATGGCCGCTCTTATTCCTACGACAAGGCCTTTACCACTGCAGGGTCATCTTCCAGTTACTATTACCCACTGGCGGGGGTCGTAAAGCCAAGTTATTTTTTCCTACTGGCTGGGGTCGTATGCCTAGTTACTGTTACCCACTGGCGGGGGTCGTACGTAGCAATCTGAGAGTTCTTTAAAACATATCATGCTTTTCATAAATCTTTTCTTATAGATACATTGGAAAGTGAATAATGGCATCATGCTGAATAAAATTCATGATCATGCTGAAAACTTTATTTTTCTTTCCATGCATCTTTTTACATCATTATAATCATGTGTAAATAATATAATAATCATGATGGATGCTATTTATCCAAAATCATGCAATCATTTGCTAACACATGCTTGATCCTAATTTTGTAAAAATATAAATAATCATATACAATTTCATAATCAAATAGTCACAAGTATTTGATAAAACATAAGATTATATCAGGGTTACTTACATCTTCCACAATTCATATACACAATTCCAATTCCATAAATAATACTTTTTTATCATATAAAACGTGATACATGCTCCATAATAAGATTAAGACAGGTTATTTACCTTAATTTGCTCACCAAATGCCAATTCTCCAATACCTAGCAAGATCATTAAATTACATGTCACTTGCACATTTAATTTCTATTTATTTATAATCTTAAAGTCATTTACAGCTCATCTATAGGACTCAATTTCATTTTCGGGTCCATAGCTTAATTCAATTTCTGGTTCTGGTCTAAGCTAATTCCTGGTTCGGATTTGATTTCATTTCTGATTCAGGTTTGGGTCCATTGCATACCGGTTCAGGTCTGACCCAATTACTGATTTAGGCTTGGGTCAATTGCATACTAGTTCAGATCTGACCCAATTTCTAGTTCAGGTCTGGGTCAATTGCATTCTGGTTCAGATATGACTCAATTTATGGTTCAGGTCTGGGTCAATTGCATTCTGGTTCAGATCTGACCCAATTTCTGGTTCACGTCTGGGTCAATTGCATACTGGCTCAGATCTGACCGATTACTGGTTCAAGTCTGGGTCAATTGCATACTGGTTCAGATCTGATCCGATTACTGGTTTAAGTCTGGGTCAATTGTATACTGGTTCAGTTAATTATGAGTTTAAGAATGTTGGGCTCGAACCAGGGCCTAGCCCGACCTCGGGCTTCTAAAGCCAACTTAGTTGAAGCCCACCCCGAAATTAGGCCCAAATCGGCCCACAACCTTCTTTTTTTCTTTTCTTTTCTTCTTTCTTCTTTTCTTTTCCTTTCTTCTTTCTTCTTTTCTTTTCCTTCTTTTCTTCCCGAACCTTCTTTTTCTCTTCTTTTTTTTTTTCGTTTCTTCCTCTCTTCTCCTTCCTTCTTCTTTCCGTCCCGATCTCCTTCCCCTCCTTTTCTCCTCCTCACTTGAAGCGAGGAGGCTCGTGGAGCGCTCGGGAGGAGCCGGGTCCGAGGTCGACGGTGCCGGTGGCCGAACTCGTGGCCGCGCCCGCGGCGGCCGGCCCCCTCTGTTCCTTGGTGGAAATGGGGTGTCGAGACCACCCTCTCGAAAGGAAGGGGCCTCCGGCCCGCTGCAGTTCCGACCGAGGGCCGATGGAGCTTGCAGTTGGAGCCGAGGGCTCCTCCCTCATTCCCATTGGGGTAAGGGAAATAACCTACGGCCGTGGCCATCGAGGCGGCCACGGCAGCGGCCGAGCTCGCTGCGACCAAAGGAGGGGAGGAAGAGCCTCCGGCCGTCGACGGCTGTGGCTGAGTATACCAGGTAAACTCTTCCCCTTCCTTCCCTCTTCTTCTTCTTCTTCTTCTTCTTATTCTTCCTATTCTTTTTCTTTTGTTTTCATTCTTTCTTTTTTCTGTTTTTTTTATTTTTTTTTATTTCATAGCTAGGCTAGATCTAATCTAAAGCATGAATAAAAGGATTAAGGGCTTACCTAGCTGAGGAGGAGATGGGGAGCTTCTTCCGGTAGCTTGTGCCGCCTCCTCCAGCAGCTCAGCGGTGGATCCAAGGAAAAGCATGAAGAAAAGAGGCATTGAGGAGGGAAAGATGCCTCAGTGAAGAACTCCTTCAACTTTTATAGCCTGCTTTAGGGAAGAGGGGAGGGAGATCGCCTGTATCCGCAGCTGTTAGGCGGTTATAACCGCCTCGCAGGCTACTCCAGATGGGCCGCCGACTATGGTCTCCGTCGGCCCATCTGACCCGGTATTTACACAGTGTATGCCATGGATCTTATCTCGATTTTTGGAAGATTTTAATAGAAGAGGTGATGAGCACGGTGTTTCCCAAGCTCTTCATTGTTATAATCTGATGGGAAGCAGGAGCTTATAACATACACATTGTATAATTGTGTTTGTTGCCCAGATAGACAACCCAAGAGGGGGGGGGGGGTGAATTGGGTTTTAAAATAATTTTGCAATTAAAACGTTTGTGGATGACTAATTAATACTGTTGCAAGATGATTAATTAGTTGTTATGTGCTGTGAGTGAAATGAGAGTAAGAGAGAGAGACACAAGCAATCACAAACATAATGTTTTTATAGTGGTTCGGAGTTAACCCTTGCTCCTACGTCCACTCCCCAAGTCTCACTTGGGAATTCACTATAACCCCTCGGATTACAGCCGGTTGTTTTCCAAGCTCACAACCAAACTTGTTGTTTTACGAGGTCACAACGAACTCGGTCGGTTTTTCCAGGCTCACCGACTAGAACCACCCCGATTGTTTTGCCGGGATCACAATCGAATCCTTACACCGTTGGTTTCAACCTAGGCTCACCAACAAACCTATATACCCTTGATTCAATCCCTTGATTGAATCAAGTAAGGACAAGATGGAAAGAACAAAGACAAATAGAAAAACAGAGCTTCTAAAAAGCAGATATACAGCGATATTAATAAGAGTAAAGTTAAGAGCCCTCAAACACGTTTGAGTTGGAGAAGAGAAGGGCTTCTTGAACTTTGGGTCTCCTCTTGAAAATCTGGAAGACTTGAAGGCAGGAGGAGACTTCTTTTAATGCTGGGAAGAGTCGGTTGAATGGAGTTAATGGCCCTCTTCCTTCTTTTCCGTTGAAATCAGTTTGCAGAGAAAGGATGCTTGATTTCTTTGAGTGGAATGGTACTTCTCTGCCTTGCTACAGTCCTCTGTGGCTATTTAAGCCATCCCCCACGGAAACTAGCCGTTAGACACATTTTTCTGCCCGTTCTGCACACTCTGCACATCCTGACAATGTGTCCGTTGGGGTCGGAGTCGACTCGCGCGATCTGGAGTCGACTCGGCTGTAACAGGAGTCGACTCATGCTTTTCCGGAGTCGGCTCGGCAACTGTTCCGAATTTGAATTAAAGTGACCTCCTCGACTGGGAGTCGACTCGACTTAACCCGGAGTCGACTCGCCAAAAACTGGAGCTGACTTGGCATTCTTGGAGTCGGCTCATCCCATGGAATTCATGGAGCTATTTTTCAACTTGGCCCACTCGAGTCGACTCGACAGTCCTGGGAGTCGACTCGGCGCTCAGAGCCCGAACTCCCTATCTTCTGTCTTTTGGCTCGTCCAGTCTTGGAGTCGACTCGAACTGTTCCGGAGTCGACTCGGCTCTCAGTTTCCGAAACTCAGTCTTCTGCCTTTTTGGTGTAGCGCTGCCTTGGAGTCGACTCGAGCTGTCTTGGAGTCGACTCGGCTCTCAGAGACAACAATTTGGTCTTCTGTCTTTTTGGGGTCGCATTGTCTCGGAGTCGACTCGCGCATTGCGGGAGTCGACTCGGATCTCAGTGTTCGAAAACTGCTCTCTGACTTTTGCCTTGAATACAACTGAGAGTCGACTCTCGCTTTCTTTGGAGTCGACCTGCCAACCATCGGAGTCGACTCGCGTTCCTCAGGAGTCGACTCGGCTCTCAGGGTCGAAACTTGCTCTCTGACTTTTTGTCTGTAACTCCCTGGAGTCGACTCAAACTACTCCGGAGTCGACTCGGTAAGCATTGGAGTCGACTCGCGCACTTCAGGAGTCGACTCGCTGACAGGTTTTAAATTGTGTCTTTCTGTTCATCTGTCTGTTCTCAGTCGGAGTCGACTCGTAATGTTCTGGAGTCAACTTGAGCCCGTGCCAGTGCTTCTGATACGCTTGGAGTCGACTCGTAATATCCCGGAGTCGACTCGAGTCTCAGACTTTGGTTCAAACTGACTTCTTAACTTATCCAAAATATCTTGAACCAAATCTAGAAACATTTAGACAAGATTTTCACTGAAACACTCGATTGAATTCATTAGTAAACAAAAGATATACTCAAATGCTTTGAGCTCATCAAAATCAAATAGGGTTATAATCAATCACTCCACAATCTCCTCCTTTTTGATGATGACAAAACATTGAGTATATGTAAAGTGAATTGCTCAATAAACAAGAAAATGAAATCTGTAAATGAATTCAAGTGTCTGGTTTTTTAATTTATCCAAACTTGAAAGGTGTGAAACAATAAATTTTGGAGTTAAAGCTCCCCCTTTCATTTGGAATTATATAAGCCTTCATGTCATGCACTCAATTGTTTGGCTTATATAGATATAATGATTTGGCTTTCTTAAAAATTCAGATTCTCTCCGTCAACATATGCATTGAACTTTGTTTTGATTCTCTGAATTTCCTTTTAATGCATTGAAGTTTTTGAACTTAAATTTTTGGTTTTTTTTTTTTTGGAGGGAAAATCTGTCAATTTGTTTTTGAGTAGGATTCAACTAATCTCCGAATATCCCTTGAATAGATTCTGGAGATTACTCCATTAGGAGCCCCAACAGAGAGATAATGAGCCTCGAGGTATCAAATCCACTAAGAACGAATTATTGTTTGTTTTAATTTTTTAATTTTCATTTTGATTCCTTTTACATATCTATTAAATATTTCTTCCCCTTTTTGTCATCGTATCAAAAAGGAGGTAAGCAGAACACACAAGCAAGTAGAGATAAATGTGCACAATATTGAAGAAAATTGTCTACTCATTGTATTGATGTATATGTATTTGTGAATACAATAAGTAAAGCTGGAAATACAAGTCAAAATACAAAAAGAGCTAAGGCTTCCTCGAGGAGGATGCGGCTCCCCGGGGCATTCGTTCCGCGAGTAGGGTGACCGCATTGGTGACGTGCTCTAACTGTCTGATAATGGCCGAGGTGGCCCTGCTGTGTGTCGTGTCGAGCTCGGTCACAGTCTGCTGAAGTGTGTCCAGCTTGGCGATGAGCACATTCGCCAAGCGCTCGGCCCCCTGACTAGTGGTGCCCATGTCATGTCGGATGTCATCGCGCATCTTCCGAGTGGTGCTCGTGACATCGCTCATGCTAGAGAACTGGGCTTGTATCAGGCTCCTGACATTGTAGATTTCTTTCCGCACATGGGCCGTCATCTCGGTCACGGCTGACAGGGAAGGAACCAATGCAGAAGAGGGTGCAGGGGAGGGAGCAGTCGCTGGACCTCGGAGCTCCCTCAACAGGTCGTCCCGAAGATCCCTCACTATCTCCTGCCGCAACTCCCGGAGCTGCTCAGGAGAAATGCGAACCTCCATGGGCTGATTAGGTGGAGCTGAGGAGGAGGGTCCGGCTGAAGTGGTGGGAGCTGAGGTGGAGGGAAAGGTAGGGAAGTCAGAATCAGGGTCAGGACTGGGGGAGTGTCTGGAGTATGTGTGGAGGTAGATGATTTCCTAACCCAGGTTCCCTCTACCTTATGAAACCCCATCCTGTGTAGGGTTTCCGGACGCATGCGATCTGTCCATCGCAATGCGCGAGAGGGTTCCCCCTTAGGAATAGGAATCTCGGCCTCCCTAAAGATAAGTGTGTATAGCATGCCATAGGGGAGGGTGAGCCTAGGTCTATCTAGTGGCTCACATAGATATCTATAAATGAGTTTCGGGAAGTTGATTGGGGTGTCCTGGAGGATGTAGAACATAAGGGCTAGGTCCCTCTCAGAAACAAAATCGAAGCGGCCAGTCTTCGGAAAGAGGGTCCTAGAGATGATGCTAAGGAGGAGCCGCATCTCAACAGAAAGTGAGCTAGCGGACACCTCATCTAAGGGAGACTGGGGTGGATATCCTAGAATGGCCGTAAGGGCCTCAGTCCTATCCTCGGGGTGTGTGGGAGCTACCCCTACTTGTGGAAGGTGGAGGATTTGGGCTATGAAATCCTCGAAAATAAACAATGGGACACCGGCTACAGTTCCCTCTATTCCCCCATTGCCCCTATGGACAGTACCATAAAACTCTCTAACTAGGCCAGGGTATGTGGGGAGATCTAAGGAACAAAAATACTCTAAACCCTGGGCCTGCAATCTCTCTCCTATGGTAAAGCCCTCCCGGGAGAGATAGTCAAAATCGACGTATCTCTCGGTGGAGACCGCCTTCCCGGCGCACGGCCTCGAGGGAACCTCCCTCGGCGGGGAACGAACCGAAGGTTGTGGCCTCACGGGATCGTTCCGAGCCTTGGAACGTCTCTCGGCACCGGTCGCGGGTTGGGACCTCTTCCGGCTTGGGACAACGGCTTTACGAGGCATGGTCGACCTAGAATGGGGTAAAACGCTAATGGATGGAGGAAGGTCGACGGGAAAAACCCTAAGGGCGGCCGGAGACGACGTAGGAGACGACTCTAGGGTTTGTGAATAGTGGCGGCGGTGAATAGAAGTGTTGAGTAAACGCTTGAATTAGGGTTAAAAAAGTCGGATCCCGACTGCGAGTCGACTCCTGTAAGTCTTGAGTCGACTCGACCTCGAGTCGACTCCAAAATATGCGCGAGTCGACTCTCCTTATGCGCCTATTGACCTCGAGTCGACTCCCCCTTACGAGCCGACTCTGAAACTTACTCGAGTCGTCTCGAACTCTGGCACGCACCTAAAAATCATGCTATGTTCGTGCCGAATGAGGGAAAATCACTAAGTTATGGTCTGATTTGATGATCATTGAAAAGAAACTCTATATTAACCACAATCTAATCATCAAAATCAATGAACTAGAAGAGAATATCACTAGGATGGATCAATCACTCCTAATCCTCTTCTAAGTACACTAAATTTCTCTTCACTCAAGAGTTTTGTGAAGATATCAGCTAATTGATCATCAGTGCAAACAAATTGAAGTGTCACATCACCATTCATTACATGATCTCTTATGAAGTGATGTCTTATCTCAATATGTTTAGTTCTTGAATGCTGAATTGGATTTTAGTTAGATTAATGGCACTTGTATTATCACAATTAATGAAAATTTTATCCTGTTTAATGCCGTAATCTTTCAATTGTTGTTTGATCCACATGATTTGAGCACAACAACTCCCGGCTGCAACATATTCAGCTTCAGCAGTAGATAATGCAACCGAATTTTGTTTCTTGCTAAACCATGAGATTAAGTTTTCTCCTAGGAATTGACATGACCCGCTGGTGCTTTTTCTATCAAGTTTACATCCAGCAAAGTCTGAATCTGTGTATCCTATTAAGTTCAGGCTAGATTCTTTAGAATACCATAACCCTATATTCTTGGTTCCTATTAGGTATTTAAAGATTCTCTTGACTGCAATTAGATGAGATTCCTTAGGATTAGACTGATATCTAGCACACATGCAAACACTAAACATGATATCAGGTCTACTTGCAGTAAGATACAATAAAGATCCTATCATACCTCTATATAACTTCTGATCTACAGATTTACCTGATTCATCTTGGTCTAATTTGCATGATGAGCTCATGGGGGTGCTGATTGACTTGTTTCCCTTCATATCAAACTTCTTAAGCATCTCCTTGATGTATTTGGCTTGATTGATGAAGATGCCTTCTTCAGATTGTTTGATTTGAAGCCCGAGGAAATAGTTCAGCTCTCCCATCATGCTCATCTCAAATTCACTCTGCATCAAGTCAGCAAATTCTTCGCAGAGGCGATTGTTAGTAGCACCGAAAATAATATCATCAACATAAATCTGCACTAACAACATATTTTTGTTTTTCTTCTTTAGAAACAATGTTGTATCTACATTTCCCCTAGAAAACTCATGTTCTAATAGGAATTTGCTAAGCCTCTCATACCATGCTCTAGGTGCTTGTTTCAAACCATAAAGTGCTTTGTTAAGTTTATACACGTGATTAGGGTATTGATGATTCTCAAAACCAGGAGGTTGTTCTACATACACCTCCTCATTAATATACCCATTTAGAAATGCACTTTTTACATCCATTTGAAATAACTTGAAATCCTTAGAACATGCAAATGCTAATAATAATCTAATTGCCTCGAGTCTAGCTACAGGAGCAAAGGTTTCATCAAAATCTATACCTTCTTCTTGATTATACCTCTTTGCTACTAGTCTAGCCTTATTCCTTATTACAATTCCATTTTCATCAAGTTTGTTTTTATATATCCATTTTGTACCTATGATTAAATATTCAGGAGGTCTTTCAACTAGATTCCATACCTTGTTTCTAGTAAATTGGTTTAATTCTTCTTGCATTGCATTTATCCAATTTACATCTTTTTCAGCTTCTTCTCTGTGTTTGGGCTCAAAATGTGAAACGAAAGCTAGATGATTGTTTAAGTTCCTAAGAGATGCTCTAGTCCTAACAGGTTGAGATGGATCATCTAGAATTAATTTCTTAGGATGCCCGTGAGCAAACCTCCAAGCCTTAGTCAGCCCATGATCCATAATAGCCTCTTGGCTTGATGATGCATTTCCAATTAATTTTTGATTATCATCTTGTAATGTCATCTCATCTATCTTTTCTTCAAGAATTTCAGCATCATCATCAAGATTAACTCTCTTACTAGAAGAGATATCACTAGAATCATCAAAAACGACATGTATGGATTCTTCTATAACTAGGGTTCTTTTATTAAGAACTCTATAGGCTTTACTAGTTGTAGAGTACCCCAAGAATATACCCTCATCCGATTTAGAGTCAAATTTTTCTAGATTATCTTTCCCATTATTATGAACAAAACACCTACATCCAAAGATATGAAAATAGTTCACTTTTGGTTTTTTGTTTTTCCAAAGTTCATAAGGTGTTTTCTTTATAATGGGTCTTAATAAAACTCTATTTAATATATGACATGAGGTATTTATGGCTTCTCCCCAAAAGTACTTAGGGAGATTACTTTCACATAACATGGTTCTAGCCATTTCCTCTAGAGTTCTATTTTTCCTTTCCACAACTCCATTTTGTTGTGGTGTCCTAGGTGCAGAAAAATTATGAGTTATCCCCTTTTTACTACAAAACTCATCAAATAAATGATTTTCAAATTCGGTTCCATGGTCACTTCTAATAGCTATGACTGAAGTGTCTCTAGCATTTGTTACTTCTTTATGAAATTTCTTGAAAATTGAAAATGCTTGATCCTTATGACCTAAGAACATGACCCAAGTGTATCTAGAATAATCATCTACGATAACTAGACCATATTTATTTCCACCTAGACTTGTGGTTCTAGTTGGTCCGAATAGGTCCATGTGTAGTAGTTCTAGAGGTCTAGAGGTAGAGACACAATTTATAGATTTAAAGGAGTTTCTTGATTGTTTGCCAAATTGACATGCTTCACATATTTTATTCTTTTCAAACTTTAGTTTTGGCAAACCTATCACGGAATCTCTTTTAATTAGTTTTGATATGGTGTCCATGCTTGCATGACCTAACTTACGGTGCCATAACCAACTAGCATTATTTTTCTTAGTTTCATTAACAACTAAACATGGGTTATGTTTGGCAAGATCCTCAAGGTCTACAACATACACATTTCCACGTCTTATTCCTTTAAAAACTAAACTATGGTCATTTGGGTTTATTATGATGCATAGTGATGGTTTAAACATAACATCATAACCTCTATCACACAATTGACTAATGCTTAGTAGATTATGCTTAAGACCATCAACATATCGAACATTATCAATAAAAGTTGAAGGGGTAATTTGTACTTTACCTATACCAATGATGTGACCTTGGTTATTGTCTCCAAAAGTCACAGCACCTCCCTTCTTAGCTTCAAGGGTGAAGAATTGATCCTTGTCACCCGTCATGTGTCTTGAGCAGCCACTGTCCAAGTACCAACAATTTTTGTCGACTTTGGCTGCAAGACACTCCTACACAAGCAAATCATATAGTTTTAGGTACCCAAGTTTTCTTGGGTCCTTCATGGTTAGTAGTGTTGGTTCCTTTTGGAACCCAAATTCTTTTAATTTTTCTTTTAGTTTTTCCTTTCCTATAATCACATACATTTGCTTTATGTCCTAAAGTTCCACAACAAAAACAGGTTATTTTCTTAGTTTTACTTTTCCCTGCTTTAACAAAAAAGTTACTAAGGAGTTTTTGCTTATTTTTAGGTTTATACCCTAAACCCGCTCTATTGAATACAGCTCGTTGACTATTAAGTATCATCTCTAATTTTTCTGAGCTATATGTAAATTTTTCTACAATGGGCTTGTATTTTTCAAGTTCTAGTGTCAATTTTTGTTTTTCTGTTTTTAGATCATTTAGTTCTTTTGTGAGACTCTCATTTATATGTTTATTGTTTTTGGGTTCTAATGTTTCTTTGTTCAGCCTTTCATTTTCTTTAGTTAAGGTATTATTCTTTTGTATCAAGATTTGGTTGCTTGTTTTAAGTTCTGCATTTTCTTTGATAAGAACATCTTTATCCTTAACTAATGAATCATACTTACGAAGATGAGTTTGGTTAGTTACTTTTAGTTTTTTGTTTTTAACGTTTATTGTTTTGTATTCATCCATTAATTCATTGAAAGCATCATATAATTCATCGAAAGTAAAATCTAAATGTGGTGCGGATGTTACCTCATTGTCGTTGGCCATAAAACACAGATTGGCCTTTTCTTCTTGTTCTTCATCCGATGATGATGATGAAGTGTCGGAGTCCGATAGGGTGGAGACGAGGACTTTCTTCTTCTTGTACTTGCTCCCCTTTTTCAGCAAGGGACACTCAGCTCTGAAGTGCCCCGGCTTCTTGCACTCATAACAACTGATCCCCTCATTTTCCCTTTCCTTACCTTTATCCTTGTGATAGGAATTTGAGGGGCCTCTCCTTTGATGTGAGGATTTCTTCCGGTTGATGAATCTTCTGAACTTACGCACGAGAAGAGCCTCATCATCATCTCCCTCATGATCTTCTTCTTCACTGCTGCTACTGCAAGACAAGTCTTTGTTAGATGATGTAGATTTGAGAGCTATTACCTTTTTCTTATGGGAGGACTCTTCTTCGCTGTGTTGCTTCATTATTAGCTCGTGCGTCATTAGGGATCCAAGAAGCTCCTCAAGTGGTAGCTTGTTCAAGTCCTTGGCTTCTTGGATTGCCGTCACTTTGGCTTCCCATGACCTTGGTAGACAGCGAAGAATCTTTCTGACAAGATCACTGTTAGTATAGTTTTTGCCAAGGCTTTTTAGGCCATTGACAATGTCAGTAAATCTAGTGAACATGCAAGTGATTGTTTCATTAGAATCCATCTTAAATAGTTCATACTTATGAACCAATATATTTATTTTGGATTCTTTGACTTGATTCGTGCCCTCATGGGTCACTTCAAGTCTATCCCAAATCTCTTTTGCAGAATTGCAAGTAGAGACCCTATTGAATTCATTCCTATCTAATGCACAGTAAAGCACATTCATTGCTTTGGCATTGAGTTGTGCCTTTCTCATGTCATGGTCATCCCAATCCTTTTCAAGTTTGGGTACAGTGACACCCTCTACATAGATGGATGGGATGTATGGTCCATTTAATATAATGGTCCACATCTCATAGTCTTGGGCTTGGATAAATATTCTCATCCTAGCCTTCCAATATGAGTAGTCGGATCCATTAAAGAATGGGGGTCTTTGGGTGGACTGACCCTCAATGTGGGAAGATCCAAATGGGGTTGTCATTTTGATCTTTTACTCTTAGGGTAGAAGAGTTTAGGCTCTGATACCACTTGTTGCCCAGATAGACAACCCAAGAGGGGGGGTGAATTGGGTTTTAAAATAATTTTGCAATTAAAATGTTTGTGGATGACTAATTAATACTGTTGCAAGATGATTAATTAGTTGCTATGTGCTGTGAGTGAAATGAGAGTAAGAGAGAGAGACACAAGCAATCACAAACACAATGTTTTTATAGTGGTTCGGAGCTAACCCTTGCTCCTACGTCTACTCCCCAAGTCTCACTTGGGAATTCACTATAACCCCTCGGATTACAGCCGGTTGTTTTCCAAGCTCACAACCAAACTTGTTGTTTTACGAGGTCACAACGAACTCGGTCGGTTTTCCCAGGCTCACCGACTAAAACCACCCCGATTGTTTTCCCGGGATTACAATCGAACCCTTACACCGTTGGTTTCAACCTAGGCTCACCAACAAACCTATATACCCTTAATTCAATCCCCTGATTGAATCAAGTAAGGACAAGATGGAAAGAACAAAGACAAATAGAAAAACAGAGCTTCTAAAAAGCAGATATACAGCGATATTAATAAGAGTAAAGTTAAGAGCCCTCAAACACGTTTGAGTTGGAGAAGAGAAGGGCTTCTTGAACTTTGGTCTCCTCTTGAAAATCTGGAAGACTTGAAGGCAGGAGGAGACTTCTTTTAATGCTGGGAAGAGTCGGTTGAATGGAGTTAATGGCCCTCTTCCTTCTTTTCCGTTGAAATCAGTTTGCAGAGAAAGGATGCTTGATTTCTTTGAGTGGAATGGTACTTCTCTGCCTTGCTACAGTCCTCTGTGGCTATTTAAGCCATCCCCCATGGAAACTAGCCGTTAGACACATTTTTCTGCCCGTCTGCACACTCTGCACATCCTGACAATGTGTCCGTTGGGGTCGGAGTCGACTCGCGCGATCTGGAGTCGACTCGGCTGTAACAGGAGTCGACTCATGCTTTTCTGGAGTCGGCTCGGCAACTGTTCCGAATTTGAATTAAAGTGACCTCCTCGACTGGGAGTCGACTCGACTTAACCCGAAGTCGACTCGCCAAAAACTGGAGCTGACTTGGCATTCTTGGAGTCGGCTCATCCCATGGAATTCATGGAGCTATTTTTCAACTTGGCCCACTCGAGTCGACTCGACAGTCCTGGGAGTCGACTCGGCGCTCAGAGCCCGAACTCCCTATCTTCTGTCTTGGCTCGTCCAGTCTTGGAGTCGACTCGAACTGTTCCGGAGTCGACTCGGCTCTCAGTTTTCGAAACTCAGTCTTCTGTCTTTTTGGTGTAGCGCTGCCTTGGAGTCGACTCGAGCTGTCTTGGAGTCGACTCGGCTCTCAGAGACAACAATTTGGTCTTCTGTCTTTTTGGGGTCGCGTTGTCTTGGAGTCGACTCGCGCATTGCGGGAGTCGACTCGGATCTTAGTGTCCGAAAACTGCTCTCTGACTTTTGCCTTGAATACAACTGAGAGTCGACTCTCGCTTTTTTTGGAGTCGACCTGCCAACCATCGGAGTCGACTCGCGTTCCTCAGGAGTCGACTCGGCTCTCAGGGTCGAAACTTGCTCTCTGACTTTTTGTCTGTAACTCCCTGGAGTCGACTCAAACTACTCCGGAGTCGACTCGGTAAGCATTGGAGTCGACTCGCGCACTTCAGGAGTCGACTCGCTGACAGGTTTTAAATTGTGTCTTTCTGTTCATCTGTCTGTTCTCAGTCGGAGTCGACTCGTAATGTTCCGGAGTCAACTCGAGCCCGTGCCAGTGCTTCTGATACGCTTGGAATCGACTCGTAATATCCCGGAGTCGACTCGAGTCTCAGACTTTGGTTCAAACTGACTTCTTAACTTATCCAAAATATCTTGAACCAAATCTAGAAACACTTAGACAAGATTTTCACTGAAACACTCGATTGAATTCATTAGTAAACAAAAGATATACTCAAATGCTTTGAGCTCATCAAAATCAAATATGGTTATAATCAATCACTCCACAGTGTTGTAGGTCATCATTTTCTAATTTGGCCAGCTTGATCAAAAGACAATTAAATGTCAATGATAAAGTAACCTGTGGTTCAGAAATTTGAACACGACCGGAGACTCCAACTGGGTCGTTGCCTTTTGTTGACCCCAAGATTGGATGGTTTCTAATTTGTCCTGCCACTGTTGTGCATGGGATGACTTATTTCGAGTTCCATTAGTCTGAAACAAAACTAGGCCATCAAAAGGGAGGTTAAATACATTACCTGTCTAGGTTGCTTTAGTTCAACCTTGAGACAGTGTTTGGTGGTAGAATAAATTTTGAAAGCTTATATATTATACTGCAGAGGGACAGGACTTCTACAATAGAATAGAGATTTTTGGACATTTGGTTAGAGAATAAGTGTATGGAATAAGTGAAAATAAAATATATTGAATTTCATGACTGATTTGAATTTTATCATAAGGACAATTAATGCTCTTCTATTTTTTGGTTAGAATAAAGGATCAATAGGTGCAAAAAGATAATTAGTGCGAATAAATTTTTCTATGTGACCGTATAACTATATTCCATGATCTTTGGCGGTATAGAGCTAGAGCTTATGGTTTATTCATATTCTCATGCAGTATAACTCTTATTTCTTGGCTATTTTTTATTGTTGTTTGGTAGCAACCACAGAATAAAGCTTATTCCAAGGATTATACTGCCCGTCAAACAGGCCGTGAACTTTGAACACGGGTTACACGCCTCAGGTGTTCTAGAAACTGTTTTAGAAGCATACTAAGCTTTCCTGGTTCGCTCATCAGTCACTAATCTATCTTTAGTATCTAATTAGATCAGATTAATCATTCAAATTAAGAAGGAAAGCTCGTTGCTTTTTATTTCACCTGAGCTAGAGCCATAGGGATCTATCCATTTATTCACTAGACCCAACAGTAATTTTTTTTTCAGAGAAAAATAAGCACAAACATCCGGGCCTTGAAGTAGAAGCTGTGTCTTGGTCACCCATGGGGATGTCAGCCATGAAGATAGGTTACCTCTCACAATAGCCATCATGTGAGCTTTCGCCACACCACCAAAAAGTTAATCCCAAAAAGATGACAAACTTTTATCCTTTGAATCACGAAATACCTGTGGTTCTAACGGGCTTCCACATTTCAAGCTAATTTATCAGGACAAGGACTCCTAAAGTTAGCTGAAAGGGGAGAGAGCAAAAGAGAGAGAGAGAGAGAGAGAGAGAGAACTCGGTGTTCAGTCAAGCATTGAAGGGAAAACAAACATGGAACATTGTTGAACCGGAGATTGAACTCCAAAAGGTAAATAAAACCCCATTAAAAAAAAGAAAGAAAAACTAGTGGAGCTTGGAGATTGATCCAGCTCACCCTCTCTTCCCATTTCCATGGACTCTAGGTGATGATATCTCCTGCACACCCCCGACCTTCTTGGCCTGAGAAGAAGGTGCCACCCCCAAACTACTACCCAATCTCTTATCAGTTGGCCTCCTCCCATAGTCTTTCTTCTTCATAGATCTCCTCGCATTCCCACTTCCTCCCTCAATGGTGGGTAGCAGATACCACACTATAGCAGTGCAACATATGGCAAACACCCTTCCAAACATCACCAAGCAAATCAATAGCAACACGATCACCAGAGGCCAATAAAAACTAGGCCTCGACCTCCAAGGCACAACCTCACCCTCCTTAACACCCCAAGAGAAGTACTTCTTCGTCTCCCTCTCCGATATCGATTCCACCGCCTTCGCAACTTCCTTAGCGTCGACAGATCCAATCAGAGGAGCCGACTCCTTGACGACGTCTGAATTGTTCTGGAGCTTTCTCTTCTCTTCCTTCGCATCTTCTCTTAGCTTCACAATGATTGGGATCCAGTCTTGTGAATTCGAATACATGAAGCGCACCATCGAGACGCCCTGCGTACCTGCTTTTGCCATGATCTTCTCCCTCCTGGCCTCGAGCTCGGCGAGCACGGTCGAGAACTTGTCGAGCCCCCTTGTCGAGTATGGATTCTTGTTGGCCTTCCTCTTAGATCCCTTTGGCGACCCCGGAGCTGAAGTTGGTAGCCATGGGTCCTCGTCGATGCGCTTGAAGCTTCCAGTCCCACAGAACATAGCTTGGCTATATCATATGAATCTCAAGAAATTCCTGAGTTCAAAATGGTTTGCGAAGAATATATATATATAAGGAGCTCTCATCTTTCCTTTCATCTCTGTCTGAATAAGACTTCGATTAGAGGCGTTTTTTTTTTTTTTTTGATAACGAGATACCTGTGCACGTCAAAGAAGCTTCTATAATTAATACTTCCTTGCGGTTTGACTTGATGGGGTGATGGGCTGCGTAACTTGGAAGAGACGCCACTCCCTCCGTAGCCGGCGAGATGAATAGAATGATGGATTGGATCGTCTTCCATACAGTGGAGCAATATGGAGAATTTTTGTGGACTGCTAGTTCAGCTATATTTCCGACTGTCCTTAATGACATTTTATTTTCTATTTTTATTGGATCACTATCAAAAAAAAAAGAAAGAAAAAAAAGGATGCCACTCTATTCTGCACTTTGTAATGATCTCCAAACAATTCTTGTCCATGACCTAATCTTGTTTTTTTTTTTTTTTTTTTTGCACCATGAGACCTTGTGTAAGCTGCTCAGGTGTTGCATTTGGTGCATGTAACCATCTTCACCAATTTTGTAACCCCCCCACTTCCCAAAAAGAGGGTAAGAAAAACATCTCCATCAATTCAGACCATAGTAGTTTTTATACTCATCCATTGGTGATTATTTATTTGAGTAATTCTTATAATATTTAGCCCCCGTATAGTGAGCGAGACGTGTTATTTATGAGTATGCAAACATATATAGAACTAAGAATTTATGCCTCAAGTTCCAAATCTTGTTCTTGAAGGTCTTTTTTTCTCAAGAAAATTGAAGTTTTAAATATCAATCCCTAACTAATACAAATAAGTTATAAAATGCAAAAATATTTTTTATCAATTTTGAATAACTCATTTATCATTGGCTTGGTCAATTAAATGATGAAGAATGCTACTAGGATCTAGATCAGTTGTGTATTTATGGTCAAATCGGCATGTCCTCTAAAGAGTGTATAAATAAAGCTAAGGTAATTGGTTAGAGGCTTGCCATGTGTTGCATGGAAAAGATATTTGAAACTGAATTGAATATTAGTTGATGTAAATTGATGAAATGGTTAAGGTTGTCATATTTATAAACTTGTGGCCGATGGGTCGTTTATACAAAGACCAGGTTTGTGTGGTAACGTACAGATTTGCTTTCTTCGGTAGGTGAGTCAAGACATGATGGGTCATGTTATCAGCTTGGTTTGTTGCGTTCCCATTTGAACCTTCTAGAAGATGTATGCATCATTTTCAATGATTGAGATTTTAGATGGTATTTTTAATCAAGAATTTAAATTCAGTAGATCAGTAGTGTTGGAAATTGTATCCTAAATGTCAATCGTTAGCATGTTGATGATTGAATTTTGTAAATGAATTGACAAATTAATAAAGTGTTATTTGGCATTATTCATCATTGTGCATCTTCAAATGAACTCTTATATGATGAAGTCCTTAGGACTTATTTTATGATAAAGGAGGATTTATCTTCAAGTCCTTAAAACTGTTCGCGATCAAATGATATGCTGTTACTAGGACGGCAGCATTATCGAGATTAGGTCATTGTGTGACATATACGTTGGTTGTCCTCTTAACCAAGGAGTGTGGAGACACGGGTATGCCACACAGGTGAAGTGTAGGAGTACATTTCATTGAACGTGACCAATTCCGAAATACTTTACTGTCAAGAGATGTTCCGAGTGGATATGGGTATAAGTTTGGCCCTCTGACCTGAGATCGCAACATGTGACTAGCAAGCAACTCACTGTACTTTGGTACCGAACTACCTGAATTTCTAATTCAGTGACGGAAGGTCACTGGGTGCAGTCAAGTACTTGCGTAGTCAGTTGTGAGTCGAGATGGAATTGACCCCTTCTGGAAATAGGAGATAATGTCTTGTGATTAATTTAGCAAAATCTTGGCAAGGATAATCCTAGTGAGAAGTCACGGAATATCTAAAGTTAATCACATAATGGATGTACTAATTATAGAGTTGACAGTGAGCTCTAAGTCATCCTAGCATTAGGAATCAAAGGGATTGAATTATACATTAACCATAGTCCAGGATTCCAGAATATTTGCTTCGCATATATTCGGCCTACCCAAACGTTGGGTACTATTGCTAGATGGTCACATCGATTAGTATAGGAAGACGTTTCTACTGGCTTAGGTTCGAACCTATGAGGTCACATGCATAGAAGTTTCTAGGTTGATCAAATGGCTGATTGATGATTAAAAATTATTCAGAGGTAATTTGGTCAATTCGATTGACAAATTATCCTAAGCAAAAGTTGCATTAAAATAATTATTGAATTATTGGAGGATTAATTAGCAATTAGATTGCTCATGAACTCAATTTGATTGAGTAATTGGGCTTAGGTTGAGCCAAATTGAATAGGATTCAATTTGGGCTACATCAGGGTTTGACCTAATTGGATTGGGTTCAACCTAAGTAGATTGAGCTTGACCCAATTGGATTGGGCTTGATTCAAATCAATTAGGAGACCGTATTTGATGAGGATTATGAGTCCAAATAATCAGAATTGGATAAGGAGAAGAATCCCTAAATTTTAGGAGCTCATCCTTATCTTCTTGGAGAAGAATGACACCTTGATTTATCCCCAATATTTTTCATGCCTATCCTCTTTATTTTTGGCCAAAAATTGGCATGAGAAGAGAGAAGGCATAGGGTTATATTTTCTATAAAAATGGCGCCTCAAATCTGCCTAAAAAGATTTAGATGAATTTCCTAATTTGTAGGGATTGCATGGCCCATGAAAAAGGGTGGTCTGCAGCTGAACTTTGGACGCATGAATTCCTATCTTTTAGGGATCCAAAATGCAAGAAATTTGGATATATTTATCTCCTCTTAGCTGCTGAATCACTAGATTTTTTTGGGGATTTTAGCAGCCAAATTAATTGGCTAAATTTGGTGTGAAGCGTGGGGGGTCTTTTGGCTATAAAAGACCCTCCATGCCTAGGGTTCAATATATACCATATTTAGAGATTTCAAAAAATTCTAAAAAAATTTCCTGAGGGCCTCCATCCCTTCTTCTCCTTCTACCTCACGTCCAGCCTCCATCTCCTTGAAGAACAATCAAAGGTTGAGTGTTTAGAAGGAGAAAGCTTCAGCCATTGCAGCGTTCCTGCGCGAGCTAGCACTCCCGCGGAAGACGATCTACCTACGGCTTCGCGTGTACTTCTCGTAGAGGCCATTCGTGTGCGTGGCTGCGAAGTCAAGGATCAAATCCACAAGTTTCTTCCATCATAAAAGTATTAATTCTATATTAATCTTTTATTTTGGAGTCAGGGTCTAGGTCCGATTTTCTGAGGTTTTACCCTCCTTTGGGGCTCATCATGGAGTTATCTCCAGAATCCATTCGATGGATTTTGGAGTCTTGAAACCTATCTCGGTTCTTTTTTTTATGGGAGCATGATGGAATGGCGGGGATGCCCCTAATCCCATCAAGGCTTAAAATTATTTTTTAATATTTATGTATGATGAGCATGGAATACAACAACCAACAAACTGGGTAGACTGAACTAATCCATATTTGAACTAAAGTGGTAGGCCAGTTAGAAAATTAGTAGTCTTGATAGACACTTAGAAACATTAGATCTATGCTTTTTACAATATCCAACAATAAGATAAGTTGTGACTAGCACAAAATTTTAAAAATTTTAGATATCAAAATTCTAGGTGGGTGCCAATACCAAGATGAGCATCTCAGTTTACCGTGGTGATATGTATATGTGGGGAAAAATTCAAACAATCAAAATCTTCTGAATCTTTGATCGATAAAATAAAACTTAAACTAGCTACTATTTTCAAATACTATTTTTAAAATTTTTATTAAAATTTTTAGGATGTAAAAATAGAGCTAGAAAAATCTCAACTAACACACCGATATAGTATCAACTATCAAGTGATATTTCATAATATATTGTTTTATACCATCCAAGATGACAAAGATTAAGATTATATACATATAGAAATATATATATATGTGTTTCATATGCATAAGACTTATAACTTGTTATGTTGGATCCATGCAATTAAGAGGATGAGCAATTAAATAATTATCCTCGTAGACTGATGCTTTAAATTTCATTCATCAAATATATAACTATTCTCAAATCAAGCCATGTGAACACATTATCAATTATTATCAATTCATTTGGTTGGGCTAGGTTCTAGGACTAGGTTGAACAAATTCTGGTTGGCTTGGGCGTAAAAATAAAGCTTGGCTAAATTTTGAGTTAGCTTTGGATTAATATTTATCTCTGTCTAGGACATGCATGGAACTCAACCCAATTCGAGACCTAAAGCCTAAACGTAGCCTGATTGTTAAGGCCGATGTAACCTAAACTTTTAACCTAACCCAACCCAGACATTAAATTCAACCTAATTCACCTAACAATCCCCGAATAAACCTGACCCTTGCCCCTCCACCCCTCCCGTTATCTTACCATTCATGCATGGCAGTCCCCAAACAGCCCCTAGACCTTTCGGCTATGCCTTTCTCTCGCTCTCTCTCACTCACTCACATTCTCTCTCCCTCTCTCTAAGACTCCATGTCGTTACATTAGCTACTAGATGTTGGAATGAAGCCATAGAAGAGATCGAGCACAACCTATCTATTGTTTTTGGCAATGGAGAGGGCCTGGATTTGGCATTGAAGCCTGGAGAAGAGGCTCAAATCTAGATCTAGGTCAGTCATATTGGACTTTCAGCCAAGCTTGGGATAGGCTTGGATCGATATTTTGAAAAATTTTCAAGCCTCAACCTGGCTCCATCCCTAAGCTAATAGTACTTAGGCCCCGTTTGGGGGAGCTGTTGCTAGTAGAGCTTTTGGAAATAGAGTTTTCTGAAATAGAGCTTTATAAAAAGTTGTTTGCTGTTTGGTAGCTACATTTTCAAAGTGCCATGCCACTTTAACATGCCTTTGATAAACAAACCAAAAAAGTAACAAAATAACTATAAACAACATTGTACAGTATTATAAAACAAAGCATAATAAAATATAATATATATTAATACATAAATATATGATATAGTATAATATTACTGTAATGTAATATAATATTATTATAATATTGTATACTATAGCATAATAATTTAATATAATATTAAATTATTTAACATTATATATCAATATATTATGATATAATGTAATATAATATTATATTTATAGTATAATTCAATAATAAAGATATAAAATATTATAATTATTAGCATAAATTAATTTTTCATAATATAACAAATTTTCTTGATAAAATTGGTTAAACAATTATTAAAATGACATTTTGTGTAATTGTTATAATTTATCATGGGTATTTTGGTTAAAAAAACAGCTTTCCGACCGAGCCTAAAAGTATTTTTTCGGAAAACTGCAAAATAAAGCTTCTTTCAAAAAGCTGTTTTTAGCTTTTTGAGAAAGTTTTAACAGCTTCCCAAAATTTTTACCAAATACTCTTTTTTCATCTAAAAATGCTTTTAGAGGGCCAGAAAGTACTTTTTGACCTTCCAAAAGTTCTCCCAAACAGGGCCTTAATCTATAGTGAACAAATTTTTTATCAAGTATAGATCAACTATTACCCCATAAGTCATAGTCATAGATATTTAATTGCTAATTATACTAAGGTACTAAAATTGCAGCCTAAGAATGAGTGTGGGGCCAGCTCCAAGGTGTCCTTGGTTATTAGTCCATGCCTAACTTGGAAGAGCAATGCCACCAAGCACCACTCTATCTATTTACTGCCATATTTGTCATCCAAGGTGACAGCAACGGATTGGTGCGACCCATGTGGAGTCGGCTGAATTATTGATTACCATAGGCAAGTCTTTTGCATAAATATAATGGCGTCGAATGGCATACTTTTAAGTTGGAAATATGCAAGACACCATTTTTCCACAACTAGGCATTCTAGATGCTTAGGACACGGGACCTACATCAACCACTTGCTCAGCCACACGCGCCCCTCGTTTTCGCGTGGATCCCACACAAAGTTTCCCAGATTTTGTTTTTCGCGGCCTGGAGCCATGGAAATACCACACTTTGTTTGACGTCATGCGTGCCCAAAATCTCCGGAACGGCATCCTAGGCAGTAGACCTTGGACTAGCCCCTTTGGGGGTTGGGCGCAATACAAAGAGAAGAGAAATATTGGACATGAATGCAAAAGTAGAGTATAACACTATTCCTATCTTCAAGATTTGCAGCGTGCTTGGACCATTGAGGAAGATGGAATTCTCTCAAGGTATTTCCTCTCTGGAACCTTAAGATCTGATGGAAGATATCTCGGACTGGTTCCTCTTTCGAGATGGTTTGGTTTTCTATTCATCCTTTGCACAGACAGCATCAATCTTTGGATTATTGACGCGAGCTTATGTTAGATGGATCTTGAATTAAGTCTTTCTTACAGTTAGAAATGTTTTTGATGTCATCTTCATGTAGACTTTTGGAATTGCACATAGCTTAACGATGTCATGGCAACCTATTTGCGCCCCTTTCTCAATGAATGATGATTAATGTTGACCAATAGTATTCTAAAATTTAATTTCCACATATGTTTGGTTTAATTCAACTCATGACTCTGGGTATATGGCATCATTAATTTGATTCCTTTTTAGATTTTCCGAGTACTTTCAAATTTAATTTAATTTCCACCATATTTCCACATATGCTTGCACATGCAGCCCCATTAGGTCATCGGACTTTTACTAATGTAGCTTCCAAAATATTTACCAATTGGGATTGGTCATGTGGTTAGGGGTTAGATGGGGTGGGTACAGTTTCTAGATGTGATTCATGAGAAATTAGGCAAGTCGTCCAACACATCAACATCATTGAGAGTAGGTAAAGGGCTGGCACTTCACAACATTTTAGTTTTGCTTTCTTCTTCTTTTTTTCTTTTTTTTTGGAAGCATGTTAAGTCTTGTTTGTATAGTTGATCAATTTCCTATGATTCATGAGAAATTAGGCAAGTCATCAAACACATCAACATAGTGAAAGTGGGTAAAGGACCGGCGATTTATAGCATTTTAGTTTTGCTTTCTTTTTTATTATTATTATGTTCTTGGAGCATGTTCAGTCTTGTATATATTGTATATCGATTTCCTTTCAATTTAAGATTTCAGAGTAAACTGGTTAGTTAACATGATGTGAGAACTAAGTTTGATGGGGATCATGCACTTAAATTTTTTTTAAGTTAATTATTTATTTAATTTAGTCGATCATCATGGTCCTAGTCTATAGAACATGCATGATCCGGACTATATGTGAGCACAAAAAAATTTAGATCTCAACTGAGAATAGCACTTAAGGAGTTGCAGCTATACTTTTTATTGCTTATGGTAAATTTGAATTGGTCATTTATAAAATGGGTCCCTTTTTGTAGGACGAGAAATATAATTTGAGTAAAAATTCTAATGCAAGTTGTCCAAAGAGTTGCATTGAATGCTTGTAGGTATTATACCCTTGCACAATACCTTATCACCAAGGAACCTTTGAATGTAAAATCTAATTGTGTTTGCAAACCAATCTAGAATCAACTTAATCCCATTTGAGAAGGTAAGAAACTTGGCTATTTGATGCAGGAGTATGAGCCCAAGCCTGAGGGCATGTGTGGAGATTGAGTCCCTTCCTTAGGTGAGCACCAGATCATATTGGATCCACAAAGTTCTAGCACTGAATTACAGTAGGTCCAAGATTTTCAGCACCTAATTATATTGGGTTCAAGTATTTTAATGCCTAATTACATTGAGTCCTAGTGGCGTTGAAGAGTCCTAATTTATTTGAAGTCTTTATAATGAGTCCATATGTCATGTGAAAGAGTTCTAGCTGATTTGGACTCTTAGTCATATATCAATTAAAGAGTCCAAGTTAATTAGAAGTCTTGAATTAAAGAATTGGGTCCAACATTGCGCGTGTCCAATATTAGATTGAGTCCATGTAATGATTGGGTCAATTTACATTGGGTTTAGTTGTTCCAGCGCCTAATTTAATTGAGTCTATGGCGTTGAAGAGTCCTTGATTGATTAGGAGTTGGCTGATTTATTTCATGTGGCATTTGAGAAAGAGTCCTAGTTGATTTGGACTTTCTTCCATGTGCCATAAGGAGTCCTAGTCCTATTAGGAGTCTAGTTTAAATTTGGTTGAATGAGTCAATTATTTTAATTAAATTTAAAAAAGTTACTGTTGATGTAGGAGTCCTAATTAGAAAAGAAGTCTTTTAAATTTCAAATTGTAAGCATCCAAGTTCATCCAACCTCTTACTCTATAAATATAGAAGGTTGAAGAATAAATTTTAGATTAGATTGTTTTGAGAATATTGTAAGTGTTCACGTAAAAGAAGTGATTTCTCTTTTTGTTGGTGCGACAGCAAGAGGGATTAAAGGGATCTTGGTGAGACGCCATCCTCCTTTCATGCTCACCCTAGGATTGGTTGAGAGTGGGACTCTCTCATCCTAATCCATAGTTATATCCTTTTATCCAAATCCCATGCCACCAATCCCTTTCCTTTGCTCACACCAAAGCCATCTAGAGTCCTTCTTCCAATAGGACTTCTCATCCCTTCATGTCCTCTTCTCACATCTTTGGGTCCAACCCAACTCCATCTTTGGGTCCAAACCAACTCCATCTGCCTCTAACCTAATTCTAGCACCTTTCCAAATTTCAGCCGCCATCCCTTAACCCAATTGGCATCAATTAGCCATCTTCCCATCTCCTTCTTCCTCTCTTCTCCATTCAAAAACCTTAGCTGCCATTGCCAAAGGGGAAAACAAAGAAAGAAAGAGTTTCAGCCATCAACAAAAAAAAAAAAAAAAAATCCAGCAATACTCATCCCTGACTACGTCACTATTGGTTGACTTATGAATAGAGGAATTGCTTGCACAAATACACAAAAACTACTATTCTCAATCATGTGCAAAATGAAAGCATTTCTAATTAGGTTGCATGAATACCTATTGTGGTTCAAATTCGGCCCATTTTGCCTTCCATCAATACCTACTACCACCAGTGCGAAACTAGTACAAGTGGGACATTTTAAACACATGCTTGAAAGATTGGTAGGGCTCTTCATGCAAACAAAGTAAGACCATTTAGCAACCACTGCATGTGTGAATCTTTCATGCGACCGCTACTAAGCATTTGGACAACTACCAAGCACTTATCAGTCGAAGCCTAATCTCAAGAGGTCATGTTTGTAAGAACATTCTACATTTAATGCTTGGTTAGACCATCTTAAAATCAATGCAGCATAGGCTGCATATAGCTAATGGCTTAATAATGTCATGCCTTTGTTCATCATGTGGTTTTTGGATGATCAAGCCAGTCTGCAACAATTGGACCTAACCTACTCCATATGTTTGTAAAATTAAATACTTTAGGGCAACCACTATGCACGCTTAAAAATTTATAAAACCGACAAATGCTGAATTGGCAGTTTCATATTGAACTAACTACTATGTGGCAACAAATCTCATGAGTTGCACCAATCCTCTTATACCACATGGCATGTGATTGATTTGTGCGCATGTAAATGGAGGTCCATAGCATTACTCATTTGTACATACATTGTGATTACATGGTCCCTTGCTCAGGAGATGTATAGGCCATTGACTTATTACCACTGTGTTTGACGTCTTTCTGGACATAAAAACATAGACATAGATCTTGCATGGGCCTTATTGTCACACCTAATGTCTAGGTCCCCCAATGTAGTTCATGTTCAATGTGCAAAACCAAAGAAATTTCTGTAGCAAGACCTTTATTCTTGTTACAGTGACCTTGCATCATTTTCACATGAAAACTTCTGTGCAATCAGATTGTTGATCTGCTTACTTTGGCGGCCATAACAAAAATAAGACAAAAAACAAGACGACGACGAAGAAGAAGAAAGAACCAGCAACCACCACCTTCTACTCCATTTGCTTTTCCTTATCTGATAGTGGAATTTTCTCATAAGAAGTGGTACTTAGGAGAAAAATTCTTTGATGTCTTGGTGCAAAGTTGGCCTAGCTTTTGTTCCACAACCCAATTATATAATGCACTTGTCAAACCATCACTTACACCATCGTAGAATTTTGTCGATCCAAATACGTAAGAAGCTATTGGTGTTTTTTTTTCTTTTCAAATATGGTATTTCAAAAAGAAAATGTTTCATTTAATATTTAAACAAAAATAAAGTAAAGATTGACATCTTAGTTCTATTGATACTGCTCAAAGTTATGTTGTGCTCGAAATTTAGTTCCTTGTTTTATTTGGGAGTCGGATAATAGAATTTAGACTGACTACTGAGTTGACATGGACCCATTCTTGTTGGCCCAAAGAAGAACCTTGGGCAAAACCACTTACAAACCCAACCAAATCTGGATCTGCTTGTTCCCTCCTTTGGCCTGACCCTAGCGGGGAAACTGGATTGTGGACTTTGGGCCAGAACATGCCATAAAGCAGAATGCCCGATTTGGAAAAGCTTTTAGAGGGCCAAAAAATATTTTCTGGTTCTTTAAATTACTTTTAGATGAAATAGAAATATTTGGTAAAAATTTTAGAAAGCTGTTTTAACTTTTTCAGAAAGCTAAAAATAACTTTTGGAAGAAGCTCTATTATGGAGCTTTCCGAAAAAGCACTTTTAGGCTCGGTCAGGAAGCCATTTTTTTTGCCAAAATATCTCCGCTAAAATATAACAATTACCCAAATGTCCCTTTAATAATTGTTTAGCTAATTTTATCACCTAGCTAGAAAATTTGTTATATTATGAAAAATTAACTTACACCAATAATTATAATATTTTATATCTTTATTATTGTATTATACTATAAATATAATATTATATTATATTCTATTATAATACATTGATATGTTAAGTTAAATAATTTAATATTATATTAAATTATTATGCTATAGTATAAAATATTATATTACTATATTATAATAATATTATATTACATTATAGTAATATTATACTATATCATATACTTATGTATTAATACATATTATATTTTATTATATTCTATTGTATAATACTATGTAATATTCTTTACAGTTATTTTGTCATATCAAAAGTACTTTAATAGTTTGTTTACCAAACACATGTTAAAGTGGTACAGCACTTTAAAAATATAGTTACCAAACAACAAACAACTTTTTATAAAAGCTCTACTTTCAAAAGCTCTATTTCTAAAAGCTGTACTGCCAACAGCTTTCTCAAACAGGGCCGAAGTCGGACGCCTCCACTTTCTTGGGTTTTCCCATGGTTAGTGATACTACAAATCCCACGCTAATCTCGCACTCAAGTTTCTTCTCTTTCGAATGCATTGGCCTCTTTTAAGTGGCTGCTGCATCATGGTTGTTGATTGAATGCGTGCACCCCACTTGAAAGCCTAGTTTTATACCAGTGAGTTGCCAAAACTTCTAACGAGACCTTGCCGACATGGTTCGTGCCATGCTTGATTGGGAGGAAAAGGATAAAATTAATCACCGAATTCGGAGCACCAAATCCTGGTTTGATGTGTTGAGTTATCTTAAAAATGTTATTTATGGTAAATCTACTTCACCACAAAGATTTTTGATACTTGATATAATATTTGTGAGGATCAAACTATGAAACCAAATTTCAAATTCTTCAACTAAAGAAAGGATACTCTGAATTGAACAAGAGGGAGGGGCGACCATCCAAGATCCGCGTTAAATATTGTAGCTCGAAACGGTTGGTAGGTGATAGTTCTCGCAACTTCTACCACCAACCAAGGCAAGAAAACAATAAGAATAGTGGAGACACAAGGTCTAAGTCCAAGTAACAGACTCTTTAGCTGGCGCTTGGTGGCCGGTGGAGCAGCAGCATATTGATCATGAGACAGCACCAACTACCAACCCGAGCCCACTTCTCATTAAGGTCGGCTCGAGTAGGACTGAAGTTTAGGGATGCCAGTGGATCGAGTATGAACCGAAATGGCTGATACGTACTTACCTCAGAGTGAGGTGGGGCAGGTAGAGTGACGGGATGAAATGGGCAGAGTTTAACAAATTGAGTTGGATGGATTGGATCGGGTTAATTTTTTTACATACAATTCAATCTTTTTATCTTGGAGAGAGAATTTGTGAAGAGTGATAAATTCGGATTGAATTCGGATTAGATTTTACCCGTCATCCATACCTATTCCAAATTCGCTATGGCTTAGGTAAAACCTATCCCATTCATCTGATAGGATGAAGAAAATTGTTGCCTAGTGCCGCTGTGGACCAGCTTGACCCAAGCACTGAGCAAGAGAGATACTGGAGAGATCGACGGTGAATTGCTTGGGTCGTATGAGGCCTTGATTTGCAGTATGCCTGGAGTTTTAGTTTCCGATTGAGCTCCAACCTAAAACAGCAAAAATAAAGCAATTCTTTTTTTTTTTTGCTAAAACAAAAGGGATAGGGGGAGGAAGGAACAAGCCCACCCCCGCGTAGCAGCCCCTATTGGGCCCCCGCCCCGCCAGGAGAATGTTCGATGCGGGTAGAAATAGCCGTGTGTTGGGCACCTCGACCGGTTTTACTCATGCCTTCCCCACTTGTGGTCCCGGCTCAGCTACCCCTCTGAGCTCTGGTTCGAGTCCCACGTGTGAGTACGTCACACCTAGCACCACCCTGGCTACTGGCGGTCTAAAAGCGGTCCTATACCTCATGTCCAAGCAGTGGCCGAAGCCACATTTTAATCGTCGCCGCAGCGACTCGAACTTGGGACCATGAGGTTAGAATCCCTGCCCAGTACCACTAGGCTCCCACCTTGGTGGCAAGCAATTCTTTTGTCGGAGTGTATCTGGTGGAGATTCTTCGATCCCTAAGTCAATACGATACTTGGAGAACGAAGAAGGCTCTTGGTGGGTGATAACGTAATAATCTATGAGAGCACCAAAGCACTTATCTGTGAGATCACGCGGAGGGTAGACTGTATAAGCAAAAGCAAATGTCTATTGCCTAAGAATTCGGGCATGTAGGTCGGCTGTGATTGTCAGGCCTCCGCATGCCCCGTGAAACAGACATGGGTGTTTTGCATGTATATCATACCCTGCTCGTCTCGCTGACGTGATTTCATAAACTACTCGACATTACAGCTCGGAAGTGTCGCCAACTATGAGGGTTTTTGAAATTTGAAGAGTCATCCATGCTCTATTAGACTTGTTATGTGCCGGACTCTAATCATCGATTTAGAGGCTTCGTGGCAGACTTTGGTAGGCCGGCCCTTTATATGGATTGTGGTCGGTTTCTGAGGCAGGTCACCACTTTTTTGCTGAAGCTAAACCATTGGAGCCGTAGCCGATCATTATCATAATTCGCAGGATAAGATATGACGCACCATGCAATGAGTGGTTTCTTTTTTGGCGCCGTGGAGGTCCATCGGAAGAATGGCTCTGATCATCTCGTGCTCTATCGGGGACCTCGTGATCGGTCCCTTGAGTGGCCGACACCACAGCGAAAATTTTGGCTTCCTCCGGTTGGGCTTTTGGATGCCTCCGTTCCCGCGTGAAAGGTTTAAAATACAATCGCTGTCAGCATCCAGTTCTCTAACTTGTTCAGACCTCAGGAGAAGAGTTTCAAATAAGAACCAAGCCAAAGTATATATTTATCAAGCATGGCGAAATGCAGGATCTATCCCTGGGCTCTGTCTTTTTAGTGAGAAAGAAGAAAAATGTTGGAACAATTTAATTTTTAATTATTTGAGACTAGACAGAAAATTTAAGAAGAAAAATCAAAGAATAAATAGAGAGTCAAAAATTTCTTTGTCAACTCCACAACTTTTCTTCTCCCAAAAAATGATAATTTTGAGGAAAAAGATGGCAAGTAGTTAGATAAATGATTCAAGATAAACATATTTTATTTTTTTTCGTATAGCTTTCTTAGGCTAAATATGAGTTTTTTTTTTCTCTTTTCTTTTGCTCTATCTCTCTCTCTCTCTCCGCTTTTTTTTTTTAATACTGGTTTCTTTTTATTTATTTATTTCTTTAGAATAAGGGCCCATCCAAAATATGCAATTAGAGTTTCCGAAAAAATATAGCCATACATTGATCTTAAAGTCACGTCTATCACATCGTGCTTGTCTTGTCTTTTTTAATTTTTTGTTAAAATTGTCTTGTCCTTGGCTTCATGAGGTTTAGTTAGCAGTAGAGATATATCTTTGCGTCTTACAGTAAATGTTAGCTAGAGTCAAACAAGTTTTTTTTTTTTTTTTTTTTTTTGCTGGTGTTAATAAATACAAGTTACGTCAACTTTCATCAACCTACAGACCTAAGAGCACATTTAGATCATTAGTTCAGTAAAATAAGTATACTGGCTTAACGACGCCACCCCACTTATGCATCTATAACACAGAGTTTTTCATTAGAAATAAACCAATCAAAAGTGTGTAATATGAAGCAGCACCAATCATTAGGCTATAGCTCTATTGGTTAATCAATAAATTTGAGGGTTTTTTTTTTGGTGTGTGTGTGTGTGTGGGGAGTAAGAATTATGTTAGGAAAAACCTTTAGTTTAAGTAATAGCGATGATATATATGTCTTGAAAATCTTGTACGATTTATTCTAGTTGACAATATAAGATAAGCCCTACAGATTAAAAGCAAAGATTTTATATTTCTCGAAATAAGAAGCAAAAGTTTTTTATACTTATTTTACGTTGATATTTTGTAAGCAGAATGATGTCGATTGTAGAGTTAGGATGCTAAAATTCATGATGTACTATATAACTGAAAATATACCTAATTTATCATGATCTACATATTACTAGAAGAATTTTTTTGGGGCCATAGTTAGTGGTTATAGATACTCCTAAATTGCAAAACAAATCAAATCAAATCTTAGTATTGCATCATCAAGATTTGTTCATTATGTCATGATGTTTGGACATACGAGTAAAGTGCAAAGCATTTTATTTTGATTTCTAGTGCCATATTGAATTTCACTAATTATGATTGAAATGTGAATTCTCAGCACCATTATTGCTGTCAACTAATAATATTTTCTCTTATCATACTATTGATTGTATTTCTAATGGTGTGGCCTTAGAATGATAGCACAAAGGAAAATATCAATGCATTGAAAGAAAATAAGGGGGGAAAAACTTGAACCTTGTGACTCATAATGACAACTTGATTAGCATGAATTTTGTCTATATTTGTTAGAAAGTACAGTGAAAAAGGTGACGGTAATTTTAGAGGCTAGCATTACTACACTCATTTGCTTACTATCTGATGGAGCTTAAGAACATCCTTGAATACACAAAATTAGCTAATTAGACCCTCCAACTCTCATTCCTTTTTTTTTCGAAAAAAAGAGGACACCCTAGTTTAAGAAGCAGAGCATCACATCTGATGATACACATATCATGGATTTGGCCAACATGTACTTGATCAAATGTGTATCAAAGGCTAATTAAAGAAGAAAAAAAGTTTAACATTGCGCGTAACCTAAGTTACTTCTAAAAGGCTACTACAGATTAGAAAATAATCTTCGAGATTTGACTAAACAAGGTTGATAATGATCAGATTTAGGCCGTTTGGAAGGATTAAGTTTACTTCTACATTTATGGCTTATTCTTTTCTAAATTATTTTCCTTATTTATAAAAATCTTTTACCTTCTCAAGTGCATGGGTAGTGTTGGGGGAAGAACCCCAAGCCATACATTCACGGAGGCGCTCGGCCGAAGAACGCCAGCCGGAAAGTTGCTCGGCCAAAGATCGCCGACCAGAAAGCTGCTCAGCCAAAGGATGCCGACCAGGAAGGCGCTCGACTAGAAGGCGCCGACCAGAGAGCGCGCCAAGAGGTGCCCAACCAAAATAAGCTGCTCGGTTAGAAAGTGCCGACCAAAGACAGCGCCGAGGCGCTCTGCTAGAAGGTGCTCGCCTAAAAGGCGCCGACCAGGAGTACTCAAAGCAGCCCCGCCACAGGGCGCCCCATTGGGCGATCAGCTCGGCTCGGCACCCTTGCCGAGCCGATGCCTTAACCAAATGTTCAACCTCCGCCTAAAGTCCAAGGGACTTGACAACTCCTACGACTTGCGACCTGCCACTATCTCCAAGTCATCAAGGCATAAGATCTCCGCAGGCGTTCGGCACGACCTGCCATTAATGCATGAGACTCCCTCAAGTCTCCGATGCACTCAGGCATTTAATGAACACGGCCCAAGACGATCTCCGGATCACTGAACCGTCAGAGCGCATGGCTCTACCTGACCGCCGGTTCATTCGGTAATAAATGCACTTACCATCCACAGACCCCAGGCCCGCTACGGCCGGCGGTTCAACCACTCCAACAGGTCCGATCGACCGTGACAACTCCCTGGTTCCGGTCTGATTCGGCCCTGTTCTCCACTATGCCATAAATGGGCCAAATCGTGCCCAATTATCACAGACAGGGACAAATCCCCCGGTTACCTCCCAGGTAACGTAACCCCCTCCTATAAAAGGGAAGCTGGGAGAACCAAGGGGGGGAACAAACAAAAAAACGGAAACAGATCCCCGGGACTGAACCCGCCGGGAAGCACAGACACAATTGAGGACATCATCCTCTTCGTCTTCTTTATCTTATCCAAATGTTCTTGCTGTCTTCTCCATATACTCTCTTCCCTGCTCTCTCCACATACTTGCCCCCTCTGACTTAGGCATCAGAGGGCCGGCGCCGGGGAGCCCGGCCACCGGTTTTCCTTGCAGGACTTGCACACCCCCCCGCAGCGGAGGACGCAGCCGGCCGGCGCACCGCCGTCCGCCCCCTGTAGCAGCGGAGCTCCTCCTTCCCCGGCTTCGCGGCGGCCCCCGGGTCCAATTTCCAGCAACAGTTGGCGCTAGAGGAAGGGCCCGAGTTCGCTACCATGAAGCTAAGAAGCAAAGGGGCTTCCAACGCCTCTCGACGTCCTCCACCAAGCTCAGAATGTTCCGTTCGGAACTCACCACCCCCGGTTGAGCCAGCACCTCAAGTTCAACCGGAACAATTTGATGCCCTGGTGCAGCAAGTGCAGGCGTTGGCTACCGCCGTCCAAAGCTTGCAACCCAGGGGCATCCCAGCAGCACCGCCTCCCCCGGCTCCAGTTCAACCGGAGCCCCCTACAAGCGGGCTTCCTCTTCGAGGTCAGGACCCTCAAGTCCAGGCCTCCCTCTGGAGAGAGCACCCAGTCAGAGATCACGGAGGCTGGCCACAGCCTTCAGAAGCTGAGTCGGTTCCAGGGCAACCTGCACCCGGAGGAACCGCTGTAGCGATCCTCCAGAGTGATGGACTCGACAAGAAGGTCGAAAAGCTGGAGCACCAAATCCAGGCACTCCACGGGAGAAAATCGGGATGTAACGGCGACTTCGAGTTCAATACGAAGTCGCCCTTCTCCCAGGAGATTGAAGATGAACCGGTTCCCCTCCGGTTCAAGATGCCCCAAGTGGAGCCTTACAACGGCAAGGCAGATCCCTTTGACCACCTAGAGAGTTACCGGGTCTTAATGGCCCTACAAGGAGCCTCGGAAGCCATGATGTGCAAGGCTTTCCCGGCGACACTCCGAGGACCAGCCCGGCTTTGGTTCACCGGGCTGAAGCCAAGTACTGTCTCCTCCTTTGAGCAGCTCGGCAGACAGTTTGCCGGCAACTTCGCTGCTAGCCAGCCTCAGCGGCGGACATCCGACTCCCTCCTCGACATCAAACAAAAGGAGGGAGAGTCCTTAAGGGAATATCTGGACCGGTTCACCGCCGCAACATGGGAAGTCCGGGAGCTTGACCAGTCAATCGCCATGTCGGCGCTGAAGACTGGAGCCCGGTCCTATAGATTCCTCTTCTCGATTGAGAAGAATTTTCCAGCGGACCTTACAGAAATGTTCGCTCGGGCCCGGAAGTATGCCAAGGCTGAGGAAGCCGTGGCCGTCAGGCGGGGCGGGACCGAGCAGAACCCCAAGAAGAGGCGCCGCGAGGAACGCGGCCGACCCAGAAGCTCATCTCCACGACGAGCTAAGAATCCGCCCCGCCCGAAGAGTCCACCCCGGTTGAGAGGACCGCCGCAGCAGAGGTCACTCCGCCCGAGGTTCCCACTGCAGGCCCGTGCACCTGAAGGGAGGTATGAAAAGTATACTCCCCTCAATGCTCCTCGGGCTGAAATCCTCATGGAGATTGAGAATCGGGATTGCATCCGGCTCCCCCCTCCAAAGCCAGACACCAGAATCCGGCGTGATCTCCGGAAGTATTGCCGTTTTCACCGGGATCACGGCCATGATACCGAGGATTGTTATCAGCTCCGAAATGAGATCGAAGCACTCATTCGCCGAGGGGTGCTCGATCGGTTTGTGCAAGGCCGGCGCGAAGGGAAGAAGCCAGCCGAAGGAACAGCACAGCCTGAAGGTTCCAATGCCAACAGGCCCATCGCCGGCGTCATCAACACTATCCGAGGAGGGACCTCGGCTGGAGAAGCCTCAGGGGAAGGAGCCTCCTCGAAGCGCCCGCGCACATCTGAAGCCATCTCCTTCTCAGATGACGATCTAGAAGGAGTCGAAACTCCCCATGATGATGCCATGGTCATCTCCATGATCATAAATAAATTTGATGTAAAACGCATCCTGGTTGATAATGGAAGCTCGGCGAATGTTTTGTATTTTGATGCTTATTATAAAATGGGGATGACAAAAGAACAGCTACGGAGGATGAATGCTCCGCTAGTTGGATTCACTGGGGATTCAGTCCCAGTAGAGGGCGAGATCGACCTTCTGGTCACAGCCGGGCTCGCCCCTCGTGAAAGTACCGTGGGTATGAGCTTCCTTGTGATACGCCTGCCCTCGGTTTACAACGCCATCCTTGGAAGGCCAGGACTCAACGCCCTCCGAGCAGCGGTCTCAACTCACCACCTGCTGATGCGATTCCCCACCAGCCAGGGAGTCGGTGAAGTCCGAGGGGACCAAATGGTGGCAAGGCGATGCTACCTAGCGACCCACGAGGCAAGACGACCAGCCGAGGTGCCCGCCCCAACGACTGACCAGCCCTCAACTGAAGCTATGGAGGCACGGGTCAACCCCCAGAAAGAGCGGGTAGAGCCTGGTGAGTTGTTAATTCAAGTTCCCTTACGAGAGAACTTTTCCGAGCTAACCGTGCAGATCGGCTCTGGCCTTGGCGAAAACGAGAGGAGTCGCCTCGTCGACTTCCTACGAGACAATATGGATGTCTTCGCCCGGTCGCCTATAGACATGCCGGGAATAAACCCGGAGGTCATGGTCCACCGGCTTCAGGTAAAGCCGACCTGCAAGCCCGTGCGACAAAAGAAGCGAGGCGCCGCCCCTGAACGACAACGAGCAGCAGCCGAGGAGGTCGGTAAGCTCCTTGAAGCCGGCTTCATCCGGGAGATATCCTACCCGCAATGGCTCGCCAATGTGGTCCTCGTCAAAAAAGCTAGCGGAAAGTGGCGAATGTGCGTGGACTACACCGACCTGAATAAAGCCTGCCCGAAGGACAGCTTTCCACTTCCCAGCATAGACCAGCTCGTGGACTCCACCTCGGGTCACGAGCTGCTGGCATTCATGGACGCCTTTTCCGGATATAACCAGATCCGCATGGCGCCAGAAGACGAGGAAAAGACAGCCTTCATCACCGACGGGGGAACCTACTGCTACAAAGTGATGCCATTCGGTCTAAAAAATGCCGGGGCGACTTATCAAAGGCTGGTCAGCCGGATCTTCAAAGACCAAATAGGCCGAAACATGGAGGTCTACGTGGATGACATGCTGGTGAAAAGCAAGGCGGCGCAAGACCACATAGCCGACCTCAATGAAGCATTCTCCACACTCCGAAAATACCAGATGAAGCTCAACCCAGCTAAATGTGCATTCGGGGTCACCTCCGGCAAATTCCTCGGCTTCATCATTACACAACGAGGAATCGAGGCCAATCCAGAGAAGATCCGAGCCCTCCAAAGGATGACGCCTCCCAGGACGGTCAAGGAGGTACAGCGGCTCACGGGCCGAGTGGCAGCCCTCGGAAGGTTTATCTCCCGCTCGGCCGAGCGCTGCCTTCCATTCTTTGCAGCCCTCAAGAAGCCGAAGAACTTTTTGTGGTCGGACGAGTGCCAGCAATCTTTTGAAGAGCTCAAGCACCTGCTGGCTTCCCCTCCCCTACTCACGAAGCCTCAACAGGGTGAGCTCCTCTACTTGTATTTAGCTGTCTCCCCTGTAGCAGTAAGCTCGGTCCTGGTCCGAGAGGAGGGGAAACTTCAGAAACCGGTGTATTACACCAGCCGGGTCTTAAGGGATGCTGAGACCCGATACTCCAAGCTTGAGAAGACCGCCTATGCTTTGGTCATCTCAGCTCGGAGGCTCCGACCCTACTTCCAAGCTCACACAGTGGCTGTGCTGACTGACCAGCCGATCAAGCAGATCCTGCAAAGATCGGATCGTGCGGGTCGGATCACTAAATGGGCCATTGAGCTCGGGGAATTCGACATTGAGTACTGGCCCAGACAGGCGATCAAAGCACAAGCACTCGCAGACTTTATGGCCGAGTGCACTATACCAGATGAGGTCAAGCCTGAACCTGAGCCACCGCTGGAGCAGACCCCGAGTTTTACATGGGCTCTACATGTCGATGGCTCTTCAAACTCGGGGGGTAGTGGAGCAGGATTTATTCTCACCAGCCCGGAGGGGGTGGTCGCCGAGCAGGCCCTGCGCCTCGAGTTTCCTGCTTCCAATAATATGGCGGAGTATGAAGCGCTCGTCGCCGGGCTTAAGCTAGCCAAAGAGCTAGGAGTGAAGGACTTGAAGGCCTTCAGTGATTCTCAGCTCGTTGTCAACCAAATTGTGGGCGACTTTGAAGCTAGAGACCCGACCATGCAGAAGTATCTCCAGAAGGTACGGGATCTCGCCTCGACCTTGGACTCTTTCCACATTCAACATATTGCCAGGTCGGAGAATCTCAGGGCCGACCAGCTATCAAAGCTGGCGTCCTCTCGCATGAGCGAGCTTCCCAAAGAGGCAGTCCTGGAATATCTCCAAAAGCCCAGCACAGACGAGACCGAGCAGACCCTCTGCACCGAGCTCGAGCCAAGCTGGATGGATGGACTCATCAGCTATCTGCAAGACGAAACCCTCCCTGCTGATGTACGAGAGGCTCGCCGAATCAAGCGCCTCGCCACCCGATACATACTATACGAGGGAAAGCTCTATCGGAAATCCTTCACCTCTCCCCTTCTCAGATGCCTTCGCCCAACGGAAGCTAATTATGCCCTGCGCGAAGTCCACGAAGGAATTTGTGGAAACCATCTGGGAGGACGAGCCTTGGCCCATAAAATTCTGCGCCAAGGGTATTATTGGCCGACACTCCAGAAGGATGCTATGGATTTCGTCAAGAGATGCGACCGGTGCCAAAGGAACGCCAACGTTCAGCGCCGGCCCTCGGCTCTTTTGACTTCTATCAGCTCCCCTTGGCCTTTTGCCCAGTGGGGAATTGACATCCTCGGGCCATTTCCTCTGGCCACCGGGCAAAGGAAGTTCCTGGTCGTCTCCATCGACTACTTCACTAAGTGGGTGGAAGCTGAGCCCCTCGCCCGGATCACCGAGCAGAAGATGCGGAATTTCGTTTGGAAGTCCATCATTTGCAGATTCGGGCTTCCCCGCATCCTTATCTCTGACAACGGTCGCCAGTTCGACAACATCCATTTCAGAGAGTTCTGCTCCGAGCTTGGCATTGACCACCGCTTCACCTCGGTCGCGCATCCTCAGACAAACGGAGAAATCGAGGTAACAAATCGTACTATTTTGCAGGGTCTCAAAACCAGGCTCGACAAATCCAAAGGACAATGGGTCGAAGACCTATACAATGTCCTGTGAGCTTACCGGACTACGTTCCGCGTCCCCACCGGCGAGACTCCCTTCAACCTGACATATGGGACGGAGGCCGTCATTCCACTAGAGATTGGGCTCCCCTCTCCAAGAGTCGAGCACCACGATGCTAACTCCAACTCTTCGCAGCTCAGAGGCAACCTCGACTTGATCGAGGAAACAAGGGAGGTCGCCCGAGTGCGTATGGCGAGGTACCAACAAAAGACAGCTCAGTACTACAACGCCAGGGTCAAAGTCAAATCTTTCAGACCAGGGGACCTTGTCCTAAGAAGAGCTGAAACCTCCCGACCAACTGAGCGAGGGAAGCTGGCCCCGAATTGGGAAGGACCATACCGAGTCACGCGCATTCGCCGACCCGGAGCTTATCAATTGGAGTCTCTAGATGGGACTCCCATTCCGCGGAGCTGGAGCTCTGAAAATCTCCGCGTGTACCACCAGTAGAACCCTAAGGGGTCCCTCATTATTCAACCATTAAATTTCATTTTATGAATTTCACTCTATAAATTTCATTTTACGGTAAACTGATGGATTGCGAACTTATTCCGAGCTCACCAATTTTCTTGATTATCTCATGGCATCAGGTTTATTCTTCCCTAACCACGGTTGGGATGCCCTGATACCTCGGGATGATGGAGTACCTGCGTGGACTCCCTGAAGATGTCCATGAGTTTATGGTGCGCTCTCCATCGACGAGCTCGGCTCGTGCTCCATCGACTATTGAGTAGCGGTCCTCTGACCGGACGAGCTCGGCTCGTGCTCCATCGACTATTGAGTAGCGGTCCTCTGACCGGACGAGCTCGGCTCGTGCTCCATCGATTATTGAGTAGCGGTCCTCTCTGACCGGACGAGCTCGGCTCGTGCTCCATCGACTATTGAGTAGCGGTCCTCTGACCGGACGAGCTCGGCTCGTGCTCCATCGATTATTGAGTAGCGGTCCTCTCTGACCGGACGAGCTCGGCTCGTGCTCCATCGACTTTTGAGTAGCGGTCCTCTGACCGGACGAGCTCGGCTCGTGCTCCATCGATTATTGAGTAGCGGTCCTCTCTGACCGGACGAGCTCGGCTCGTGCTCCATCGACTATTGAGTAGCGGTCCTCTGACCGGACGAGCTCGGCTCATGCTCCATCGATTGTTGAATAGCGGTCCTCTGACCGGACGAGCTCGGCTCGTGCTCCTACCCCGACCTCGGCCGGGATGCCTCGAGACGTCGAGATGCCCCGGTTCATCGGGATGCCCCGATACGTTGGGATGTTGTCTTTATTGGCCAAGCGAGCTCGGCTCATTCTTTACCGGCTTCAGCCAACGAGCTCGGCCCGCTATTCCATTTTTGGATTTCTCTGCCGACGTCCTCGAAGAACGGAGTTCGAGCAGAGAAGCGTCTTCAGTCGCCTCGGCGCAAGGACGCATACGGTACTAGGTACCCATTTATTTAATGTTTTTTACATTATCTATTCTGCTTCTGGATTCCTCTGCCGACGTCCTCGAAGAACGGAGTCCGAGCAGAGAAGCGTCTTCAGTCGCCTCGGCGCAAGGACGCATACGGTACAAGGTACCATTTATTTAATGTTTTTTACATTATCTATTCTGCTTCTGGATTCCTCTGCCGACGTCCTCGAAGAACGGAGTCCGAGCAGAGAAGCGTCTTCAGTCGCCTCGGCGCAAGGACGCATACGGTACAAGGTACCCATTTATTTAATGTTTTTTACATTATCTATTCTGCTTCTGGATTTCTCTGCCGACGTCCTCGAAGAACGGAGTTCGAGCAGAGAAGCGTCTTCAGTCGCCTCGGCGCAAGGACGCATACGGTACAAGGTACCCATTTATTTAATGTTTTTTGCATTATCTATTCTGCTTCTGGATTTCTCTGCCGACGTCCTCGAAGAACGGAGTTCGAGCAGAGAAGCGTCTTCAGTCGCCTCGGCGCAAGGACGCATACGGTACAAGGTACCCATTTATTTAATGTTTTTTACATTATCTATTCTGCTTCTGGATTCCTCTGCCGACGTCCTCGAAGAACGGAGTCCGAGCAGAGAAGCATCTTCAGTCGCCTCGGCGCAAGGACGCATACGGTACAAGGTACCCATTTATTTAATATTTTTTACATTATCTATTCTGCTTCTGGATTTCTCTGCCGACGTCCTCGAAGAACGGAGTCCGAGCAGAGAAGCGTCTTCAGTCGCCTCGGCGCAAGGACGCATACGGTACAAGGTACCCATTTATTTAATATTTTTTACATTATCTATTCTGCTTCTGGATTTCTCTGCCGACGTCCTCGAAGAACGGAGTCCGAGCAGAGAAGCGTCCTCAGTCGCCTCGGCGCAAGGATGCATATGGTACAAGGTACCCATTTATTTAATGTTTTTTACATTATCTATTCTGCTTCTGGATTCCTCTGCCGACGTCCTCGAAGAACGGAGTCCGAGCAGAGAAGCGTCTTCAGTCGCCTCGGCGCAAGGACGCATACGGTACAAGGTACCCATTTATTTAATGTTTTTTACATTATCTATTCTGCTTCTGGATTTCTCTGCCGACGTCCTCGAAGAACGGAGTCCGAGCAGAGAAGCGTCTTCAGTCGCCTCGGCACATGGACGCATACGGTACAAGGTACCCATTTATTTAATATTTTTTACATTATCTATGCGTTGCTATACCATTGGTCGAAGAACCGAGCAATGGAGCTCGGCAAGCCAAAACTTAAGCTCAGGCCCTAGAGCCCGTATCCTCGGAACCTAAAATAGATCCGAGCAGAGAAACTTAAGCTACAATAGACAAGTTTCCACACATGAATATTCATTTCAAAAAGTCCGGAGGCCTAGTACAAGAGCTCGGACCCGGCCTTAACAAAGTATAGAGGCCGCTCCGGCTTACAAAAAGGAAAAAGAAGATAGGAAAAAGGGGGAAACTACACCAAGGGCTCAGGCCCGGCGACTTCAGGAACAGCTGGCTCTTCTGCGGCCGAGGCCCCCACGGTGGCTTTGGGAGCTGCCTCGGTGACCTCGAGAGCGATCTCGCCTTCAGCTCGACCCTCCTGGTCGGTCCCGCCAGAGGTTGGAACCTCTACCTCCGCCTCTGCTTCTGGGTTTTCGACCCCAGCGCCTGGCTGAAGCAGGCTAAGGTCGAAATCTGGGAGAAGTCGCCGCAACTGATTGCGGAAGTCCTTGAAGCCCTGGATGAGACCATTGACGCCTTCCTCTTCCATCAAGTCGCGAAACTCTTCCGATTCGCGGAAGAGCTTGACGGCGTCCTGGGCCTGCTCCCGGGCCTCCCTCTCTCGAGCCTCGTGGTAGGCGGCTTTCCGCTCCAAAATCTTTATCTCCCTTTCGCGATCCGCGAGCAGAGATTGCACGTCAAGTAGACGGATCTCGAGATCTCGGACCTTTATTCGAGCCTCCCCCACCTCCTGCTCGCGTATAGCGAGCGACGATTCGGCCTCCGTCCGGCGGGCCTCCGCGGTGCGCACTTCTGACATAGTCAAAGAGTGCGCGCCCTTCTCCTCTTCAAGTTCGGCGACCAGAGTCCGAACCTCGTCTTCGGCCGTCCCTAGCTTCGCTTGAAGCACTTTCTGCTCGGCCTCAGACGCGAGGAACTTTGTTTCGGCCTCCTCGCGCCCCCTTTGATGCCTTCGGGCCCGGTCCCGATAGTCCTGGATGATGTGAATCATCGTCTCGGTCTCGTGGAGGCGCTGCAAGAGGGACATGTAAGAAACAGTTCTAAGCCGAAACACAAATTTGCACAGAGATAAAAGCTGACTTACTCGGATGGAAGAGCAAATAGCGGAGTCCATGAACTCGCCGTAGTTCATGGACCGAATTTTGGCCTGGTCGGCCGGGAGCAGCGCGACCCGAAGAACTTCGCGCGCCACTTGTGCATTATCGAGGGCCGAGTCGCCCTCGAAAACAGCCCATCCAGGAGCGTAAGGCACCCGCTCCTGAGGACCCGAAGAACCCGCCAGACCGGCCTCAGCTGGCCTGGGTGCGGCCGACCCCGTTGCTTCTTGGCTATTCCCCGGCTCAGAGCTGGAGAATTGGGGTCGAGTAGACGGCTGACCGGACCGCTGCGTGGTAGAGGTGGGGCGTGCGAGCGCCAGATCTGTTGAGGTCCTCCCTCCCTGGTCAGAATTTGGAGCTTCCCGCCGACCAGGGACTTGCGAAATCGGCACCGGACACGGAAGTGCCATCGTGGCTCCGCCAGAGCCCACGCCCTCTCCCCGACCAGCCTCAGGGCGCACGGGGCGAGAAGCGCGCGCCTCAACGGTTGTGGTCGTCGAGGTCTTCGCCGAGGTCTTTGCTTTCTTTCTCGGCTCGGTCGGTTCTCCTGAGAGTTCGGCCGCCCTCTTCTGGAAGCGGGCGTAAAGGACTTCGCTCTTGGTCACCATTTTTGCGATGTCTGCAAAGATAAGCAAAATTAGAACATTAGAACAATAAGGAAATAAGAAGTTGCTGTAACTATCCTTACCCTGAGGACGTGCCGAGCTCAAACCCACGTTCACCAGGGCGTCCTCGCTAATGAGGCCGTTCAGCAAAATCCCGTCCCCAAGGCTGCGGATGGTATCGAAGATCTCCTGCTCACGCGGAGAAAGCTGGGGGAGCCTGTTGATGGATTTAAGTTGGGCCGGCCTCCACCTGGGGTCAAACCCCCAGGACCGTTCAGAACCCAGGAAGAAGAATTTCTCCTTCCAACCATGAATGGATGAGGGGGCACCATGAAAAAGTGGACGACCCACCCGGAGGGCGATGTAGAGCCACTCCCCGTCTCCCGGGTTCGACTTAAAAATAAAAAGTCGCCGGAAGACGTTAACAGAGGTAGGAATCCCCTGTATTAAACACAGTGATAGGAAACCCATCACTGTCCTCCAAGTGTTTGGAGTGAGTTGCACCGGGACCAACTGGCATACCGCCAGCAACTCATTCACAAAGCTGTGAAGAGGAAATCGGAGGCCGGCCCAGAGTGACTCCGAGTGCACTCCGATCCGGCCTACCGGAGGATCGGTTACCCGATCCCTTCGCCTGGCGGGTTCCAAATGGAACCCGTGAAGAGGAAAAAACCACTCTTCGGTCATCTCGACCTCCAGGACACTCATGGTGGATACTACTTCGCTAGGCAAAGAACCCATTACAAGAGAGGGAAATCAAAAAGAAGGGGGACCTGGGAAAGATGCCGGAGAAAAGGGACTTCGGTCTGAGGAAGGCTGGGAGAATAGGAAGCTGGAAGCAGAAGGCAATAGAAAGAGGACAGGGGGCCGGGGGAGAGTTTATATAGACCTCCCCAACGGCCCGGATCAGCGAAGAAAGCGCTGCGTCCTGGTTAGGTGATAACACGTGTCGGTCTAAAAGACAGAGCGACGCATTTAATTAGGGCTAGCGCTTCGAACGTCGAAGTGCCCCATTGGACTGCGCAGAAAGGCGTCCGCAATCGAGGATCGTGCGGCCCCATCATGAGCCCACGACGCGAGGACGCTTCGCAAAAGGTGTCCCAATAATGAGGCTCTTCGGAAAAGAAGAGACGCCGCCTATTAAAGGCACCTCGAAGCGTTCGATAACTCAAAACGCGCAGTAAATCGAAATTTTCGGAATTCGTAATGACCCAATTAAAGCTACTTCCCGCGCTCCAGCTGATGGCCAACTGGAGCTCGGAAGTCGGGGGGTAGTGTTGGGGGAAGAACCCCAAGCCATACATTCACGGAGGCGCTCGGCCGAAGAACGCCAGCCGGAAAGTTGCTCGGCCAAAGATCGCCGACCAGAAAGCTGCTCAGCCAAAGGATGCCGACCAGGAAGGCGCTCGACTAGAAGGCGCCGACCAGAGAGCGCGCCAAGAGGTGCCCAACCAAAATAAGCTGCTCGGTTAGAAAGTGCCGACCAAAGACAGCGCCGAGGCGCTCTGCTAGAAGGTGCTCGCCTAAAAGGCGCCGACCAGGAGTACTCAAAGCAGCCCCGCCACAGGGCGCCCCATTGGGCGATCAGCTCGGCTCGGCACCCTTGCCGAGCCGATGCCTTAACCAAATGTTCAACCTCCGCCTAAAGTCCAAGGGACTTGACAACTCCTACGACTTGCGACCTGCCACTATCTCCAAGCCATCAAGGCATAAGATCTCCGCAGGCGTTCGGCACGACCTGCCATTAATGCATGAGACTCCCTCAAGTCTCCGATGCACTCAGGCATTTAATGAACACGGCCCAAGACGATCTCCGGATCACTGAACCGTCAGAGCGCATGGCTCTACCTGACCGCCGGTTCATTCGGTAATAAATGCACTTACCATCCACAGACCCCAGGCCCGCTACGGCCGGCGGTTCAACCACTCCAACAGGTCCGATCGACCGTGACAACTCCCTGGTTTCGGTCTGATTCGGCCCTGATCTCCACTATGCCATAAATGGGCCAAATCGTGCCCAATTATCACAGACAGGGACAAATCCCCCGGTTACCTCCCAGGTAACGTAACCCCCTCCTATAAAAGGGAAGCTGGGAGAACCAAGGGGGGGAAGAACAAACAAAAAAACGGAAACAGATCCCCGGGACTGAACCCGCCGGGAAGCACAGACACAATTGAGGACATCATCCTCTTCGTCTTCTTTATTTTATCCAAATGTTCTTGCTGTCTTCTCCATATACTCTCTTCCCTGCTCTCTCCACATACTTGCCCCCTCTGACTTAGGCATCGGAGGGCCGGCGCCGGGGAGCCCGGCCACCGGTTTTCCTTGCAGGACTTGCACACCCCCCCGCAGCGGAGGACGCAGCCGGCCGGCGCACCGCCGTCCGCCCCCTGTAGCAGCGGAGCTCCTCCTTCCCCGGCTTCGCGGCGGCCCCCGGGTCCAATTTCCAGCAACAGGTAGATTGAAGGGATCCTACAACTATAAATAGAGATGACCAATAATTATAAAAGGCATTTTGAGTTGAATTAAATTTCTAGTTTTTTTCATTATTCTATGAGTTGAGTTTATTATTCTTGTTGCTTTCTTCCTCCTATTTTGCTATTCTATTACTAGAAAGATCTTCTTCCTATTTGAAAAGGGATTTTTATGTGCACTATCTTGGCATCAAATCAATTTTGATTCATTCATTGTGTTCTACATCAATATTAGAAGCCATAGTCTTACAACATGGCTATATGCTCTGTTCTGGCCATGAGGCAATTTTTTTTCCTTTACGATAATCACCACACTATGACCTACTAAAAGACTTATACGAGGGAGATGCAGACTTTGGAGTTATTTGGTCCTCCTTTGAGCATTATGATACTCCTAACTTTTCTCTCTTCTTTGGAACTCAGACTTTGCATCTCAACCTGTTTCATGAGAGAGAAGATTATTCAAGAGCTACACCTTAGAGGATCGAATCATTTCGGATAGGATAAGCCGTAACCTTTGTCAAAGAAAAGTATTATTGGCCTTAGTTGTGGCATGATGTGATCTAGGTCACGTATTGTTATGCTTCTTTGCCTATCACTATAGCTTCATGAATTGAAGTGAGCATATTCTTAGTTTTTAGCTTACCTAGAACACCATGGGTTTAAGCCCATATATGTAACCGGAAAAGTTTGCCCAAATGGCTCACTTTATCTTCTGCTTGAAGATGCTGAATGCTTCATATATATGTGATGAATCTATACTTCGAAGAGGTGTCGAGCCATTATAAAAAGCTATCTTGAGTTGAATTAACTTTCTAATTATCTATCTATTATTTTGTAAGTTAAGTTTATTATTCATGTTGCTTTTTTCCTTCTATCTTGATACTTCATTGTTGGGTACATCTTTTTCTGCTTTAAAGAGAGATCATCTTGTGCACTACCACATAATCAAGATGAACATAAATATGACCATAACTAGCATGTCTTATTTCTAATATATAGGTCAAACATATGAAATCTTGCCTATCTTTCTATCATCTACATCTAAATGTTGTGGCTATGTTCTGCATAGATTCTCGAGAAACTTTTATTGGCATCATCTTGAGCAGCTCCCTCTTTGGAGACCTTCAGGCACCAATTTTGGTTGCATTCACTTTAGGGGCTTAATTGGAGAAAATCTTAGGCATTCTTTAGTACACTATTCCCATTTTCAATTCAATAATCTCAAAATAGTATAAAGAATATGTTATTCACCTTCTTATACCTAGATACTTAACGCACTTCCCTCTATGTCTCACTGTAAAACAACTATATATTATCACAAGTATTTGATAGGTCAGAAGCTTGTAAGACTACTTGATGGCCTAAAGCAATGTTGGTGGCACATCCTACCTTAAGATGTATGTATTGCGTAGTATGTGTTTATGACTACTCATCTGTTTCACATCTCAGGCATCACAAAGATAAGACTGCCATTGACACTCTTGTTGGATGATCAAATAGTTTCCCATTAACAAATGGATTTCATAGTCCTCTTTAAAGTGTTCCCTTCTCCAAATAGTTGTCCTTTTAGAGAGATAGAGAGAGAGAGAGAGAGAGAGAGAGAGAGAGAGAGAGCTGGTAGGCACGATCTACCAACTCATTACCTGAATTATTTTAGATTTAGCCAACCAACTAGGACCCATGTATCTATCATAGATGCTGCACCAATCCGACCAAGAGAGAGAAAAAGGACACACCTTCTATAAAATTCTACCTTGTAATTACTATCATAGATACGATCGTGAGATGGTGAAAACAGAGACTGCAAATAGGAAGTTACTGTTCTTAGATCCCCTATCTATCAACCAATCAACCTTACCCATGCGGTAAACTTGGGACTCTCTCTCATCATTGTATCAGCTCCCTTTTTCTATATTTGCTTCCTCTCTCCGCAATTTTCTACAACTACCTCTTGCATCCCTTTTCTCCCTTTTTCTCCCTGCCTCCCTGTCATCCCATTCCCTGTCTTCCATTTTAGCTGGCTTGTCCTCTGGGCTTTGTGGAAGGGCAAAGGAAGCCCAGCAATATAAATGAAGTACTAACGTATGGAAGAAGTGGTGGTGGAAGGATAGGAGAAGAAAAGAGGGGCTTCCCTTTTGGTGCATTCTTCTATTGTTGTTAGTCGATCCATTTAGAAAGCTCCAAAAAGGCAAGCAAACAAGAGCAATGGCATTCCAAGGGACGCAGACGAAATGCACGGCTTGCAGCAAGACGGTCTACCTGGTGGATAAGCTCACCGCCGACAACCGAATCTACCACAAGGCCTGTTTTAGATGCCACCACTGCAAGGGAACCTTGAAGGTACCTTTGCACACCCCCCCTTCTCTCTGTATCTATCTCTTAGATCTCTTGACAGATAACTGTCATGGCATTGTTTTTTTTTTTTTTTTTTTTTCTGGTGGCAATTGTATGATCTCTTTGAAGTTTTGGATGCTATTATCCCCATTTGATCCAATGATATCTGAATATTTTTTTTGGCTACCTACATTTCTAGCTGCAGTCCCTGTTCAAGTATGGATTCATTAAGACAGCTCTGTTCTTTCTTTTCTTTCTTTCTCTCTCTTTTTTTTATAGAAGAAAACCTGTTCTATGTTGTAACTGAAAATGTCTCTTTTTTCTCCTCTATTTCTGGTAGAAATATGAGGCTCTGAAGAAAAATATGGTGACAATAATTTGATACTTCTAACCTTGGATCCATCTCATTTGAAGGATTACCTCCAATTGATATGTTTTTCTAATCTATATCTTTATTGATATTCCTTTTGGGCTTTGGCTTGTTTAACATTTACTCCACCAAGTTCATCTATATGCTGTTGGGGAACTAATGTCTCATAGTTTTCCTCTAAGTTGTGAAGTCTAGTTTTCTGTAGCAAACCTTTTTCCATGTACACTTATTTCACTAGAGATGGTACGGATGAATATAATGCTATCAATCATCCACAAAAGATTAGAACATTCAAATTGTTCATCAGATTCAATAGCTCAGCCAAGAGAGGTCAAACTGAGAGGAAATCATAGAGCAAGACCGAACATCACAGAGAAAAAGAAGATGCATGTCAAGAGCACTCAATTCCTAATAAGAGTACTTCAGATCTATTTTGGCTTTTATAAGTTTCAACAGAGAAATGCTTGCATGTGGACTTCATTGACAAAGAATTGCTACAACATGCACCTGCTAAGATGCATAACCAAAAATGTATGAATAGTCGCATGCATTTGATTTAAACAAACTATGGAGCAAGAACCTGTATGTGCTGCCGGCTTTTATGTATTCTTCACTGACAGTTTCTTTTTGCAGCTGGGAAATTATAATTCGTTCGAGGGAGTCCTCTATTGCAGGCCTCACTTTGATCAGCTCTTCAAGAGGACTGGCAGCCTGGACAAAAGCTTTGAAGGTTATCAATGTTCCACTCATTCCCTCCAACATACTCCTTTCAATTCTGATACTCAAAATTGTCTTCAATTACCTTCTCAGGGACCCCAAAGGTTGTCAAGCCAGAAAAACCTGTTGATACTGAGGTACAGTAATCAGTCTGAAGACATTTGCAAGGTTCATGCATTTATAAATATCAGATATCCATTTCAGAAAACATAAATATCAGATATCTTCTGTCCGAAAAGACCCATACAACAACAACTACAAGACCTGAAGATAGTCCTTCCAGACCCCTTCATGCTTCTCTTAATGTTTTGGTGATTTGTGGGAAGCAATGTTGAGTCACCTTTGAGCTGAAAAAATTTCTTGACCTATCCCTAAATCTAGATTGAAGAAGTACCTGCAAGTACCTTATAAAATGTTCGTTTTTTTTTTTGTTTTCCTTTGAACATATATTCTCCATATTAATCTTTTGGGTGCTGCTAATCTTAATCTTGGACTTACACTGAACAGAAACCAACAGCCAACAGAGTTTCAAGTTCATTTGCAGGAACCAGAGAGAAGTGTGTTGGATGCATGAAGACAGTATATCCTATTGAGAGGGTAACAGCTTTCATTCTAATCAATACTGCTTCCTCTACGCTGGGACATCTGTCCACACACTTGCACATATTCCTTAATGCATATCTGATCTTCTCATGCCACCATTGATGCACTACTAATGGAGTATTGAGTTGAAGAATCTATGTTGTATATCGTGATTTAAATTACAAAATACCTAGAACAATCAATTGGTTTGGTAACTCGCAAGCATGAAATGGATCAAACCATTTCACATACTTCAATACTTTACATTCCTCGAAATACTTACACTCTACCTTTCAACATTGTATTGCAGGTTACGGTTAATGGGACCGCATATCACAAGAGCTGCTTCAAATGCACTCATGGAGGATGCGTGATTAGCCCTTCAAATTACATTGCTCATGAGGGAAGGCTCTACTGCAAGCACCACCACATTCAACTGTTTAAGGAGAAGGGGAACTACAGCCAGCTCGAAACTGACCAAGACAAGATGGGGAATGAGGCACCAGCCAGCGCAGGAGAATTGGTGTCGTAATTCATGAAGACAGATGCAGCTATCCTATTTCTCTTTCCTGCATGTTTCTTCATCCCGTGAGGAGCTGTGATTCGCTGAAATTTCAATGTATGGACCATTAAAATTGTTCGGTTGTGTTTTCATTGGGACTGTGCATGATGTTTGCTGGTTTTGAAAGAGCTCTGGACTGAATTAGTATCTGCTTGTAATGCTTCTTACTAGGTTCTCATGGAATTTCGATACAGTTCTTTTCGGATCTGTGCTTGAGTGTGGTTCAGATATAATGTATAATTTCTAGAAACTGGAGGTACTTGAAGCTTAAGTTTTTATTTGATCGCTCATATTGATAGTAGGTAATTAAAGGAGAACACTGAAGCTGGGAAAATGGCAAATGTTTAGTCATTACTAGAAATATCAGAGAACTCCCTTGTTAGATATGCCTTCATAAGAGCTTGAACAAAGTGTCCGTTTTCGAATTATTTGAAATTGTTTTAGAGGATCCAATTATTACCACTCAAGAGGCCTTCCGTTGCATTATTGCCTAAGAAGGCCAGAGAAAGCATGAAATTTCAATTGGAATTAAATGGTAGTCTTCACGAAGTGATCTCCTCTTTGAGTTTGGAAAGATATCCTCATAGGAGTAAAGATTGTTAAATGAGACGAAGACATGCTTCTGCAACGCTATTTGACCACCATCGGATATGACTAACTACGAGACCGCTTTATTATGACGCAGTGAAGATGCGGTTGGAATGAATTGGACTGTCAGAACTAAAAATAAGTGAAACCAGATGGAATGGAATAAGAAGTTACAAATATTCCGTCGAAGATTAGAATTTAGATCAGTGGGAGAATGCTTAAGGATGAGTTGGACGAATGCAGCAGCTTTTTCACTCTGAGACTATCTGGTTTGAATCAGATCAAAAATTCATAGTACTAGAGAAGAAAATTTGGAATGAGAATAAGAAGCAGCTTGGCGCATCTTTCTCCTATCCGGAAGCACATCTGCAAAGATCTTTCGCAATTTTGGAATTGCACTACCTTCAAGCTTGGTGATGGACGACACATTTCAATTCTGGAAAGACTCGTGGATAGATACTACTACCCTTTCTCTCTTATTCAACGATCTTTACTCCAGAGCTGAAAAATCTAATGTTTTGGTTGCAAACCGACGAGCATTGCAGATACCCTTATATGAAAGCTTACCCAGAATGAGTCGTTCACTGTGGATTCGTATTACAAATTTCTTAGCAGTGGAGGATTGCTTTGCCCTTGCTACAAAGTCATTTGGAAAGCAGAGAAATCTAAGAAAATCAAATATCTTTCTTTGGCTTGCTTTGAAGAATTGGCTCCATACAAGTGAAGTGTTAGCTAAGAAAGGTTGGATGTTGAGTTCGGATTGTCCACTCTGTGGCCGTAGTCTGGAAAAGGTAACTATCTTTTTCTTAGATGTCCTTGTGTTATAGCATTTGGTCCACTTTCAAAGCTTCTTAGGGGCCAAGCAGCTTCCTATGACCTAGGGACTTCATGGAGGAAGAGAAGCTCAAATTGGATGCTAAAAAAAGCATGGGACCACTTATTAATGGCATTACGCATATGACAGGAATAAAACAGAACAATATTCCTTAAAAATCTATTTGTATGACTGGGCTAAAAATTCTATTAAATTTATAGATTGAGCTAGTGCAAATAGCAAAATCATGTTTATTTTTTTTTCTCCCTATGAATCAGGCCAGCCCACTCTAAAACTATTCCAAAGTACTCATGAATATAGGAAGAAAAAAAAAACTTATGATTTTGCTAGTTACACTAACCCAGTTTAAAAATTTAATAGAATTTTCAGCTCAATCATCCAGCACTAAAGAAAAAATGCTTCGTCTAATCCGTTCTTACCAAGGTTCTCTACACCTTTCACCTATGGGAACATCTTGGCTCACATAAGGTCAAGGAAGGCCACTAGAAAATCTGGAACTGCTTGAGATCAATACTGCCGGCTAACCAACCTTGAATCCCTGCTGACACTTGTTTTGTGCATGTAAATAAACGCCTGGTCAGAAGGGTCTTGACTCTTGTTTCTGATTTTCATCTCCTTATCTTCCCTTCATCTTTGTACATTCTGCTTCTTTTCTTGTATCATATCTTCCTGATTAATAAACTGGGGGAAGAACCTTTCTTCTCCCTGATTCCATCCCCCCCCCCCCCCCCCCCCCAACCACCAAAAAAAAAAGCAGCTTATAATGACCGTCGAACAAGTGACAACCACTGACAATCGGAAAGAACAGATTATAAAAGAAGATAGCAACAGACAATCCGGTGAAACTTTTATTTTGATGGACTGGGTCACCAACAGCAATAAACCGCAAAGCAGATGTAAGGCTGATTGTGATTCTCCAGTTCTATTATCACACAGCAGTTGCATGGCAAGGAAAGATTGGGTGCGAGAAGTTGCAATCGCATGGCCTAGAACCCAATAATCAGTCAAGTATCAAGCTAGAGGGCAAAAAACCTGCACTCCCTGATTAGTACACTGCGGTGTAAGCTGATTTTCAAAGTCTGATCATAACAGAAGCTCCATGATTTTATTTAACCTCAGCAAGATACCAGAACCAAGGTTAAGAACCTAATGCCATCATTATATCTGCAAATAATTAGCAGCAAATAAAAGGATAACTGAACTCCATCCCCTGAGTATTACATGTATGCATTGCGATAAATTATGTTGATTTAATGTTAAGCAGAACTGAAGAACGAATTTCCATTAAAATACAAACCCACCTACCTTGCAGGATGACAACTCATGCATTGATGAATAATAAAAGAAAGTTCTGCACTTATATTGTTGTATACTGTCACTTCTTTTTTTTTTTTTTTTTGCTAAGAACGGGTGCTTCATACAGTACGGGTATGAATACACCCAATAAGATCAAAATACAAAATCTCGCGGAGTGCCAATGGCAGCTCCGCCTCCCCCGACCACAGGGCATACTCCGAGTGGTGGGCCGCATGGGCAGCCACCCAATCGGCTGCCCCATTGGCCTCCCTGAATACATGCTTGGCCAGATAGGCCCCCCCCTCACACAACATCACAATATCGCGAATCAAGGGGTGGTCTGAGCCCTCACCCCTCAATCCCCTCTGTATCCATCGGACGACAGTGGCCGAGTCACCCTCCAAAATGATCGAGCTGGCTCGCAATACTACCCGTGCATGTCGAAGGCCTGCCCAGGCTGCTCGCAGCTCTGCTTCAGGAACAGATGTGTCGAATAACTGACAGCCACCGGCGGCCACCAACCTGGAGTGCGGGCCCCGTATGACAAAGCCTGCACCGCCACTCGTGCCGCCATCCAGAACCGATCCATCAAAGTTGACCTTGAGGAAGCTCGGGGGTGGGGGCTCCCAGGTGAAGAACACCAACTGAGGAGCTGCCGAAGCAGAGGGGGAACCCCAGGTGTCCCGAGCTGTCAAAGATCGATCTGGGTGAAAGGCGGGTCTGATCTCCGAGGCCTGTGCTCGAGCAAACTCTGCCACAAACCTCGGAGACACCCTGCGCTCACCGAGAGTGCGGGCATTCCTTGCCAGCCAGATCTGAAGTGCTGTGCAAGTAGCTCTAATGCCCTCCTCACGGGTCCGTAAACTGGCTAACCACTGTCGTATCACCCGGAGAAACTGAAGCCGCTCACTCCGGGCCTCCTGCGGGATCCCTGCCCACTGCCATGTCGACCTCGCCCATGTGCACTGGAAGATAACGTGGTCCACTGACTCCGCAGCTCCACACGTCCCGCACTCAGCCGGGACCCCCCACCCACGCCTACTCAACTCTGCTCTCGTAGGAAGGCGGTCCCAGAACACCTTCCATAGAAAGAGAGCTACCCTCGGGTGAAGTCCAGATCTCCAAATCCACGTGCAATCCAGCCCCGGCTCATACTCTGGCTGAATGGCGCGCGTGAGATCTCTCAGCCTGACACTGGCCTGGCTCGAGGTGCCCCATACCCTGACATCTGGCCCCCCGCATCCTGGTAACGGGAGGGATCGAATCCTCGCGGATAGGTGTACCCCAAACAATAGCCTGAGTCTGGCCTCATCCCACTCAGCACCTCCTGGTGCTAGGAGGTCGCACACCCGTAGCCCCTCAACTGCCTCTGTGTCAAACATAGTCGGCCAACTGCTCAGGGGCAAGGAGTCCACCCATGAGTCGCCGGTCACATCAATACTCCGGCCGTCGCCGATCAAACACCTGACGTGTGCCGATACTGACGGCAGGTACCTCCCGATCTCACGCCACATGTAGGATACTCGGCGACCCCTCTGTGCCACCCCCGGAGCCCCTCGGCCATATCTGGCTGCCATCACCTGACTCCAGAAGCCGTGTGGCTCTAATATGAACCGAGCCGCATGCCGAGCAATGAAAGCCTCGCGCCTCTCAATGAGGGACTGCACTCCCAGACCACCCTCACTAGTGGGACGGCAGACCTGCTCCCATGCTAACAAGTGCACTCCGTGACCTCCACCGAATGACCCCCACAGGAAATTCCGAAGAAGGCGTTCGATCCTTAACAGGACCGTCTTCGGAACCACTGTGTTGGCCATGAGATACACCGGTATAGATCCCAGCACCGCTCTGACCAGTGTCACCCTCCCCATCATGGATAAGGAAGATGCCCTCCAACCCTCCAGCCTGCTCTGAACACGCTGCACCATACCGGAACACTCAGCCACCCGAAGTCTCCGGCCAATAGTAGGCACGCCCAGGTAGGTAAGTGTCCCCTCCTGCTCCGGTATCTGTAGGATCCCTCTGATCTCGTGTCTGACTCCGCTCTCTGTGCTGGGGCTGAAGACGACAGTAGATTTGGAAAGATTCACTCTCTGTCCGGACGCCGCGCAGTAGGCCGCCACCACCTGGCGAAGAACCCGAGCCGCTGAAGTCCGTGCCCTGGCCATGAGAAGACAATCATCAGCAAAGAGTAAGTGGGTGAGAGGGTAGGCCCCCGGGGCTGGGATATAAGCCTCCAGCTCCCGGCTGGCACACGCTCTCTGCAGAGACCGAGATAAAACATCAGCACAGATAATAAACAGATAAGGGGATAAGGGACATCCCTGCCGTAGTCCTATAGAGGACTCGAAGAATGGTGTAGGTGTGCCGTTGATCAAGATAGAAAACCTTGGCTCCCGAACACACCCCATAACCCAGCCGATCCACTGCCTGGGAAAGCCATATGCCTCCAGCACCCGCTGAAGGAAGCTCCACCTAATCCTGTCGTAAGCCCGCTCCATATCCAACTTGACCGCCATCAGACTATGCCGCTTCGATGCTCGCCGAAGATCCCACATCATTTCCTGGGCCAACATGACATTATGAGAAATATTCCTGCCGGCCACAAAAGCCCCCTGCTCCTGGCTAATAATACCAGGCAGGAGGGGTTTCATTCTGCCTACCATAATTCTTGCCACAACCTTATATAGGGTTGTGCACAAACTAATGGGCCGAAAGTGACAAGGTTCGGCCGCATTTTGACGTTTAGGTATTAGTGTGATGAATGTGGCCTTCCAGTCCACAGGCATAACTGCGTGGGCAAAGAAACACTGGATAGCCTCCACCACCGCTAGTCGAATAATACCCCAATACTGCCGAAAGAAAAAGGGGGGAAAACCGTCAGGTCCCGGGGCCTTGTCCGCTGCCAAGGCCCAGACTGCCTCCTGTACCTCCTGTGCCGACACCTGCCGGGTCAGAGATACACTCTCAGCATCACAAATACCTGCATCCACCGTCAGAGGGGGGGCCCCATCACTGGCCTCCTCATCCTCCGTCCATTTAGAACGGAAAAAATCGAGTAAGACCTGCCGGATGGCAGGCTCGCCCTCCACACGATGTCCAGATCCATCTCGCAGTGAGTGGATCATGCTCCTCAGTCTCCGGATGACCGTCGACCGATGAAAGAACCTGGTGTTGCGGTCACCCTCGCTTACCCACTGCACCCGAGATTTTTGTCGCCAAAAGATCTCATGCTGCCGTAGTAGCGAATGATGAGTCGCAAGAAGTCCCCGGAGGTCGGCCATATCGTCCTCCGGAAGCACGCCTCCAAGGTCTTCCTTCCTTTGCAGCTCAGCGATCGAGGTCTCGACCCCCTCCAGTCGCCGAAAGATATCGCCCACAACTTCACGGTTCCATCGGCGGAGGCGCCGTTTGGTCAACTCAAGTTTGCGTGAGACCCGTTGCATGGCATCACCATGCACCGGGGCCCGCCACGCCTCGCGAACAATATCCCAAGACTGGGGGTACGACAGCCAGACCTTCTCAAAGCGGAAGGGGCTGCGGTGCGTGGGGCCTGATGAAGTGGACAATAGCAGTGGGCAGTGGTCCGAGCCAATCCGTGACAAATGACTAACTCGGCCTGTGGGAAAGCGGAGGATCCAATCAGGGGTCGCAAGAGCCCTATCTAATCGCTCCCAAACCCTAGCACTGCCCAACTGATTATTACACCAGGTAAACTGTGGTCCCGAGAAACCCAAGTCTACAAGGCCGTTCCGAGACACAAAGTCTCGAAACTCTCTCCTGTCCACTCGGTCAGTGTAAACAGCTCCCCCCCGCTTCTCATTCGCGCTCTGGATACAATTGAAATCACCAATTGCTACCGCCGGGATGCCCTGGGCGGTCAGGTTGGTGATCTCCTGCCAGAGGACTCTTCTAGCTCGGTGGTCCGTGCTGGCATACACACCACACAGTACCCACGGAGCAGCGTCGGGTCGTGATACTATCATGATTACTTGTTGGGAGCAGTGGTGGAAAACATCAACTGTCCCCACACCCCGCCTCCACAGAACCAAGATGCCTCCCGACAACCCCTGAGAGTCGACTGCATAGGTCTCCCAATCCCTCTCCATGCGTCGTCTCAACCGGCTAAGTCCGTCGCCAGATAATTGGGTCTCGCATAGGAAACAGATCTCCGGACTATGGACCTGGACTAGTCGTTTGAAGGTAGACATGAAGGACGGCTTGGCCGCCCCCCTGCAATTCCAAGCAAGTATCGTCATGGATCACAGTCCACATAGTCGGCCTCAGACCCATCCTCTCCCAAGGTCACAGAACCACCCTCAGGCTCGGCGCCCCGGCAGTCTCGCCCCTCCTCGCCACTAGCTACGGATATGACCCCCATGACGGCTGCCCTGACACGCTGCACGGCAGTGGAATGGTCCATGCCCCCTCCTAGTGGCGGTGCCTCAGCCATGCTCCCCGCCGCATGTGGGATGGGGTGGTCCCCCACCACGCACGTGCCTGGGTCAGCGTCCTCCCGCACCCCCGCAGCCGGTGTGCCGAAGCGAAAGACTCCATCCGGGCCCCCCCAGGGCCCACGACCTCGCCCCACAGTCGCGGCTCACTCGGAGCGCCCACCATGGGGTGGTCCTGGCCGTCGGCCTGTGGGCTAAACTGGAAGGGCCCCGCTAGTGCCACAGGTCCCCCAGCCAGGGTCAACTCGTCCTGGGCTAAGAAAACCGGGGCACACAAATCCCCTGAACCCAAGGCTGGCTGGGCGGAGTCCAGAGGACCCCCACCCGCCAGACCCTGAGCAGCCCGGGCCTCCGGGCCAGCCCCAGAGGCCGGAACCATCAGGGCCAGCGGGCCCATGTCGGATTGGGCCCGCGGGCCCTGCAGGTCCACAGGGCTCGCGCCCTGCTCACTGGGGAAGATCCCCGCGACCGGCGCGCCCTCGTCATTGGGCGCGCCCGCGACAACAGGCGCGCCCGCGACAACAGGCGCGGGCCCCGTGCGGGGCGCGCCAACAGCCCTCGGCGCGCCACCGGCGCCTGGCGCGTCGTCAGGAGACGGCGCGCCAATGGCGCCGGGCGCGCCGATGAAGCGGGCCGGCCCACGGCCACGGCGCCCAGCCCGCTGGGCCCGTGCGCGTTGGGCCTGCCCAGGGGCTTGGTTAGGCAGACCTGGGCCCCCTTGTGGGCCGCGGCCCGCTGGGGGCCTCGGCCGTTTTTGGGCTTGGGCCCGTACCACATCCATCCCACCAGGCCCAGGCTCAGCCCGTGGGAGAACCGGGTCGACCGAGGCGATCTGGTCGACCCGCCAGCTCGGCCCCGGGTCCTCCGGTTCGACCGAATCGAAGTCCGGGTCGCCTCCCAAATCAACCCAGACGCTGCCTGTTGGGAGGTCCATAGCCGGTCTTTCCCCATCGCCGGCCAGCGGCGACCGGCGGCGCGCGACCTTCGTTGGCTTCTGCCAACCGTCGGTGTCCGCCGGTGACGCCGGCGAGGTCGGGCCAGCCGCCGTGGGTGGCACCCGAGTCGAAGACGACCCAGACCCCTTATCGGGCCCAGTCGTCTCCCCCGGTCGCGGCGGAGGGTTCTCCCATGGGGCTCTCCGCCGTGTCGCCACCATCCAAGGGCCATAGACTGGCCCTTGGTTCTCCTCTTCCATGGCCAAAGGCGACTGCTCTGTCCCGTCCTCCGGGTCCACCGCCTCCGAGAACGAGCCGTCCGCAGCACGGCCCTTCTCCGGGAAACGACAGGCGGCAGCGTCCGCATGACCCATGCGCCCACACCGGGGGCAGATCGCCGGGACGTTTTCAAAAACAAATGGCTGCCATCGTACCTTCTTGATTCCCTGGATCAAAACCCCCGGCAACAGGGGCGCCGTGGTGTCGATGGCCACCTTCACCCGGGCAAAGCCCATTGCCCCTTGTTGCTCGGTGATTTCGTCCACCGCAATCGGCCGGCCCGCCCTTGCCGCAATGTGGAGTATGGTCGAAGTCGACCAATACTCCGGCGGAAGGCGGGGCAGTCGAAGCCAAACCAGTGCGGTCTTCACCGTGTCGGCGTCCGGCTCGAAATCCGGGACCCAAGGGCACATGGCGAGGAGCTGCCCCGCCACCACCCACGGGCCCTCGCTCAGGGCACGGTCGCGGTCCTCCGTCGACCGGAACCGGAGGGCGATGTGGTCGTCCGCGAGCGGGACGGCCACCACGTCCTTCAGTTTAGCTCGGGCGGCCACATCTTTGGCCACCCACTCCGCCGGGACGCGGCGGCCGAAGCTGCGCGCCAGCAGAGCACAACCCTCCCATTTCAGCCGGGCCGCCGCTATCGGCTCCTCCGGTAGTCGGAGGACGTCCGGGAAGCGGCGGCTCAACCGCTCCACCTCCTCGGCTGTGGGCCGTTGAGTAACCCATGGCCCCGGCCGTGACCAAGCGCCGGAGTTACCACCGCGCCCAAATGACTTGGACTTACCTGGTCCTCTAGCCGCTCCCTCCGTCGTCTTCCCCGTCGGTTCCGTCGACTTCCCAGCCGGCGCCTTTCCTTTGCGGTCCATAGGGTTTCCCCCAGCCGCTCGAGGACCACCGGAAGCCGAGAGCACGCGCAGAGAGGGGAAGTCCAGGTTCCTGTGTTTCACACCGCCCCGCCCGCCCGCCGTGGATGCCACACCGGAAGGCAGGGACCTAGCCAAGCACCGACGAGACGCCGCCGGCTAGCCGTTAACTTTCTCGCACTTCGCTGGAGCTTCTCGCTCTAACTAGCCGTTTGGCATACTTTTTCTGTCACTTCTTTAAGCAGTCATGATCACCTTTAAAGTGACAAATATTAAATACAATATGCACCTTCCACCTGCATCCACATGAAACCAATACGACACATTCTAGTTGTCTTTGGACCAACAGAGACCACATTCTGTCCATTGTTGGGACAATGTTCAGAACCAAATTTACATTACAGAATCAAGGTTTTAAGATGACTTATAATGAAAAAACACCAGTTCCTGCAGTCCCCACAGTGGAAGTTTCTGGTGACACTTGGTGCTCAGCTTACAGATATATGGTACAACACAGAAAAATTGAGGTCAATATCATTCTGTCATCATGGCCATTCAGGGTCCTTAGTAAAAATCGATCAGATGTGTATAGATAGTTTTGTTTCAAAAAAGCATCACAACTATACATAATTACATACAGAAGTAATCATGCAGCCGTGTTTGATGCTATCAGTGACGAATTGAGCTCATCCTACATCAATGGCTGATATCCCTTGATTAATCAAGGTTCTTTTTCCCCTTTTCATGGGTGGTGAAGTGACGGTTATCAATGGACAAATTCAAAATATAAAGGCCATAGTGATGAGACAAGATAACTGCCAACTTCCTAAATTAAGAGCAAAAATATAAGAAAATTATTAGGAAGAGAAGTAAATAAAAAAATATATCATAAGATCTTACAGTAGCCTTGCATTTCTAATTTGCTAAGGAGAATCAAGATTTCTGGAAACATCACCAACGTTGCATCATCTAACTTCCTAAGAAGGCCATTCTCTCAAAATACAAGGCATAATCACACCACCTCGAGCAATCAGATATTGCTGAACATTGGAACAATCCTAAGTTTCTCATAATTTTATGGAGTTACGCTGCCACTTTATGCTGCATGCCAATTAATCACTCACCACCCTAATAGCTTATGATAACATAATTACCGCAAATATAATATCTTACCAACAAAGTCCATTGTTCCCAAGAGAAAGACAACATCTATTCCATCAATTGCACCAGGTTGTCCTTGTGGAAAAGCCCGTTCTTGTAGAAAAGTTGGACCACACACACAAAATACTCTTTCCCTTCCAAGGCAGTTTCCTATGATAAGTGGGATGCATTTTAGTTAATCAAGATATTAATTCCAATTCTACTTTGAAAAAGAGCAATCGGTTATTGCCATAATCACCTACATCACATTTAACAAGCTCCTGCAACATTCACAAAAATCAGTTACTTATTAATTCCCTGTGATGCAATAAATCAATTACGTTCATAATGCAATGTCACCAAATGTTTGGCCCCCAGATGATCCCACATACGAATCTCATATAACTCATGAAAGTAAACTGGGATTATTTCCTCATAAACAGAGTGTTTTCTATTAGGGCCACAAACACATTCTCAAAGGCCTCTACCAAATTGTTCATTTGTTAACGAAATATTTTTTATTCAGTAATTATGGGTAAAACTACCAAACTGAACTTCTGGGTTTGCAAAATAAATTGCAATTCAACAGTTATCTGTGGCATGAAGAGAAAGCCAGTTCATTTCTTTGTCAATGAGAGAGTATTCTCAAATCAAGTGCCAAAAGATGAAGAGAACTTTAATGCAAATGGCAGTTTAACTTGTACCTGAGTAGACAGCATCCCTGTCTGCTAAGTTTAAAACCCATTTATTTGCAACTAGGTTAGTTAATTTAAAGATAACATACTAAATACTATTTTGAGAGACTGGCTAAAATTCCTAAAAGAGGTAGATATCCTTCGTCTAAGCAAACCATCGAAAACATCAGATCTTGGATTCACGCACTTCTTTTTTTTTTTTGCTGAAAGCGGGTTATCATACACAACGTGTATGAATACACCCAATAAGGTCAAAATACACTAGCTCACGGAGTGCCAATGGCATCTCCGCCTCCCCCACCCAAAGGGTGTACCCTGAATGGTAAGCCGCAAAGGCAGCCACCCAATCGGCCGCCCCATTGGCTTCTCTGAATACATGTTTGGCCTCGACGGCCACCCCAACCCCACACATCATCTCAATGTCCCGAATCAAGGGGTGGTCTGTGCCCACACTCCTCAGCCCCTCCTGGATCCACCTGATGACTGTGGCCGAGTCGCCCTCCAAGACAACCGAGCCAGCCCGCAGTACCTGCCTCGCATATCGAAGACCCGCCCAAGCAGCTCGTAGCTCTGCCTCGGGGACCGAAATGCCGAACAACTGACAGTCACCTGCTGCCACCACTCTGGAGTGCGGGCCCCGTATCACAAAACCCGCACCACCCCGCGCACCTCCATCCTGTACAGATCCATCGAAGTTGACCTTGAGGAAACTCGGGGGTGGGGGCTCCCAGGTGAAAAACACCATCTGAGAAGCTGCCGAAGCAGAGAGGGAACCCCAGGTGTCCCAAGCTATCGAAGGTCTATCGGAAGAGGGTCTGATCTCCAATGCCTGTGCTCGCGCGAACTCCGCTACAAACCTCGGTGACACCCTGCGCTCACCGAGGGTGCGGGCGTTCCGGGCCAACCAGATCTGGAGAGCTGTGCAGGTCGCTCTAATGGCCTCCCGACATGTCTGAGGGCAGGCTAACCACTGCTGTATCATCTGTAAAAACTGGAGCCTTCCACTCCAAACCTCTCGCGGGATCCCTGCCCACTGCCATACCGACCTCGCCCACGTACACTGGAAGAGCACGTGGTCGACCGACTCCTCGACACTGCATGTACCGCACTCCGCTGGGATCCCCCAACCTCGCCTGCTCAGCACTGCTCTCGTCGGAAGGCGGTCCCACGCCACCTTCCATAGGAAGAGTGCAACTCTCGGGTGAAACCCCGACCTCCAGATCCAGGTGCAATCCCGTCCCGACTCATGCTCTCGCTGGATAACCCGGGAAAGATCTCCCAGTCTAATGCTGGACCGGCAAGAGGTGCCCCAAATCCTGACATCTGGCCCCCCACATCCAGGCACCGGGATGGACCGGATCCTCTCAGCTAAGTGTCCTCCGAACAGCTGTCGTAGCCTGGCGTCATCCCACCCAGACTCTCCCGGGGCAAGAAGATCGGAGACCCGCAGCCCCTCTACTGCCTCAACATCGACCGTGGTCGGCCACCACCTCAGTGGAACTGTATCAATCCATGGGTCCGTCGTCACATCAATACTCCGCCCATCGCCTATCAGCTACCTGGTATTTGCTGACACCGTCGGCAGGTACCTCGCAATCTCACGCCACATGAAGGAAACTCGCCGCCCTCTCCATGCCACCCCTGAGCCCTCGCGGCCATATCTGGCTACCATCACCTGACTCCACAACCCATGTGGCTCTAATAGAAACCGAGCTGCATGCCGAGCGATGAAGGCCTCACGCCGCTCCAACAGGGACTGCACCCCGAGACCGCCCTCACTGGTAGGTCGGCAGACATGCTCCCAGGCCACCAAATGCACCCCGCGACCTCCGCCGTGTGACCCCCACAGGAAGCACCGCAGCAGTCGCTCGACTCTTAGCAAGATCGTCTTCGGAACCACGGTGTTGGCCATGAGATATACTGGCATGGACCCCAACACCGATCTGATCAGAGTCAGTCTCCCCATCATAGATAAGGAGGCCGCTCTCCATCCCTCTAGCCTGCTCTCTACCTGCTGCACCAGACTGGAGCACTCTGCCACCCGTAGTCTGCGACCTATGATGGGGAGTCCCAGATAGGTCAATGTCTCCTCCTGCTCAGGTATCTGCAAAATCCCTCGGATCTCCTGTCTGACCCTACTCTCCGTGCTCGGGCTGAAGTGAACAGCTGACTTCTGGAAGTTAACTCTCTGGCCTGACGCCGCGCAATAATCCGCCACCACCCTACGAAGGACCCGTGCATCAGAGACCCGCGCCCTGGCCAACAAAAGACAATCGTCAGCGAAGAGTAAGTGAGATAGAGGACTAGCCCTCGGGGCGGGGACGTAGGCCTCCAAGTCCCTGCGAGCACTCACTCTCTGCAAATCACGAGACAAAATATCAGCACAAATAATAAACAAATAAGGTGATAGAGGGCATCCCTGACGCAGCCCCATAGTGGACTCAAAAAAAGGTGACGGTGTGCCGTTGACCAAAATAGAGAACTTTGGCCCCCTAACACACCCCAGGACCCAACCAATCCACCGCCTGTGGAACCCATACGCCTCCAGTGCCTGCTGAAGAAAACTCCATCTAACCCTGTCGTAAGCTCTCTCCATATCCAGCTTAATAGCCATCAAGCTGCGTCGCTTCGATGCTCGCTGAAGATCCCACATCATCTCCTGGGCTAACAGAACATTATGGGAAATGTTTCTGCCAGCTATAAACGCCCCCTGCTCCTGGCTGATAATGCCAGGCAGAAGGGGCTTCATTCGTCCGACCATTATTCTTGCCACAACCTTATACAAGGTTGTGCACAAACTGATGGGCCTGAAGTGACTGGGCTCTGCTGCCTCCTGACGCTTCGGGATGAGCGTGATGAAGGTAGCCTTCCAATCCCCTGGCATCATCGCCTGAGAGAAGAAACACTGAACAGCCTCTACCATCGCTATCCGAATGATACCCCAATACTGTCGGAAGAAAAATGGGAGAAAACCGTCCGGTCCCGGGGCCTTGTCTGGAGCCAAGGCCCAGACTGCCTCCTGTACCTTCTGAGCCGACACCGGTCGGACCAGGGCTGCATTCTCATCATCCTTGATTCGCGCATCCACCCTCAGGGGGTGGACTCTATCGTCGGAGTCCTCGTCCTCCGTCCATCTGGCACGGAAGAAATCCAGCAGGGTCAGTCGGATGGCAGGCTCACCTTCCACCCGATGTCCGGACCCATCTCGCAATGAGTGGATCATGCTCCGCTGCCTCCGGATAACCGTCGTCCGGTGGAAGAAGCTGGTGTTACGGTCCCCCTCATGCACCCACTGAACCCGGGATTTCTGACGCCAGAAGATCTCGTGCTGCCGTAGTAGTGAGTGGTGAGTCGCTAGAAGCCCCCGGAGGTCACCCATGCCATCCTCCGAGAGCGCACCTTCAAGATCTTCCTTCCTCTGCAACTCAGCAATCGCAGTCTCAACCCCCTCAACTCTCCGAAAAATATCGCCCACAACCTCGCGATTCCATCGCCGGAGGCGCCTCCTAGCCAATTCTAGTTTGCGTGATATCCGGTGCATAGCATCCCCCCGCACTGGAGTGCGCCAAGCATCACGGACAATATCCCAAGACTGCGGGTACGATAGCCAAACCTTCTCAAAGCGGAAGGGGCTATGATGACAAGGTCCCGATGATGTAGAAATCAACAGGGGGCAGTGGTCCGAGGCGATCCGAGGTAAGTGACTAACCCTGCAGGTGGAAAAGCGGAGGATCCAGTCCGGGGACGCAAAGGCCCTGTCTAGACGCTCCCAAACCCTCGCACTGCCGAGCTGATTATTGCACCAAGTAAACTGAGGTCCGGAAAAACCTAAGTCCACCAGGCCAATACGCGATACAAAGTCGCGAAACTCCCTCCTGTCCGCTCTATCCATGTAGGCAGCCCCACCCCTCTTATCACTCGATCTCAGGATGCAGTTAAAGTCACCAACTACAACAGTCGGGACACCCTGGGCAGTGAGACTGGTGATCTCTCGCCAGAGGACTCTCCTGATCCTGTAGTCCGTGCTCGCGTACACCCCACACAGTACCCATGGGGCGGTGTCTGGTGCCGATACAATCATAATCACCTGTTGGGGGCAGTTGTGGAAGACATCACAAGTCGCCACCCCCCGCCTCCACAGGAACAGGATACCTCCCGACAGCCCCTGGGACTCAACTGCATATGTCTCCCAGTCCCTCCCCAGGCGCCGTCTCAGACGTGCAAGCCCCTCACCAGATAGCCTGGTCTCACTCAGAAAGCAGATCTCCGGACAGCGAACTTGCACTAACCGTTTGAAGGAAGACATGAAGGACGGCTTGGCCGCCCCCCTACAATTCCAGGCGAGGATCCTCATGGATCACAGTCCACATAGTCAGCCTCAGACCCATCCTCCCCCTGGAACGCGGGGCCAGCCTCAAGCACGCTACCTGGGCCCACCACGAGCTCATCAGATATGACCTGCATGACTGCCGCCCTGACGCGCTGTACAACAGTCGTGTGGTCAGTATCCCCTCCAGGCGTCAGTGGCACGACCTGACACCCCTCCGGGAGCGGCACGGGGTGGTCCCCCGCCCCACTCCCACTGGAGGTGGCCCCCCGCCCCACTCCCACTGGAGGTGGCCACTCCCTGCTCTCCCTCGACCAGAGGCAGAGGGCCGAATCGGAAAACTCCATCCGGATCAGTGCCCATCTGCACGTCCCAAGGCTGTGCCTCACGCATCACATCCGACGTGAGGAGGGCGTGGCTGTCGTGCACGGGAGGCCCAGGCACCAAGTCACTCCCCCCACAAGGAGGGCTGTACCGGAAAGGCCCTACCAGTTCCTCGCTCTGGCCCTGCAGAGCGAGGTCATCATGACTCCCCAGACCCGATGTAACTGGGCCTCTCGACCTGCACCCCCCTGGCCCAATGGACAAGCCGTGGGGAGGGCCTGAAGGCCCAAATCCCCTTTCCCTTGATCAGACCGCGCGGCTAGGAGAGGCTGGCCGCGCGCCTCCTCGCACGGGCCCAGCGGAGCCTGGGCCCTTGCGACCAAAGCCACCAGCGCGCCAGGCGCTGATCCGGGCGCGATCTCAGCGCCCGGCGCGGCCCAGGTGGGTGGCGCGCCAGTAGCGCGGGGCCCGGAAAGTGGCGCGCCAGCGGCGCGGGGCGCGCCGATGGCCAGGGCCACGCCAGCGGCCTGCGCCCCCGCCGGCCCGCGACCCCGGCGCCCGGGCCTGTAGGCCCGGGTACGCTGGGCTCCTCGGCCCACATTTGTGTGGGCCTGATGGGCCCCTTGTCCGGGGACCCCAAGCGGGCCAAGGCCCGCCGGCGGCCTGGGCCGCTTTTGGGTTTTGGCCCGGGCCGTAGCCGCCCGGCTGGGCTCCGGATCGGCCCGCACCGGGGCCTTGCCGGGTCGCCGACTCGGTTCCGGGTCCCCTGACTCGGCCAGGATCTCGATGGCCGAGTCCGCCTGGAGGGGGCCGAAAGGAGGCTCCGGGTGCCCCTCCCCCCCAACGGCCAGTGGCGACCGGCGGCGTGCCACCTTCGCTGGCTTCTGCCAGCCGTCGGTGTCCGCCGGAGACACCGGCGTGGGTGGGCGAGCTGCCGGAGATAGCGGCCGAGTCGAGGACGACCCGGGCCCCGGTTGTGGCTCGGTCGTCTTTTCCGGCCGCGGCGGCCGATTCTCCCGCGGGAGTCTCTGCCGCGACGCCACCATCCAGGGGCCGTAGATCGGTCCCTGGACCTCCCCCATCGTCCGGAGGCGGTTGAGCAAGCCCGCCCTCCCCCGGATCCACCTCCGCAGAGGCCGTACCCCCCCCCCCCGACACGAGCGATCGCCGGAAATCGGCAGGCCACGGCCTCGTGCCCCATCCGCCCGCACCGGGAGCAGAGGGCCGGGGCATTCTCGAAGACGAAGGGCTGCCACCTCACCTTCGTCTTCCCCTGGATCAACACCCCCGGTAGCAAGGGTTTTGAGGTGTCGACGGCCACCTTCACCCGGGCGAAGCCCATCGCCTGCCTTTGCTCGGTGACGCCGTCCACAGCAACCGGCCGGCCCGCCCGAGCGGCGATGTGGAGGATGGTCGACGTCGACCAGTACTCCGGCGGCAGGCGAGGCAGGCGAAGCTACACCATTGCCGTCTGCACAGCCTCCTCCCCGGGTTCGAAGTCCGGAACCCATGGGCTCATGGCGAGTAACTGCCCCGCCACCACCCACGGGCCCTCGCTCAGCGCCCGGTCCCAGTCCTCCGTCGACCGGAACCGCAAGGCTAGGTAGCCGTCCGCTAGCGGGACGGCCACCACCTCCTTCGCTTTTATCCGAGCGGCGACGTCCTTCGCCACCACTCGGCTGGGACACGGCGGCCGAAACTACGGGCCACTGCCGCCCGCCCTTCCCACTCCAGCCGAGCCGCCACGATCGGCCCCTCCGGGAGGACAAGCACCTCCGGGAAGCAGCGGCTCAGCCGCTCCACCTCCGCGGCCATGGGCCATTGGGTTACCCACGGCCCCGGCCTCGTCCAGGCACCGGAACCCTTACCTTTGCCTCTCGCAGATCCCTCCGATGCCGTCCCCGTCGGTTACTTCCCTTTCCGTTCCATCGCACACCCTGCAAGGAAGAGGACGATGAGCGGGGTGGCTCTGAGAGACACCGAAAACAAACTTCCGTTGCTCGCCCCGCCGCCCGGAACCCTTGGACTGCCGGGCCCCGCAACGCCGAGACTCTCCTTCGCCTAGATCGGCGTTAACAAAGAGAAAGGAGAACTCCGGCAACTAGCCGTTGGCAATCCCCAGAGCTCTCCCTTCGGTGAAAACAGTTGCTCGCCCCGCAGCCCGGAACCCTTGGACTGCCGGGCCCCGCACCGCCGGGACTTTCCTTCGCCTAGATCGGCGTTAACAATGAGAAAAACATCACGCACTTCTCAAAAACACGTTGCTCTTAGTATTGATGGAGGCATTTACAACTGAATATAACTGCATTGACAATCTCAAAGCATTAAACAACAAACGTCACTACAATATCTTGTATTCATGTGCTTCGCCAAATGAAGTCTCTGAAATTACAACTCTGATAGCATTTACAATTGAAATTTTTATTTCAGTAAAAAGAATTCTAAACAATCTCCATAACAGACTCGAACTGATGACCAGAATTAAGACCAAAGTGGATGTAAAACAGGTTGCAGGTGTAAGGAGATACCAAAACTACCGGCCCAAGCTGGAGCGACCAATGTAGAAGGCTATGCAGTTTTCAATAGTCAAAATTCTTCAACTGGGAAGCAAGATAGTAGTTTCATCTGTCACATTAAAATTGACAGTAGGACCTAATGACATTCATATATATGTACACCAGGCGGATCTGGATAAATTTTGTGTTTAATATTATATTTATTAAGAAGTTCAATCATGGCATATTGGTTTGTTTCTGTTGCCCAAGGGTGGTTTAATAAAGTCTGCACTAGTTAAGTCCTACAACTTATGGATTCAAATGTGATAGCAGTGCAGGACATGGATTCTCAAGCTTATATAAGTGGTGTTACCACACTGAAGAAGTTAATCCTCACTTTTAAAGTTAAAATGTTTTCTCCCAGCTGTTCTTGTGGCTTCACGTAACTTATCCTCCAAGGAAGAAGGCAATTAAACTTCTTGTGCTCCCAATGCTTTTGCTGCATTTTCTGGAGCAGAAACACATTTTACTCAATGGTTTTGAACATTGAATCAGATTAAAACAAGTCCTTGGGTGGTGCTAAAAGAAGTTAGTATATGATGCCTCAGTCAAAGTGCTTTCATTCACTAGGTGGAATAATTAACTTGAAAAGGCATGTCCACGCTAGAAAAGGCTCTTTGATCTTAAACAAATGTCAATAAGCAGGCAGCTATCATATGGAGATTAATATATTATCTATTCTCTCAGGAGGTTGGGGATAAAACCCAGTGCTGTCCCATCAGGGAAGACCACCTTGACTTCCTCATCCAGCATCAGGTCATGAATTTCAAGGTGAAGAAGCAAAGCAGGTGGACTGCAAGCTAAAAGGAGTTCTGTCTTGGTTTTAGTGATCCCAGGCACTTTATTGAACTACTTACTATTAGGTATTGTTCCAGAAAACTGCATTTGTTGCTAGGAACCTATCCTATAAAGGCTTAGGTAGAAAGTTTTTCTTCATCAGCTTTATGAAATAACTCGTTTATTACAGAGCTGCAACAAATTGCAATTCTTCTTCTACTTTGGACACCATTCAACAGAAGGTCAAATATGCAACTGCCTATACAGTAAGCAAGTTTCCACTGACTGCACAAAGGCACAACTACAATTACCTGATTCTAGAGAATCAACCATAGTAGGTGATGGTTGATCCTGGTAGGGACAGCATAAGCCAAACAGAAAGGCCTTTTTAGGGTGCATTCTCAACCAACTACCAGCAAAAACCAACAATAGTGATGTTGACAACCCAATCAGCAAGGAGGACCGATAAATACAATGCATACTCTTAAAGAAAAATAAGCATTATTGATGTGCTTAACTTGGGGTATTGTTCTGAACAACAACCATATGCTGACTGGCTTGCTCGGCCACTGATCATTAAAAAATGGATGGGAGCAAGGTATCATAAAAGGTAGAAAACAAGGATCTCTTAGATGATATGGGAGAAAGTGCTACAACGATGAGGACGGACTCCCTGTCATAAGAAACTATTACACACCACAAAGCAAGTGGAAAATGTAAAACATGAAAGCTATAGACCAAGTATACAATCAGCCAACAGATATGGGATTTGATTACAGATTGACTTGCTGAGGCAACAACAGAACCTTGTGACCAGACCATTATGCATATGCTCCGACGTATTGAAAAGTTGTAAATAAGAGAGTGGTATACAACACAATGGGCAGTGACATGTAGCACATTTGAATACTAGATGAAAGATAATGCAGAGTTCACACATAAAATCTATTAATTTTTCCTTTGAGGATAAGAGAAAATAATCCCTACCCTAATGTGACGGGAAGCCATGAGAAACCTCCACCTCAAGAATAGAGGGGTTACCACTGTCATTTTTGGTAAAATTACTATAAGTTTAAGAAAACATCAAATTCAAGCCTACAAGAAACATAAGAAATTATCAAGAATTTTGGTGCATGGTCGTATCCTTACACCATGGTCTAAGCATTACATCGGAGAGTAATGCATGGCCGTATTGTACCGTACTAGGTATAAACTGGTACAAACTCAAGTTGGGATCAATTCAAGCCCCATATTGCCCCATATTGAGGTGTGCACCAACCCGTACTGAGGTGCACTGAGATAAAGGAAGAAAATTGATTAGATAGCTGTTTTGGTACGGGGTGCATACCGTATTGTACCAACCATACCATACCCAACCAATAAGATATCAATGCAGTACCCGATATCAAGATTGCAGACCTTACTAGTGACAATGCCTCTACTAATGGGATTTGTTTTCTATACATCAAACAAATAAGTCACTTCTAAGATAGCTGATCATCTTTCCTACATCAGCACAGATGAAGAAACAAAAGTCAAACAGCAAATTAAGGCAGCCAATTCTCTGAGCATAAGAGCTCTTCAGCTAGTTATCACGAGCAATTAGTTTACAGAATCAAGTATCGAAAGGTCTTATCCAAGAAAAAATCAAAACATGTTTATCATTAGCTAGGCTTGTAAGCGAGCTACATCTTTGTGAAAATGCTCTCTTGAAACAGTCTTTATATTCTTTAAGTATTCCTTGCAAAACAGGAGATTATGTTGGGACAAGATGGTAGAAATTGTTTTCATTTTGAGCATGATAATGATATTACCTTAATCAAGGGGAGATAATTGAAAGAACATTGGATAGCTTGTAAGTAGCTGCCACATTTATTAGGTAAGTGAAATTGAATCTCTAGAAATCTGATATGTAAGAAAGTCAAACTTGTCCATGTTTTCGTTTGTTATTTTCCTGAGATAAAAGCTAGGTACAACTAGTAGCTGACATGTTCCCAAAAATGACAACATTATACCAAACATAGCCAATAATGAAAAAAAAAGATTATCTTCTTTAGAAATAGAAAATGATGACCATACCTATAATCATAAAAGTGCAGTGAAAAACAGAAGGAAATGTAATAATTGATGGAAACACAAAAGAACCAAGGAAAAGTGTATCTGGGTACCACATCTGATGCCCTCAAGTAGATACAATTTTCTATCCATGTGATGATGAGAGCTCATCCTAGAACAAAGTTTATGGGTCACAGATGGAAGAGGGAAGAAGACGAGAATATTGGCACAAGGGAGTGACAAGAAAGAAAGTAAGAAACTGAACCACTACATACATAATGTATAGGAGCATCAGTTGCAAGTAATCTATTAACTCTTATGGCACCCAAATTACCCTAAACACTTGTGACTCCTGAAATAATATTAATGAGTCCTTAACAACCCACTACTTCTTAACTCCTTGACCTTGACTACCTAATAGATCTAATAAATCAACAGATAATAACTCTAGGGATACTACTAATAACTCTCCAATGACCAATTACCTTATACTTTTTTGACAATCTACTTGATTAATTACATAACAACAAGGATACATCATCACTCCTGGTTACTCTTTAATGACCCATTACAAGTGGGATTTGGCTGCCATTCACCCCATTAACATACCTTCATTATCATGCAGTATTGGAAAATAGCAACCCCATGACCAAAATACCTAAAAATCAAAATAAATGGAAAAATAACCAAACCAATTGACACACCATCAACTAGAATAATGGATTCCAGTACTTCACAAGCTTAGTTTCAAACTAAATGAAGCATACATCAGAAATAAAATCTCGCTTTGCAATCATGTATACATGATTACTCAAGCACTATAGTGGTTTACTATTTTAATGAACTAGAAGTATCTGTGTTGAATATTTGCCTCTCAAAATTCCAATCACCTATACCTGCTAATATACTTGTCATGCACTTCTGCCAGCTTTGAGAAGATAAAAAAAGCAAAAATATATCTATGACATTACGCACAGCCCTCATCCCGGCGATATATATACAGCCACAACAATGCATATCTAATTCAATATTCAAATTATTTCTGTATCACATTTTTACTACAGAAAATCAATTTATCCTGAAAGATCCTCATACATGTAAGTCCGTCTTAAATTTTGAAGAAGGTTGGCTACTCCCTATCCAGCTATATCTCTGTTGGTGTCTATTTATCATGCCAGAAACATATGATTGATGCAGTTACTTTATCAAAGTTTTCAGTATTAAAACAGCTATTAACTGTAGAAAACATAATGAAGCAGATCATGACCTAGAGGAGGCTAAAAGAGTAAAATGTAAATACATTTTGACAACCAGACGCATAGGTTTTCAACATATATAAAAATGCAATAAGTTGATGATTTAGAGCATTTGCTAGTGAGCACATTAAACAAATTTAAAAAAAAAAGGACAAGTGGACTAGAGGTGTGCAAGAAAATGACCAAATAGCAAAACCGACCTGAACCGGTTATTTCTTCACACACACACAAACACACATATAGATGAATAGAAAGATAGATATAGAGAGAGATATACATATATATATATATATATATACATATATATATATACACACACATATATATACATACATATTTATATATATACAGATACACATACGCATGTATACATATAGAGATGGATGGATAGATATGGATAAATATATACATATAAATATATATATGGAGAGAGAGAGATACACATATATATACATATATATATAGATACACACACACACATATATATATATATATATAAATATATAGATATATGTATGCATATACATATATATATATAATATGAAATCCAATCCCGGAAATACAGGATCCCACTTTTTTTTATTGCTCAAGGCTTCGAGACATTTCGAAATCGAGAAACTTCTATAAGAGTAAGTACTATCAGAGAACAAGTATCCGATTCAAATTTGCAAAAGAGAGATAAGGGGGAGAGAGGGAGAGAGAAGGAGGGCTGGTGGAGGCCAGCGGAGGGCTGGTGGAGGCAGGCGAAGGACGACAACCTGTGTGAAGGCAGCAGAGGAGGGCTCCGCGAACGAATTTTCTGTTTCTTTTGAAACAGGGGTCCGGCTTCTTTTTTATTTTTGTGACTTTTAAGTGAAGTCGGCAAATGAAACAGAAAATCCGACTTCACTTAAAAGTCACAAAAATAAAAAAGGGACCAGACCCCTATTTTGAACGAAATGGGGGATCCGGCCGGGGAGCCCTCCTTCGCCTCCTTCGCGCGGCTCGTTGGCCTCCGCCAACTAGCTTCCACCTCCCTTTCTCTTTCTTTCTCCCTCTCCCTCCCCCCCGCTCGCTCTCGCTCTTTTCTACTCTTTCCTTCTCCTTCTCCTCCGTTGACGGGGTTCGTTTTCATTGGTATGGCTTCGTACGTCCCGAACCGGACGAACCGTCCCAAATCGTGCAAGTTTTAGTGGTTCGGCCACTTCAATAGCCCTAGCCACCCCAAATCGTGCTCTCGCCTCTCCTAGATCTCCTCCCACTCCGCTCGTCCGCCATTCAAGATTGTCTTCACCCACTCTCCTCGCCGAAGGAGAGAATAGATCCGGCACTCTCCCTTGCCTCCCTCCTCCTCCAACCCCTTGCTTAAGTGAGATGTCTTCTCTTCTTCTCTGCTTCTTCATAAAATGTTTAAAGCCCTAGTTCCTGCTCATAGAACTATGGATACATGGAACCATAGACCCACGCCATTCCGCCATCCTTCTTCCCCCCATGATCTCCGCCCCCAACTCCTCCCCAGCCGCCTAAACTGCTGCTATATATAGATACATACATATAGATATAGATATAGATATGGATATTCATATATATACACACATATATAAACCATTTCACTTGTACAAGCTTCAGTGGTTTAGTCACTTCAACAGCCCTTGCCACCCCCAATCGTGCTCTCGCCTCTCCAAGGTCTCCTCCCACTCAGCCTGTCCTCCATTCGGGATTGCCTTCACCCACTCTCCTCAATGAAGCAGAGAATAGATCCGACACTCTCCCTCGCCTCCCTTCTCCTCCAACCCCTCGCTTAAGTGAGATATCTTCTCCTCTCTGCTTCTTCATAAAAATGTTTGAAGCCCTAGTTTCTGCTCATAGAACCATGGATACATGGAACCATGAACCCACGCTGTTCCACCATCCTTCTCCCCACCCCCCCCAAATCATCTCCGCCACCGGTCCCTCCCCGGCTGCCAGAACAGTTGCTGCCACCACCACTTTGCTACAAATCCTCAAACACTCTCCATCACGCTTCACATTGCTCAAAATCCCCCACTATAGGAGCCATAAAATCTTAATTGGTTCGATGAATATGGTCAATCAATAACTGGTTTGATGAAGCATTCTTTGATGACTTCAGGGAGGGATCTTAAAAAGCTTTAAGAAGTTCAACATAGCAAGTTCCTCACGAGTTGAATGTATTTGATATGCATGTCCGTTTATTTCATCTAAAGGTGTAACATCATGGATATCCATAATGCTTTATTAAAATAATTTGTTTTCTTTTTCTAGCAGTGACATAAGATCTTGCTCTCTCTTTGAAGAAACACCTTATTGTCATGGTGTTATACATATGTTATTGGGAAACTTATGTCTACTGATATCAGGAATTGGCTGGTGGGATCATCATAGACCTAGGATCTACTCTTCATTTCAAGGGTGAGGACAATTGAGAGTGACGTAAAAGATAAAATAATGGTAGACAAAACAAGAGTTGATTTTCAGTTGAAATGAAGAACTAGTTGTTATTTTTAGTTATCACTAAGAAATCTTTTATGTATCATGTTCTGCAAATGAATGAAAAATTACAGCTTATAATTAAACTTTGCCTACCCGCTCTTCATGGCTTGTTTGTGATCTGGATGGATCTCATCAATATAACTATTTTTTTATTCCCTTCTCTGCTGTAATTATTGAAACTATTTATTATATGTTTATATAGGGCTGAGTACTGCACAAAATTGTTTCAGTCTGGTTGCCATGAGGAACCATGTGGTGGTAGAAATAGAGATGGGCACTGGGCCGGGCCGCCCACGGCCCGGCACGGCACGGCACGAAGCACCCGCCAGCTACAGTGCCGGGCCGTGCCTGGCACGGCCCCTTTGATAGGGCCGTGCTGGGCTAGAGGTTCCTGGCCAGCGCTTCGGGCCTGGGCCGGCACGGCCCGGTCTAGGCCCGCGGGCCAAGCACGGCACGGCCCGCGGGCCAGCACGGCACGGCCCATAAGGGCCTGGGCCGGGCTGGCACGCGAGCCTGGCACGGTCCGGGCCTGGGCCCGGCTCGGCCCGATAAAATTTTTTTAATAAATTAATAAATATTGAACACTAAGAAATCTTGATTTATGAATATAAAGCCACCTTAATGGTGGGGGGTTTGGCATAGACCCCTACCAGTTTATTAATTTAAATCAAAATGGTACATGAAGGGAGGTTTGGACCTTGGTCTGACCTCTAGATTCTAGAATACAATAAGAAACTAAGAAAGGGCCGAGGTTTGGACCTTGGTCTGACCTCCAGAATACAATAAAAATGTACAATTATAAAAAATTAAGAAATCTTACTAATCATCAGTGATTCAGTGAATTAGTATTCACTCTTCAGTCTTCAGTCTTCAGTCTTCAGTCTTCAGTAGTGTTTGTATCATCATCATCAGAAGATGTTGTATTATGTCCACCTTTATCTTGAAGTCTTGCCTCAGCATCCAGCCAATCCTTGAAGCAGAGAAGCATCTCCACCGTTTCGCCCGTCATCCTACTTCTCTTTTCGTCAAGAACACGCCGACCTGCACTAAAAGCGGATTCCGATGCTACCGTGGACATCGGCACAGCTAAAATATCGCGTGCAATTGCAGACATAACAGGATATTGATTTCTAACACTCTTCCACCAAGATAATACATCTAGATTCTCTATTTGATTTTCATCATATGCAGACTGAAGATCATTTCGTAAATAAAATTCTAGTTCACTACTTAAAGATGAAGAAGATGAAGAGGAACTTGAAGCATGTGTGTGTCTTCTCTGTGCAATGAATGAAAAAATAGATGACGAACGAGAACTACTAGAAGGAGGAATAGAGGTTTGTATTTGTGTTCTAGATCCACGAATTTTTTCATCATATATAGCATAAATATCATAAAGAAGTTGTCTTACCTCATCTTTAGCAGATTCAGCATCTTGATTCATATTTTCAGCGTATGCATCAAGTAAAATTAGCACGCCATTTAATTTAACTCTAGGATCAAATACAGCAGCTAAGTTATGCATAGGACATATCCTGTCCCAATACTCATTCCATTTAGATTCCATTAGGTGAATAATAGGCATTAAAACATCATCATATCTATGTTCTGCAAATTTTTGACTAATTATATATGCTTGTTGTAAAAATGAACATGAAGTAGGGTAATAAATACCAGAAAGAACATTGGTAGCATTATAAAAACTAAGCAAAAAATCTTCCAAAATTTTTCCTTTATTCCAATCAGTTTCAGTCAATGTAAATCCTAATCCACGATCATTAATATATGCACTTAATAAATTTTTATATGGGTATGCATCATGTATCATGCTATATGTGGAGTTCCAACGAGTAATTACATCAAGTTTAAATTTTTTAAAACGTTTACCATGATTTATGCATAATTCCTTAAATTCTTGAAGTCTTGATCTAGAAGCATGAATAAAAGAAACTGCATTTCTAATTTTTGAAATCACATCTTGAATCATGCCCATGCCAGCTTGAACAGAAAGATTTAAGATATGACATGCACATCTAATATGCAGTAAATTTCCATCTAATATGGGATGCAATGAGTCTTTTAATAATACAACAGCAGAATTATTATTAGATGCATTATCAAAAGTAATAGACATAATTTTATCATTAATATTATATGAACATGCAGTTTGATAAATTATATTTGAAATTTGTTGCCCAGAATGTGGAAAATCAAAAGCACGAAAAGCAAGAATACGTTTATTTAATTGCCAATCATTATCAATATAATGAGCAGTAATGGCAATAAAACAATTACTACCTACAGATGCTGACCAAATATCAGAAGTTAATGAAATTTTTACATTTAAAGTAGAAAGTGTTTCAATTAAATTTTGTTTCATTGCTAAAAAATTGGTCATAGCTACTCTTCTAAATGTACGCCTACTAGTTCTTTTGTAAGCAGGTTGTAGGTTTAATTGAACATATTCTTCAAAATTAAAAGATTCACATAAACTAAAAGGTAATTCATCCTTAACTATCCATTTTACAAGTGCTTTTCTTTGATTTTCATGATTATATGCAAAATTACCTACAAGTAATCCCCCTTGTATATTAAGGCTACTTTGAGTTTGAGCATGAGAATCATGCATCCTATGACTCTCTTGATGTCTTTTTAAATGCCCTGTTCCCCCACTACTACTACAACTATAAAGTTTGGCATATTTTTTACATTTAGCTTTCCAGACTCCCTCAACCATAACTCTATCAAATTCATTCCATACAGTACTAGTCCTCTTACGAGAAGAGGTTTGACCTTCACTCGGTTCACCAGTTCTAGAGGAACTAGGAACAGGGGGTTGGGGATTAGTTTCTTCTCCCTCAGAAACAGGAATGCCAAACTGACTTTCCTCAAAAGATGACATATCTATGATTAATTCAAAAAATAAAAACTAACCGCAAGGAGGAATTGAGTAGAGGGTCGGAGGGCAGAGGCAGAGCCGAGATTCCGAGCTTCCTCTTGTGCTCTCAACAGAAGCGACCTTCTCTTCTCAACAGGAACCTCCTCTTGTGTAGCACTTGAACAAACTAAAAATTAAATTACTAGAAGAGCACTTTAGAGGAGAGAAATAATAGCAGTAGAGAAGGAGAGAATGAGAGGTTTGGTGTGGTGAGAATGAGGGAGGAATGGGCTATTTATAGAAGCCCAAAAATTTTTTTTCCCAAAATACCCCTCCATTCAGCCGTTATTGGACTGTTGGGAGGGGTAAAATCGACTTTTTTCCGAAAATAGCCGTTGGAAACGGCTATTTTCCCTCCCCCTCTCCAGACGGGCCGTGCCAGGCACGGCCCGTCTGGAGCCGTTACGGGCCGTGCCAGGCACGGCCCGTTTAGAGACGTTGCGGGCCGTGCCTGGCACGGCCCGTTTGCGCCCGTTACGGGCCGTGCCTGGCACGGCCCGTGCCGTGCCGTGCCCGGCCCGGCCCACCAATAGAGGGGCCGGGGGCCGGGCCGGGCTGGCCTTCCGTGCCTCACGGGCCGTGCCAGGCACGGCCCGCTTAGAATTTGGGCCCGGGGGGCCTGGGCCGGGCCGGCCCGGCACGGCCCGTTGCCCAACTCTAGGTAGAAAAGATGATACGTGATTTGCTGCACAAAAGATTTCTCTGCAGTCCAGTCCATTATAGCTTGTAGATTATATACAATTCATTACTTAAAGTTCATTACTCAAAGGGGGCGTTTGGTATGGGGTGATCGTCCCAGGATGATGTGGGTGCAGATGATGAGATCACCGCGTTTGGTTGCACCATGGTGATCCTACGTGGCGGTGATCCTAAATTACCTCCACTCCTCAAATCACTGCCCAACTCGATGATAGGATACCCATCCTTGAGGTCGGAAATCCAAGATCACCCCAAGACAGTGATCCTGGATTGAAAGTTAAAGACAAAAATACCCCTCAATTTAGCAAAAAAATTGATATATCAATATACCATAATATATTATGTCAATGTTATATATATATATAATATTATGTTGATATTATATATTATATTAATGATATATATTATATTATAATATATTACTAATCATATTATTATCCTACTATTATTGAATGATAATTTTAAATTATAGTAGAAATGTATTATTATATTTTATATTTATATAATGAAAATAATTAATATATTACTCTTATTTACCTTATTTTCTTAATCAAAATAATTATTAGTACTAAAAAATATATTATTAGTATAAATAAAAATATTAATTCTATAATGAAAAATAACATATTTTTATAAGATTACTAATTTATAGGAGTAATAAATATATTTTTATAGAATATATTAATAATTAATATATTGACAAATATATTAATATTTTATTATAATATATTTTATATGATTAATAAATATATGATAAGGGCTACTAAAAGTAGAATATGTGACAAAATTATGGAGCTATTATAGGAATTAGCATATTGACTTACATTTTTGATTCATGAGAATTAAAAACACATAAAAAATCCATCTAAGATATATTATGGGTATTTGTGGTATTATGTGGTCGGTGATCTTGGATCCCTGTACCACACCAAATAAGTTACTCATGGATACTCGAAAATTTTTAATCACTGGACCATGGCCTACCAAACACATTGATCTTAGATTACTGGGGATCAAATCATCTCAGCATTCGGATCACCGAAGATCTTAGATCACCGTGGTGATCCTATTGAGGTTACCGCCCCCAAAGATGATACATGATGGCCTGACTTCTGTATGTTTCTGACAATTTTTTTAGGTTCACGTTACTTTGAAAGGGTTGAATGTTTGTGATATGAGAAAAACTTCTCTATCTGTATGCATTGTTTGACTCAACGAATGTGTTGCTTGTGATTTCTGGGCCTAGAGTTTGTATGAGCATTACACCTTATCATTGCTTTCTTTATGTTTCTGCCTCATGAAATATCATGTTGCTGTACAATTTGTGCCATCTCATTTATGGACATGTGCCCTGATTTTGTTTTGGCGCACATTCTAACATCTCATGTGTTGAAATTGGCTATCATTTATGATGATCTTTTATTTTGACCAAGTTCATACCTATGCCTGCAACAGATAATTACAGCAGAATATTGTTCTTAAGAAAATGAGTTGTTATTAAGATAATTGCAGCAGAATTTTTTTTAGAACCTGTAATGGTGAATAGTCACGTCACTATGAGCTAGATTTTGGCCTGCTTTTCATGGTTCTTAAGATTTAGCAGCTGACGATGGCAGTCTTTTACATATCTAACTATTTTCATTGGGTATCTGGAATCAAAAAATATTTTGCCTGTGATTTTATCTTATCAAATCTGTCACCACCCAAACTCTATGCTCCTCGTGGTTTCATTATGGACATGTTTGGATTTCTACCAATTCATCTTGTTCCAGCAACCAGTTCTGTTCTTATTGTCATCAAGATTGTTTACTTGAGTTATTATATTTTTGGCATCATAATCCCTGGTGTGGTAAACAGAAGCTTCCAATCATTTCTCATCACTTTCTTTCACCCCTCTTAAGTTGCTCCATCATTGTCAGGTGTTGTTTAGTCATGGCCTCATAAGACCAATAGATCCATTGATCCCACCATTTCACCCTATAAACACCACTGCTATTACAGGCTTAAGCACAACTTATCACTATCATCTTATTCTTCTTACTCTTGTATGTACTATGGATGCTCACTGTTCTTTTAGAGCTTGTCAGATTAATCCATTTGTCTAGCCAGACGAACAATATTCTGCTATGAATGTAGAACAGATGTTAGCTACTTGTCATCAACCAACGACTCATGCACCAAAGACATGATCCCTTGGATTATCTAATGCAGGCATAGATAATTCCAACTCATGTGGGCTTCAGCATAGCCGGCAAAGAAAGCATCCTTATCCTACAATAGCAATCAACCAAACCGTCAAAAAAGAACTCAAAAATCAGCTATTAAGAAATTGATAACAATGTAAACAAACTAAGAAGAAGAATTGTACTGCAGCATATTTTTCCATAAGAGGGTGGAAAGCTGGATTAGTTCAAAGAGCCTTGTCTGATGGAAGCTGGATAAGGTCTTCATTCTCCCCACTCAGGAGCTCCCATTTAGCCTAGCCCATCTGATAGAAGCCCATTTAGCCCAGCCGTATCCAACCCGATAACTTGAACCAAACCGAACTGAATTTTTTGGGTCAGTTTGAACTGAATTTTTTACGTGGTCAGTTCGGTTTCAGTTTCGGTTTCAAGAAACGATTTAAACCGGTTTAGTTTCAAAAATAATTCTAAACCAATCAGTCCCAAATCGTGCACACCCCTACAGCGGACCACATATTTAGGATGGCCATAGCAACATATGTTGTTCCTCCTAAGAGCATGATGTATCCAGAATAATTAACATAGTCAACCTTTTCAAGATATCAAAGTGGGACCAAAAGGTCATGCAGATTGCACCTAATGAATTTCCAAATCAATAAGATCACAGAGTCTCAGGTTAAGGCCTCATAAAGTAGCTTGCAGAAAGGTTAAATCCTTAGAGTGAGAAGCTTATAATATTTTTTTATATTTTGACAATTTAGGTGTTAACCTTATATTGTCCCATTGATTCTAAGGTATTTGGTCCGTCTGACATTACTCAGAAATATAAAAGGATTAAAAATCAATTTGAAATTTGGATTTGAAAATTACTTTTCCTTAGGTTCATTACCAGGGTATGTGGAGGAGAATCTTAAGTTAACCATCACTGTTGAGTCTTCAGAGGTTTGTCGATCAGGTCAGGTTCTTCTAGAGTCATGCTGCTATGCTATAGGCAAGTAAGGATATGAGACATAAATCAAATTATGATTAGGAGCTAAAAGCTCATGTGAACTGTTTCATGAAGCTATTTAAATGGCCAATAGTTTGGCACCATATTCATGCAATATCCCAAAATTTGTTCAAACTTTATCTCAAGAATTTAACAGTTTAATCCTCATACTTAGACTTGTTTTCTGCATTTCCTGTATAATAAGGTTGAAAACACTTGGACATCAGAACTTATAATCATAAAGCTTTTTCCTGGAAATCTAAGCAACAGTATCATGCATTATATCACATTTAATTCATAGACCAGATAAAGATTTTCCATTTACTAAAAATGATTCAAAGATTACGCATTTACATTAAGTTTGACTTGATTTGGCTGCACAAGGCAATCTTGGAGGATGAACACACCTTCTATTCTAAAAATGATGGATGTGAAAAAAAAAAAAGCTAAACTATGAAGCATAGACCAAGAAACAAACTGCTACTTCATAGACCTACCATTGAACAACGACACTAGCTTTATGGAGAAAAGGAAAAGAAAAACTTATACTGGTATTGCCCTTATTACTCATTCATCATAAGGATATCACTTCTGTACACAGTTAAATTTACTATACATAAAATAGGGAGGCAAAATCAGACTAAAGATTAGCAATGCAAGCATCAACATCATCTTGCCACTTTAAATGCTTATGACAAAATATGAATCTGAAGCAACTAATCAATGACTTACAAAATTATAAGAAAGTCATTTATTTAAACATTATAAAACTTACATTACCAAGTCATAGAGTTATAACTTACTAGATAAACAGTGTTGTACATAGATATATCTAGCAAGCATTATAAACTAGAATGATTGCAGCAATACTCTAGGTTATCAAGAAGATACCCATTTAAAGTTATATGCTTCAGGTCAATGATAAAGTTGTTCCGAAAAAACCCGAACCCGAAAGTCCCATCTTCATACTCCCATATCCTTCCCTCCACATTTCTTGGATCACCAGAAGAACCAGATAGATCTGGAATCACCAGGTCATAACTGGAGTTGATACAGAGAATGCGTGAGACCACTTCCCTGTCCATGTTGCTCCAATTCGAAGCCACTGCACGTATGTGCTCACGGCTACTATACAGATCCTGTTCCTCTTTAGAAAATGGGGATTCAAGAAATGTGGTGTTTGAAGTCCAGAAAACAGGGGAATAACCAGCGAATAGCTCCCCCGCATCACCAACACGTCTACAAGTTATTCCACCGACATCATCATATGAAACAAGGTAAAAATCCAGGACATTGTCCTCACAAATCCCCTACAGGAGGAAATGTCGTTTAAGAAAACTGTTAAAGAACTAAAGAACAGATTTTTCCAACATAAAATAACACGCAGAGAGAAACAAGCACCTTCCATAAGCCTTGCAAAGGCCGTGAAGGGGTGGGTTGATAGTTGACAATCTTCACGAAATGCTCAGCTTCCCATAGTCTCCTCCTTCCAAGCTTCTCCCTTTCCTTCTTCCTCTGCCTTCTGGAAGCCCTGTCACCGCCCGGGCTCATCCGGTTGGCAAAGTACTGGTAGATCTCCGACATCAATCGGTCCGGCGGTGATGTACTCTCGATCTCTGCCACCTCATCCAAAACCCCTGAATCGCCACCCCGAGCCTCAGCGTAGAAGCTACGGTTCTCCTCCACAACAAAATGGTTGCAGCCCATAAAACTAACGGTCACCGGCACCAAATCGGAATCCGACGACGGCCCTGAAGCCGAACTGAAGAATTCTCCCGGTGACTCGAACCGGGATCCCGGGTGGAGGAAGCTCACGGGATCGCCATGGGCAGAAAGGCCCAGCCAGAGGAAGGGAACCTTGAGGACGCCGTACGTACCGGTCTCGGCGGAGGGGGAGACGCGGGATCCGGTGATGTAGGAGGGCCCCCACTCGAAGAAGACGAGGGGCGGGGTGCCAGGAGTGCCCTGGCCGATGCGGCGCCAGAAGCCGATGAGGCTCTCCCAACGGTCGAGGGTGCGATAGAGGCGGGCGTAGGGGACGCGGCCGCCGCCGCCGCCGGAGGCCCAGGAGCGAATCAGGGTCTTAGAGCCCCACCGGCGGTCGCACATGACGAGCCAGACGGGGCTGTCGGAGGTGGAGGCGCTGCATAGGGCGGCGAAGCGACGGGAGGTGCAGGCGAAGGCGGAGACCTCGGCAGGAGAGAGGAAGGAGAGCACGTTGAGCTGCACGTCCTCTGGGAAGTCGGAGAACGAGGTCGGCGGTGGCGATGCCATTGCTAGGATTGGGGTTAGGGCTTGCGGGTGATGGAGAAATGGAGGCGAGAGCCGAGGAGGATCGTGATCGATTCAATGGATTGGGGAACACGGAAACAGAGCTTCGCGGAAAAGATAAAAAATGGCATTACGAGGCGTTTTGGCTTTCGCCGGTACCACCGCCGAACCGAGAGATGGGGAAACATTGATGGAATATTCTAATCAGCTCATCAAAGTCCCCAGGCTAATTGTTTTTTTTTTTTTAACATATCAAAAAAAAAAAGTCTAAATATATATCATTCTAAATCTATAAAATTATATAAATATTTTTATAAAATTATTATTTATATGTATATTTTTTATTTTTTATACATATTTGTTTCATTTAATATTGTTAAAAAATGAACGACTTAAAGTAAAATGACCGAAATATTTTTATGAGTAGATATAAAAAATAATTATAATGGTATACATGCAAATAGCAGCTTTATAAGAATATTCATATAATTTATATTTAGAAGAGTATACATTAAAAAAACAAAATTCAATCGAAATTTATCAAGTTCTTATGATTCAATTGGATTAACAAGTCAAAAAAAAATTGAGTTACATTGTTAATTTTTTTTTTTAAGATCTTGACTCGGTCAAGTTGGAATATTAGATGATCATTTTGGTAATACTATTATCCATTTTGATTTTGATATCATTATCATTATTGAATCTATTTCATCTACATATACTTCATTATTTTTAAAAGATTAAAGCATATCGAATTTAAATTAATTATATGTGCTTAAATTAATAAAATATTTTTTTAATGATTTGTAAATGTTGACTTGTGGTTTATTTTTGAGGCAAGAATTTTGTAAAAGTTGAAATTAACATGATTTAATCTTTTTTGTTATCTTTTTTATTGATGAATTATTTTTTATTAGATTTTGACTATTTTATTATTATTATTTTAAGTGTATACCCTCATAAATATACGTAATTGCATGAATACCCTCTCAAAGTTACTCTTTGTATGTATATCTACATGAAGTTTTCTTTTTGCATGTAACCATCAGGGTATTTCAGTCATTTCAATGTTAAATTGTTTATTTTTTAATGGCATTAGATGGTATGGGTGTATATATATATATATATATATATATATATATATATATATATATATATATATATATATATATATATATAATGAAGTAAGAAGGGTATACATGCAAAATAAGTATTTTATGAGCGTATACATGCAAATAGCAATTTTATAAGGGTATTCATATAATTTTATATATTTTGGAGGATATACATGCAAAAAATCTTTTTTTAAGTTAAACAACATTAGTCATTAGTTTGCTGGCTTTTATATTTATGGCCAAAAGACAGACCAGGAAATAAAATCTGTGCTGGAAATAAATGGAACCGGTTCTAAGGATAAGGCTTGCAGCATCTTTGATCTAGGAGGTTCACTAGATTCAATATGAACCACTTTGACCACTACAAGTATTTAGAAGATCGCTAAACTCAATGTGGATCACTTTGGCCACTACGAGTATCCAATGGAATCACCAAACTTAATGTAGAATACTTTGGCCACTATGGATATCCAAGAGAATCACTAGACTCGATGTGGAGCACTTTGGCCACTATAAGTAGGAGTGGATAGGGTTCATAAGCGAGATCCATTACATTAAAAAGTTAAGTTGCGTGCCAAACTTTCAGAGGCCATAACTTGGTCATACAATGCCTTATTGAGATAAATTTTTTTTTAAATTAGGTTTCTTTTCGAGATCTACAACTTTAGGTAGAGGTTGAATCAAGCCACAATTATATTATTTATGCTCCAAAATAGACTGGTCAAATCGAAAGTTTTTTTTTTTAGGTAAGACTTTGACCGGGCATAGCTTCTATCCAAAAAAATGAGGCAGAGCTACAAAAGGCAGAGTTGATATAGAAGTCGAGATTTATCTCCTCAAAAATTTTATTTTTTTATAGAGTATTTCTAAATTTTAACTTTTTCTATAATATTTTTATTAATTATATTTAGTTTAGGATATCTAGTCCTAATCGAACTAGAATAGGAATCCAACCTAAATTATGAAAGGGGGGACCTCACTAGTATTATAAATAGAGGCAATGTACCTTAGTTTAAGAGGTGTGAAGAAGGATCAATGAAATAAAGAAGACTTAAAGCCCTACTTTCGAGATTCCTCCACCTTCTTCTATTTTTTTTGAGAGATTCGAGCTAAGCGGATTAAAAATATTTCTTCTCCTAATTAGATCAAGTTGGTATCAGAGCTTGGGTCCTATATATCTGTGAGAGCCTCTGTTCATGGTCGAGATGTATGAGTAATACAAGCAGTCAGAAGAAGAGCTATCCATAGTTCAAGTACATTGAAGAACCAAGGTGAGTACGGCTGCTAGTTCTTCCTTGATGGATGATGATCAGATAAAAGTACGTCTCATACAATTAGAGAAGAAGATTGCCCAACTCACCGAAATCGTATTGAGATTGGCGATACCTTCAACATAAGCACCAGCAACTATTGTTGCGAAACTGTCTCCTATGGCTCAAGATGAAGAACTACCATCCAGTGAGGAGTATGAAGATGAGCGACCTACTGATATGAAAAATCTCTCTCTTCAACTGTTTAAAATTGAGGCTTGAATTAAGATCCATGTATATGACGAAATTGTTGATACAAAAAAGCTAGATAACTAGCTAGACTAGTTAGAGACATAGTTTACTATCTATGGATACTCTAGTATCTAGACGGTAACTTTCATCTGTCTCAAGCTTGCTTGGTAGAATTCATACATGAGGAACAATAATACTTCGAATCCGACATGGAACAAATTCAAGAGCTTAATCAAGAAGCAATTCTACCTAATCGACCATAAGAAGGATTGGTGGAACAAGTGGCAGTACCTATGGTAAAAATATGATCAGTCTGTTCAAGACTACACCATCAAGTTTCATAAGCAAGCAATCTCATTTAAAATCTTCATCGATAATCATGCAGTTTTTATGAAGTACATCAGAGGTCTCTATAAGAGCATCCAAAAGGAGTTAAAACTCTTCAAAGTTGAAGATATTAGCGAAACCAGTGTGAAGGTCAATAGGATTGAGGAGAAGAATCAACCTAGGAAAGGTAAAAGGGCGACAAGTTCAAGAAAGACAGTAAAAAAATAAGCCAACAGCGGGGAGTAGGGCAAGAAGCAAGCCAACATGACTCAAAAAAATTACTGCGATCATTGTGACCTCCATGGACACACCAAGGAGAAGTATTAGAAACTTCACTCCTAGTTGCGGTTGAAGAGAAAGACGCAGAAAGAAAAGGATTCCAAGAAGAAGGGGAAGGCAAGTCTTAATACTGTAGAAGTTGGAAAGCTGTGTGAGCTTGAGCAAGCAGACTCAAAATTGAGCCTGATGACGAGGAAGCCTGAGACAATTATTGAAGTAATTTTAGAGGTGCGAGAGAAACTCTTTCATCTGAAGATCTAGTTGAAGTAGAGCATCATCGAGGCTATAGTAGACCCTAGAAGCCAGAAGAACCTAATCTCTGAAAATCTAGTTTAGAAACTAGGTTTGCGGACCAAGCCTTATCCATATCCTTACCCTCTTAGTTGGATCCAGAAGGATGTCGAATTGAAGATTGCGAAGCAGTGTATCTTCAAATTTGCCATAACTGAAAGGTATATTGACGAGGTAACTTGTAAAGTAGTTTCTATGGATATTTGTTAGGTTATCCTTGGGAGCCCATACCTTTGGGATCGAGATGCAGTCTTCCACCGGCATTTGAAGTAAATATCGGTTCGTGAAGGAAGGAAAGGAGCCTATGATTAATGCCTCCAAAATACAAGAAAATGTAGACCTTGCAATTGCTGCCCTAGTAAAGCGATTTGTTAATGTCTACAACAAGTTTGCGATCATGGTACAAAAATTTGATACTACTTATAAGAGGCCAAGCTCTTGTACTTTGGTTTCATTGACCGATTTAATGAGATCAAAATCAAGGAGGTGTCGTAGTCGTCATCGACGAGGAAGAACGACAAGGAGCGTCGCTACCACAAAGTCTAGATGCAGGAGTAGAGCAAGTGGTTCGCTAAGACTCAAGAGTGAAGAAAAATCCAGCCATAAGCCATTCTAAGCAAAGCGAGGTGGTTCAACCCCGAGATGAGAAAACAGGCATTTATCCACCTTCAGTTCTGATTTAGCAGGAGCTAAATCCTCTAAATAGAGAGAGCTCTAATCCAAGAGGATTACCAGACTCAATGCGGACCGCTTTGACCACTACAAGTATTCAAGAGGATCACCAAAATGGATGTGGATTATTTTATCCACTACGAGTATCCAAGAGGATCACCAAACTCAATGTGGAATGCGTTGGCCACTATTGATATCCAAAAGGATCACTAGACTCAATGCGAAACATTTTGTCAACTACAAGTAGGGCTGAATAGGGTTCAGAAGCAAAATCCGCCACATCAGAAAGTTGAGTTGCATGCCAAACTTTCAGAGGTCAAAACTTGGTCATACGATGCCCAATTGAGATTTTTTTTTTGAAATTGTGTATAATTTCGAGATTTATAACTGTGGACAGAAGTTGAATCAGGCCGAAATTCGATCGTTTAGGCTTGAAAACAGACTGGACAAATCGAAAGTTTTTTTGTAAGCAAGATTTTGACTAGGCATAGCTCTCTATTTAAGAAGAATCAGATGGAGCGACAGAAGACAGAGTTGATATATAAGTCAAGATCTACCTCTTCAAGAATTTTAATTCTTTCTAGAATATTTCTAAATTTTAACCTTTTCTAGAATATTTTTATTAATTATATTTATTTTAGGATATTTAGTCGTAATCAAACTAGGAGAGAAATCCAATCCAAATTGTAAAAGAAGGGATCTCACTAGTATTATAAATAGGAGCTATGTACCTCAGTTTAAGAGGTATGAAGAAGTATTGATGAAATAAAAGGAGACTTAAAGTCCTACTTTCCAGATTCCTCTATCTTCTTCTAGTTTTCTTTTGAGATATTCAAGTTGAGTGGATTAAAGAAAATTTTTCTTCTCCTCGATCGGATCAATATCTCTGCTCTTAGAAGTCTAGCATGAGATTAACATAAGGGATGGTTGAGAACCAGAAATATTCCAACTCTACTGCAATGAGTTGTAAAATTGATAATTATATGCAGAATAGGCTAGATCTAGAAAGAGTTAAAAGTGAAAACAAAGAAGTGGCATTGGTGCATTCTTTAGTAGATGATTGATTGCAAGAAATTGTCACCACTCTTCTTGGATGGCCAACATGTTTTCTTGAAGCTTGTCAATTTGTAATTTTGCAACATGTAAATTAGTAAGTAAGAACATGGAGGTTTTGGTAGTAGTGTGTTCTAATACTATGTTAAAATCCTATCTAAAAAATTAGACATTTAGATGGATGGGTCGAAAAGTATATAAACACTACAAAAGTCTTTAACCTATCCAATGGGGGTCTATCATTCATCAACAATATCAAACAGTCATCCAAGGTTGCTAACCATCTAGCTCTAACCGAAGGTACCAAGTTTTCCTTTCTTAGGTGTTCTCTTTCAAATAAAAATGCAACTACTCTCCCTTGGATCAATGATAGGCTAAACTATTCAATGAGCAACTTTTGCTCTTCGCCCTTGCACCAATCTAGCATTAAGTTAATGCCATGTCCTCTTCCTTAAATGTGTACAATGCAAAAGGATTTGAGGGGAAGTACTTAGCAACACTAGGCTAGAGAAAATCTATTCATAATGTATAGGGGACAAAAAGGAGGTATTGACATTGTAACTAAACAAGTAAAATAGAAATAGGAGAAAAAATCAATCCAATTTCATTCAAACTAGAAATGCACTAATTTTATAATGCACATGTAGATAAGAAATACAACTTAGATTTGGAGAATTAACACAAGGTAGCATGCAAATTACATAGAAGGTGAATACAATCCTCCATGCTGCTGTTGGATATCTACCAAATACAATCAAGACACTAAAAATCTGCAAATCAGCATGCTTCCCTATCAAATTCTCTTTCTAAAGTTCAACTGCTAGTATCAGGAGCTCCACCATCTCTAATCCTGTAGAAGAAACATGATTAATCTTCCCACTTTTAGATGTCCTAAAGGGTTGGCTCATAAGATTTTTGTAAGTAACAGCATCAGCTTCACCGCCAAATCGGCTGACAGGAAGTAAAGTGCCAACATTAATTGGTTTGCACTAAAATTTTTCCGATAATTTTGGAGAGGATTTTTTTGTTCTTGTGAATCGGCAAAGAAGACAAGTTTTGCACTCTTTCTTTGTTTCCTATTATAAAAAGTCTTGCACTCTCTCATATGTATATTGGTTTCAAATGAACCTTGAAAACCCTTTAGCGTAAATGGTGACTTAAGTTCTTTTTATTACTTGGTATGGGCCTCCTATCATTAGGTTATCCTATATTAGAAATCGTTATGGTTGGAGCTTGGCCAGACCAAGATGCTAAGTTGCCTGAGCTACTCAAGTGCTTGGGTGATTGGTTGCTTAGACCATGGAGGTCGGCTGAAGATCGAGATGTATCTCCAAGATGGGGAGGTGGTGGTTGTTGTGCTCGGGTGGTGATGACTTCGACGTTGGTTGCTCCCAAGGTAGTGCTAGAAAGAGGAGATTGTGCTTGGACCTTCGCTTCGACTTGGATCCGATTGAAATAGCTAAGACAAAGAAATCCTCTTGTCGAAGAGTGTCTGGCAAGAGAATAACAAAATGGCAAAGCGGCAACAGAACAATATAAGAAGGCTCAAGAGCATCTACCTGGAGGGTCCTTCAAAAATGGTTTATATGGACGAGGGTCAGCACTCATCGCTGAAAAATTTGGATGCATGGATCGGCCATTTTTGGTAGTTTATTGCACGTTCAAAGGTTACATGCGGGCATTTCGCCCATGCATCATACTTCGTGCATCTCGCCCATGTAGTTATGGAAAGTACTCGCGATCGTAGCCGAGGTATTGCCATCTAAGGGGAGAATTTAAAATTCAAAGGACTCTCCATATGCCTCTAGGTTGGCCACGTGACGGGCTTTGGCCGGTTGATCGAAGGCTTTGTGGAGAGCTCTGATTGGTCGGTCCACCACATCGGCTATGATCGGTTCCGAGGTATATCAGAAATAATTCTCAACTTTTAGAGAGGTGACAAATTTCTTACTTTTTATAAATTTATCTTCTCTACTTTTAGTAAAATACGAGATGAACTACAATTTTAGGCTTTCAGGCCACCTTGTCAGAAGTTATGCCGAACCTTCGGCACATGAAATTGCTTTTGTTTCTCTTGATTAAATACACTATCCTAGATGATGAACTTTATCTTCACCTTGTTATAGTACTTGTTTCCATGACCTATAAATTAATAATTATTATACAAAATCTGAGATTGATGCCAAATAATGATGCATAAGAAGTTCAAAATCGAAATCATATGAGACCATAACATTTTGAGACAATGTTCCCTTCCAATTATGATACAAATCTTGATTTGAATATCAAAAATACTAAAGGATTTAAAAATTATTATCTATACATATACAAGAATAAAAATAGATGCCTTAAAATATGAAATGTATTTGGTATTGTTTTTTATTTCAACAAGAGTATTGGTCGGTTATATATACATAGCCCTTGTCACGCCCTTTCAGTTTAAACGGGCACAACACAAGACTCACTACTGCTCCATGTGCCTCAGAGCACCTAGCCTTCCTCTTCGCCACAACACTAGATACCACTAACAAAGTAAAGAGAGAATGATTCTCTAGAACCTACGATGAAGCAAAATGAAGCTTCATCAAAGAATTGTCCTATAGTTAAATGAGGGCAGAAGAAATGAATATTCTTTTCTTTAATTGGTACAAAAATGAATACTTGGAAGATAAAAAAAACCTCAACTAAAACAAATTAAGCTACCCTAAAGCAATAGTAAAACATCTATGTTACAGTTCAATCTGGATTAACTAATGGTTATAGTATAATCCAAGCACAATATTATTAGAGTAATTTGCCATGTTTACAGTACTGTTATAGTGTTAGCTACAGTACTCTCCCACACTTTCACTTCCACATCCACTTTCACATCTAACTCCACTAAACTTTCCACTCACTTATCGTCCATCCATCCACTTTCTCTCGCTTTCTCAAACCCATTTTCTCACGAACCATACTATGTAAATCCAATGTTACCTGTTTACCCTCAATTTAGGTCAACACCCTCTTCCGTGATGGTAAAGAACTTTATTAGGGATAAAAATGGGTTTTCTTGAATAATTCCTTGTGTTAGATTTTTAACTAATAAAAATGATGTCTTAATACACATTTTTTCTATATAGACATGAATTTTTAGGATTTTGAAATTTACCCTAAGTTCTCCACCAATGGCCGTGTGAACTTTGTGGGCTGATTTTTCTTAGTACCTGAAAAGGATCAATCCTTCTTTGATGTAGTTTATATTAGCTCCTGAGTCTATTAAAGTTTTATGTTGGAACTTAAATCCTTCTTTAATTTAGCACTGAATTTCACAATACTATTTTTGTTTCATTAATCTTTCTATAGAGCTTATAAACTCTAAAGGTTCTTCTTGTACAAAGGGGTTTTGGTCTGGTTTTAGGATCTGCTCTAGTTCTTCATCCATCCTTTTCTCTAATTCTCTTGATTGCAGAAGTTCTACATTTTTCTTTAATAGTTGTATTTCTCTTTTCACCAGGTTTTGTTCCCTTAATAAGTCTTCTAGACTTGTTTTCTTATTGCATTGCTTAGACCTTCTTAATCTCTATTACACTTCATCAAGAGAATTGAGGAGTCATTTGGTTCACAGAAAAATTTTTTTGTCACTAATATATTTTTCGTAGGAAGATAAATCCTGAAAATATTATGCTTGGAAAAATAATTTTGATATATTTGGTTGATCATAGGAAATGTTATGTTTGGTTAAGCATCTATTTTTATAAGAAAATTGTATGAAATATCTATTATACCCTTAAAGGAAAAGGCCTTACTCATGGATTTTGATGGCTTAAGAGTACCTTTTATATCCTCTATATTTTTTTTTCATTAAATATAAAAATTTTATTTTCATAGGAATGCTACTTTTTTACCTTCTTTTTTGAAAAGTACAACCAGACAAGGGACATTTCTTTGTTTTTTCGTACCACACTTTTTTTCTTCTTTTCCTTCGAATCAAACAAGTCCTGAAATCATTGTCATTTTTCAGAATTTTGGAGGGACTTTACCTCTTGACACTTTGTCATGGTAAAGAACTTGATGAGATAATTTCTTTGCTCCTCTAGATCTTTTAGGGAATCGATAATGTTTATGATAAACTGCTCTTCATCAGTCAATACCATTAAATCATCATTACTGGATTGACCTTCGGTGTAATATTCATCACAGCACGAACAGCTTTCAGTTTCCTCTTTCTTGCGAGTATCTAGTTTTAGACTACTAATGAGGTCTTCTAATTTTTCTTTTATGTCATCAAGATTGAGACAAATATATTAATATAATAATTACTCTAGATAGATTGCTCGAACTATACTGTAACCATCAGTTAATATATATACACACACACACATATATGCATATGTACATATGTGTATATATACACACATATATACGTATACTTATATATATTTGTGTGTGTATATACATACATATGTATATATATGTATATGTATATATGTGTATATACATAAGCATATGTGTATATACGTATATACACATATGTATATACATGCATATATATATATATATACACACACACGCACATAAAATGGAGGCCTAGCTTATGCGAAGTTCTCCATTCACCACATAGATACTAGTTTTACTGATATTGATATTAATATACTCAGCTATTATTTTTTTTGAAGAGTTATGCTTGATTGTTATTAAAATTGATTGCTTAATATAAACTATATATTAATAACGTTAATATTAATGTGCTTATGCAACAAAAAACTGGCTAATATTTAATTTATTATAGTTTGTTGCATGTCATATGGGATCGATATTAATGATAATGATATTAAAAATAAGACTTTTTGCGCGATCAAATTTGACCATAAATTTTTTTTATTTATTATAATTTATTATTTTATTTTATTACATCTCAAGGATAGCTAAAAAAAAAAGAGAAAAATTTGTATCCGCGAGTTACACGAGTTAGATAATACTATAATTTTAAAATTAGCCAATCATCTCTATCCAGACTACCCAATTTTTGTTAGCGTTCTGTGACCCCATTCTGCACCAGACCCAAGGCCGAAGCGATCAGGTCCAGTGGACTACACCCAACTGCGGCCGCTCTAAAAAAACCACAACATGTCATACTTCATATCGCAGGTCGCTGGAACTTCCGGAAGCCGACCGAAGCCCGAGCCCACTCCCCGTCCTCTTCTTTCCGGCGTTGAGGCAGAAGAGAGATGGCCGCGCCGCTGCAACGAAGGAACCTCTCTTTAGCTCGCCTCCTCCTTGCCCGCACCTCTCACCTCTCGCAGTCGAGATCGCTCGCTTCGGATGCCATCGTCGAGATCAAGCCCGGGGAGATCGGAATTGTCTCTGGGATTCCTCAAGAACACCTCCGCCGCAGGGTATCCTCTCGAATTCGCCCGATTTTTCTTCTGCCTGTGATCAGTTTCTTTAGTTTTATGGTTTCTCTTTTTGTTCCCAATCGAAATCATTTCGCTATTTATAAAGAGATTCGCTGTCTAATCTATCTCTGATCAGATTCCAAAAGCCAGTAGAGTTTTGATTTTATTTTCTTTTCTCTTAAATTTCATTTATCCATTTGAATCGTTAATAGCTATGACTTTTTTCGGTGATATGGGCCTCGGAAACTCTTTAGGACAAACAATTAGACAGATGAGGGCATAAATTTTTTTGGAAGTTTATTGCATTTTCTTTACAGACATTAGTGGATTAAGATGGTGGATTTTTTTAGCCTAAATTATGGCGATTTTTGTGCTTGTGGACTTATTGTCCATATTCGAAATGAGATGAAAAGGACCTCTTGGTAAACATGGATCCTTTCATATCACGCAAGAATGTTATGCGAATAGAAAGTAATTTGACTCGACTGTTTTCTACGTTTGATATTTTACCGATCAATAGAGAGTTTGTTGGATCAAAGAATTAGCTTATAACACTTTCACCAAATCTCTCTCCGGAAATACATGACTTCTGGCCTCACTTTCTTTCACCTACTTTTACCATGAAAGATCTTATTCATGTCAACTGAAATTTGTTAAAAATGACACCAAGCCGGTATTGCCTTTGTAGATGGTCTAAATGTTGGGGTGATGAATTGTTATGAATTCTAAGCCTTGTTCTTCCCTCTGTGTTGTGTGCTGAAGTAGCAAGATTGCACAATCGTTGTTGAATTATTTGTTTGAAGGAAGGGAAGACCAGCAGGATATTTTAGTACAATATGAGATGTTTGCAAGGCCAAAGACTCTTATAATAGTTTTCATGTCATTTATTTTTTGAACTATATGAATTATTGTGGGGTAGATTTGGTCAATTTAAATGCAATTTACATCTTCTTGTATGCTAGCATTGTTACATCTAAATTTGTTTTCATTTTTTAAATTTTTGAAATGTACTTTGACATATGTTACTTATAGTGAATGCAACTTACTAGAAATAAAGTGTACTATTTTGTCAATATCTTAAATATGGATAATATATGAAATGAAAAGTGGGGGGCGGGGAGTGGTAAGCATTGTGCTCTAACAAAAACCAACGTTCATCTATTTTACAATTAATTAATTTGAAGATATGGAAGTCTATCTCGTAATAACTATATTCATTTAAAGTCTTCATGGAAGTCTAGTAAGAATTGTGCTCTAACATTCATCTATTTTACAATTAATTAATTTGAAGATCTGGAAGTATATCTTGTAATACCTATATTCATTTAAAGTCTTAATGGAAGGCCTAAAAAATGTCAAATTCTTGGTTACACCTTATTTTATTATTGTCTGAAGCATTTTGACAAAAAAAATGTGATCTAAGAAACAGTGTTTTTAGAGCACTGTGTAAGCTTTAGTTTTCTAGCTAATCACATATTCTGCGCTATGATGCATGCATATATTATGCATTGCACTTGTGGATAATTGTCTCCTTTCTCTCACCAATCAGTAGTTATATGTAAGATTTTATGCTTACCTATAATCATATTACTTACTACAAAAGACAATGTGTCAGAAAATGCAACGATGTTTTCTTTTGATGCAAGCATAAAATTTAACACTTGCTTAGGGTTACAAAATACAAGAGAGCCATTTAGATTACATTTTGTTTGCTTTGTTTGCTTTGTTTGCTGGCATGATTAGAATATAGATTAAATGCATCATCATCTTGCACTTGTGGAAAAATTGGAAATCTATACATAGAGTGCTCATAATCTTGGTTTATTTTCATTATAAATTTCAAATCATTCTGAGGACTCCCTGTGAGGATCCGTGCGGGCGCGTGTTTAGTCCCATATTAATTATTTGCTAGGTAAATCTTAGATACTTATACAGGATCAATGAACTCAAATAATACCTTCTAGTTTGCTATTTTGGGTGAGGTTTTGGATTGTTACAAATGATATCAAAGCAGATCCGGCTCATAACTTAGTGGACTAGGAGACACTGTGGCACGGATCCATTGGGGTTGACCACGGACCGATCATGGCGCTTGTGATTAGATTTGAATGGATTTGAACTCTTACCCTGATAAAAACGTCAGGGCGTGAATGAGGGTAGTATGTGAGGACCTATGCAGGCGTGTATTTAGTCCCACATTAGTTATTCACCGAGAAGATCTTGGGTACTTATATAGGATTAAGGAGCCCCAAAAAATACCTTCTGCCTAGCCATTTTGGATGAGATTTTGGGTTGTTACAAATGGTATCAGAGTAGATCTAGCATATAACCTATATGGACTAGGAGACATTGCAGCACGGATCCATTGGGGCTGACCACGGACCGATCGTACTGCTTGTGATTAGATTTGAATGGATTTGAACTCTTAGCCTAATAAGAACGTCAGGGCTTAAATGTGGATAGTATGTCCGGACCCGTGCAGGCATGTGCTTAGTCCCACATCGGTTATTAGTTGGATAGATCTTGGGCACTTATATAGGATCAAGGAACCCAAATAGTACTTTCCGGCTAGCCATGTTGGGTGAGGTTTTGGGTTATTACACTCCTTTGTAAGAAAGAACCTTTACTATGCACTTCTTCAAAATTTTGCATACTAGAAATTTTGTAGGCCTCATCTTGTCCATTGTATGTTCTTTAGATTGTGCTTCGTCCTTATTCCAAATCTGAGCACATCTAATGAAATGAGAATTCTCTTGAATTCCCTCTCACTATGTCCATCCTAGTCTTCTAAGGCTTTGTTTTCTTCTTTTCTGATATTTTGGTCTGGACTTCTTTTATATGTTCTTGATCACGTAAGCTATGCATATGTAAAACAACTTATTGGGTTCACCCAGATGATAAAGCAGATACATTCGAAATCCATACTCAATCATTCTGGCTCACAAAAGCAAATGTTAATTTTATTAAATTTTCTTTAGGCGGCTCTATACCTTTTTGGAGACTCTGTTCCTTTAATCAAACAGAAAATTTATAAGGTGGTTTTAGTTGGTAGTAGATGTATAATATGTCAATACCTCTTCATTATCAAGTACATAACCAACTGTTTACTAGCTATTTTCAAAGGGACTCTTGGACAATGAAGGCTGATTGTCCCTATAGGAGTTTATCAAAAATGGCCATTGAAGCACTTGGGTAGCCACTTGGATGGCCATGCGTGATCATTTGAGTCTTACTTGTAAAAAATGCTAAGCAGTCATTTGGTAACTCAGCTGTTTAAACATCTTCTGATATGCTTTATTGTCCATGTCATCAGTTTATCAATTTAAATAATGATCCATAGATTCTTTGAACTTGTAGCTTGTCAATGTTTACTATGTTTTATTATTGATCTAATGATCGAAGTAGATATTCAATACCAGCTGTTTATGACTTTACGTACATGTGCCCAGTCCTAGCCTCATCTAACAAGAAGCTACTCATTTTGTCTCCTGTTGGTGAACAAAGGCACTCACAGTCTAATTATCTTACTGTATCCAAACACCTGCCTTTCTCTATTGGTGAAAAAGCTATCTCCTCTCAAAATGTGGTTAGCTAAGAAGCATTGACTCCAAGTCAAGGCTTCATGGAAGGATTGAACAAAATTTTGTGTTCAGCTGTCAATTTCCTTACAGAGGCTACTTTAGGCAATATTTGGCCTATCATGACATTTAGAAGGCCAGTTGATGAGTAGGACTGCTCAGTAACTCAACTCATTTAACAAGGGAGATTAATTGGAAAATGCTTTTTCTCTAGAAGCCTCCATCTCCCTCATTTTGTTCTCATCCTCAATTTTTGTTTAAATATATTCTTTATTTTAAATATTTTTTTTCTCTTTTTCTTTATTCTCATAATTATCATATGTTCTACTTTTCTGCTCCTTTTATTCCTATGGTCGATAATGATGCTACACCCCCATAATGATTAAGACAGCTGCCAATCATACAAGTCATTTCACTTAAATTATAATGTTTCTAACAATTTTTTATTATATAATGTGGCTAATTTTGATGTCAAAGTCATTCTTTTCGCATAACAGTTTAATAGGCCCTTTAACTGCATAAACAGATTAATGCAAATGTTCAACGCTATTCTATTGCTTATGTTTAAAAAAGAATAGAATTAATGTTAGATTTGTAATTTTGTGCGGCATAATAGAGCAGTGAAAAAATATATCAAAATTTCTTTGACTGGATTGAGAAATGTAATGCAGCTTCCCATGCATGTTTTTATTATTTATTGAATGAATGTATAACTTATGCTTCATCTGTTCTATGTTTTGGACAGAAGGATTCCTTTTGTGCTCATTTGCACTTTTTTGTAGGTCATAATCTATTCACCAGCTCGGACTGCAACTCAGCAAGGTTCTGGAAAAGTGGGAAAGTGGAAAATCAATTTTATGTCAACCCAGAAGTATGATTCTTACTGATTTTTTATTTACCATTTTTTCTTTTTAGTTAAAGGAATAGTCAATGTTTGTAACATAATTTTTTTAGTGCAATCATATTGCACGGCAGATTGTTGATTTTTTTTTGATTGACGCTAATGTGGTTTTTAGATCTCATCTGTGAACGTGGACTTCTGAATCCTTCTGTTCATGCAGGCTATTTCAGCATAGCTAATTGTTCTTAATTATGTTTATGATGTTGAGCAAGTCGATTACAATTTTATCTACATTGCATTCATTTGTTATGTTAGTCCATTTGTTTCAAGAATCAGCTAAGCTATTTGGATCTCATATACAGCTAGCTGATGACTCCTAAATATGTAAACCATCGCAATTATCCCATCTGTAGTATTGGGAGATATCTATTTGATCAGAAATGACATGGGGATTTTATTTTTCAACTGTATATAACCTGAGTGATAACTAAAAGAACATATCACTTTTATTCAATGTCGGTAGAATCGGGCGGTTCAGGACGGTTCTGCAGACCTTGCTCTTATTCTTTGCTACTTTCAAAATATAAAGTTTTGTGAATAACCACTACTAAAAGACATGATGAGAGGCATTCAGGACAATGGACTTCTTTAAAACATTAGTGTAAATCTAGGAAACCATTTATTCCAGAAAGAAAAAATGAGGGATGCAGTGATAGTTTCCTTTCGTGAGGGATCTGAGAAAAAAGTTATGATGATGCAAATTTTACCTAATTTTTTAGTCCAGTTCTCCTCTTTTTGATACTTGCATTTGGTAAGAACATTTCTAGCTGAGGATCATTTGATAGTTTACCATTGAATTTGGAGTTGTAATCATTTTTTCCTGTTCGGTGTAAGGTTTATGATTCAAATTTCAGATCAACTAATTCAGCTAGGAAGATAGGTGATGAAGTATCATGATGGATGTGGAAGGAGGGGTACTGAACAACTTATAGATCAATCGAGCAATATATAATATAACATATGCCTTTTCAATTATTGAAGTAACATTGTCATGGACAAGCATATTTAATGACTGAAATGTGTATTAGTGCCATCTACATAAATTGCATGCACCAGCCAAATTAGGAGGAGAGTTGCTGCCTAAAGGTGTTGTTGGGGCAATGGAGCAACCACCTTGGTTTAGCCTAGTTGGGGTGGCCTATAATTTAGTCAAGAAGTCAAAGTCTAGTATTAATTATTCTATAATAGCTAGTGGTTGTTATGCTTTAGTGTTATGTTATTAATCTTGAATGTGTGTCTTAATATTCTAGGATTATTAATTATTAAAAATATTTTTTTATTTATCTTTTGGAAAATTGTAAGTAAATGCAGTGGGATATGTAAGGTCATCTTGCATCTATATAGATATATAGCAGGGAAAGAAAAATAGTGAATAGTGAAGAATTTGGAATGACATTTGTATTAAAGTTTCTTTGAATTTAGTGGTGGATTCCACTTGTTATCTCTTTTTTCCTCCTTTCCTCTTCCCTTATCTCTTCTCCCTCTTTGTTTAAGTCCCTACTATTTTCTACATTAGTTGGTATCAAAGTATTAGTTTGATCTCTCATCCCTTTTACTATTCCCTCTTCAACAAGACATCTTCATCTTAAAATCATGGTCCGCAACAACAAGAAGTAAGTTGAATCCCTTTGACACGGTGAGGAGTTAATGAACATGAAGGATGCTTGGCTAGACTAGAAGGATAGATAAAGGTTTCAAAGAAGTAACCAATTAGTTCGAAGAACAAAACAAAAGGTTCAAGCAACTTCAAGCTATGCTTTCTCAACTCATGACAACTAGAACTTCTTCAATTGAAAGGCTATCATCCTCTGAAGGTTTTCATCATAGCATCAAGATCATCATGAGGGTAGCACAGCAAAGACATCTATAGGCCTACACCATCAACTTCTTAACAAAGCTTTGAACACAAGGATGAGTTCCACACAGTGGAAGTGTTGGACACTGAAGCAATGGAGCAACCATCTTTGTCAGCCCGTCTTGGTTGGTTCCCATTTTGGAGTGGCCTATAATTTAACCAAGAGGTCAAAGTCTAGTGCTAATTATAACTCTTAATATTTTTAGGCTTATTAATTGTGTTTCATGTATGGTATTTTTTAGAGTTTGTAGAAGTATTTATTTATTTGATTTTTGGAAAGTTGTAAGCATTAATGCAGTTGGAAATGTAAGGTCATCTTGTCTCTATATCAAGGTCCACCGTACCGGGTCCGGTAGGCGTACCGGTTGCCTACTGGACCGGTACGGGCCGGTTCGTACCGTGCTCCGGGCGGTACGAACCGGGAAGCTCTTCCCCGCCGGAACCGGGGAAGAAGAAGAGAACCAGAGAGAGCGCGGGGAAGAGAGGGAGAGAGCCCACCTTCGGCCGCCATCGGAGAGCCGCGGTGGGGCGTCGGAGGCCGGCGGGGGGCGGCGGAGCCCGCGGGGGCGCTGCAGAGGCCGCGGCCGCGGCCGCGTTTTTTAATTTGGGGATTTTAAGTGAAGTCGGCACATCGGTTGCCGACTTCACTTAAAATCCCTAAATTAAAAAACGCGGCCGCGTCCCCTGTTTCTTTCGAAACAGTGACGCGGCCGCGGCCGCGGCCTCCGCAGCGCCCCCGCGGGCTCCCCCGTCCCCCGCCCGGCTCCGCCGCCCCCCACCGGCCTCCGACGCCCCTCCGCGGCTCTCCGATGGCGGCCGAAGGTGGGCTCCCTCCCTCTCTTCCCCGCGCTCCCTCTTTTTCTCCTCGTCTTCTTCGTCTCCGGCAAGGAACCGGCCTGTACCGGTTTCCACGGCTCCGCCGTACCGGTAGCTGGCCGGACCGGTTTGTACCGGCCCGTACCGGCCGGTACGGGCCGGTTCGGCATACGCTGGTCTATATAAATAGATATGCAGTAGGAAAAGAAAAATAGTGAATAATGAATAATTTGGAATGAAATTTGTATTAAAGTTTCTTTGAATTTAGTGGTGTATCCCAGTTGTTATCTCTCTTTCTTACTTTCCTCTCCTCGTTCCCTATCTCTTCTCCCTCTTTTTTGCTTAAGCCCTACTATTTCCATTGTCAGGAGGTGTGATGTTGAAGCTTTTAGATTGAGAAAAAAAGAGAGAAGAAAGATGGAATAAGAATGGGTAGAAGAAAAAGCAAGGAAATGTCTTCTTTTGGTCTTCAATAAGTTCACATGATATGGGAAAACTGTAGCTTATGCCACTACAAGTGTTTAGTGCAGCTTAGGAGAAACCTCCCAGTTTTGACTGTGCCTACTTTAATTTCTTTAACCATGAGTGTACCAGAAGTTTGGGATTTGGAACTATTTCTTCATGCACTAGAGACAATACCATGGATAAATAATCTGGACTTGCACAAAGTGGGTTGTAATAGTAAAATTTGGCTTCTCTCTCAGATCATTCTATACCATCAATCAACACATACACGTGTGGGCATAAATATTTCTGCTAACTTTGTTTAGATTTTGTGTCTGTCGTAGTGCTTGTCGTTCCTCATTTCTTCTTGTGGTCTGTAGTTTTTCTTAGGAATATAGTATAGTATAATGACAAAAATGATTCAGTTGTGTTTTGTGCAATATGCACTTGTTTTGACACTGTATTGCCTGTAGGTGGGAGAATCCATTGATGGGCTGGACTTCCACAGGTGACCCATATGCTAATGTGGGTGATGCAGGTCTCAGTTTTGTCAGTGAAGAAGCTGCAAAAGCATTTGCTGAGAAGCATGGATGGGACTATGTGGTAAGCATTGCTCATTCATAACTCTTTTAGACTGTTAAAGTGAAAGATGATACCACCAACTTTTGATATAAACAAGTTTTTAATTCCTGTGATTAGCAGAGTATTTACTGTGTTTAGATGAAATTTAGTGCTCAGTCATTTGTAATGTACTCATAGCTGAGTAAGCCGTGGTTTAGTGACAAAAGTCCTTTTGCACCAGTCTCATCTATTGCCTTTTGGAAGACAGACATGCAATTGTTTGTTTGGTTGACCTTTCTTCTAAACTTGGATTTACTATCACCAATTGGTACCCTTGTACCTACTTCCATTTATTGTGCTCTGGACCTACTATGGTTGGAAATTTCCAAGACGTTGTTGGTAGCCATGGAACTTGTTATGATTTTTCTTGTTATCTTGAATCTGATTATGCAGAATGCATTTTCTTTAGAAGTTGTCCAGGCCAGATGAAGCTGTCAGTGCTTTCCGATGATGTCTAATTGCTGCATCACACTAAAATTTAAGAGGACAATTACTTTTGGATAAAATTTAGAAAAAACATCGTTAAGGAAGGAAATGAGGTGTATACTATAGACATACATGCTTATGATAATGGAAGAAAAGTGCATGATGAGTGCATACCTCCTACCACTTTTTATACTAGATCATTAAGATAAGATGATGAGAGACTATAGCCTTTGTAATTAGAGAAGAGAAATGATGAGACCCAATTATCCAAATTAAAATCACTAATCATGGAGCTCTCCATTGTAAAAATTGGAGCTCTATAGATGCATTGGTAGAGTCCTGAGTTTCTCGAATACAAACTTCTGATGATGTTGATCTCCTTCTGACTTGTACCTTCATTATGAGTTACACTTATTCTACTCCAAGTAGGACTTGTAAAATTATTAAATATGTACCTCTCCATTCCATGTGGAATTTGGATATGGTGAATCGGTCAAGACCGGCATCATCCATTCAATACTTGGCCTCTAGGGCATTCCACAGTTCCTTAGCTGTCTTGGTGGGAAGGTGCATATCCTAAAGACAATCGGATAAGGCACCAAGAATCCTATGACGAAAATAAAAGTCTATTTATTCGGGGGTTTTAGTTTAAGAACTAGAGGATCCAGTTTTCTGGGTACTAGGAGTTAAAGCTAGGTGGGTGGTCAACCTAGAAGATGGTTTAGGATCAGGTAATTGTATAGCCGAGATCAAAGTCGGCCGAACGGGACCGAACCGTCTGGTTCGGCTCGTACCAAGCCGACCAGGTCCCTGACCAGGTTAGTTTGCCTAATAAAATTGGGTCCGGCTCCAAACTGGCCGGAACCGGACCAAACCGGTTGGAACCGGTCGCGAACTGGACGGTTTGCACCGAGTCGGCCTAGTTCGGAACCGGGCCCCCTCCCCCTTTTCTTGTTAAAAGAAGAGGTTAAGAAGGCTCGAGGTCTTCCCAACATTACTTCTCTGTAACACTTACACCCTAATGGCTCTTCCTTTTCCTCAGTTTGAAAAATTACACCGATTCAACATAATTGAAGGAAGATCGAGAGATGCTTAGACGAGGCCACATGCTACCCAATCGACTCGGTCAAGAAGGCGACATACATTCTCCCAACATAGCTAGACAGAGGGGCACAAAGGGAAGCAGGCAACGAGTGGCATGAAGGATAAGCAGGCAATTGCTCTGTACGCCAAAAAAAAAGGCACCTGCAGCCTCCAGGAGAGTGTGAAAGAGCAGCCAGTACACTCAGATTTAGAGACGAAGAGTAGCAGTTCTGGTAGTCATTGATCAGCTGGCCAGAGAGAGTGGAGGACATGAGACCACCGTTTATAAGACAGCCGCAGGGTGGTATTTGATTCACCAGCGAGTCTTAGTTTACGCATGCTGCACATGATAGGGACCACAATGCATGATTTGAAAGAGCCTGTGAGGATACGATTGCATATAGAAGACGGGCTCCTTGACGTTATTCAGGAAGACACGATGCAGCTGTAGATGATTCACACATGGAGTAGGATCCATAGATGTATTAAATTTCGAGTCGTATACTGCATCCTATTACCCACAGCCATAGGCAGCCTATGATTCATACAGATACGGATATGGATATGATACGTTTGAGGCATCTTCTGGTGGCTACTATCCTACATAGTACGAAGCATCTTACGAGTCGGATTTTGCTGTCGGTTTATTCGGATGGACTTCTTCACAGTTGTTTTATCAGTCAGATGACACATCTCAGAGCCAGAGCTTTAGCGAGAGATTCAAGAGGCTTATAATTTAGAACGTGTTCCTTATAGGATAAGCATACAAGTCTATAATGCTGTTTGCTTAGAGAGGTGGATTGATGTGCCTCGTGACTATGCTAATAATCCGGATATCTATGAGAGGAATCACCACTCGACGAGATTTTATATATCGATATGCATGTTGTACTTTAAATATATATAATTGATTATATTATTTTATATTTTTTTACCTCACTAGTTGATTTAAGAATATTTCATTTTGCTTTTTGTAGCATACATCTCACTAATCATTTTATGTTTTGTATCACTTTAAAACAACAAGATGCATCTTTAAGTTAAACCGAGATCATAGAAACATCAAAAAACATTAAAAAACATCAAAAAAAATTAAAAATACATCAAATTAGACTTAAAATTATTGAAAAAGTTGAAAAAGATTGATTGCTAATTAATTAAACTTAAAAAACTCAAAAAAAAATTGGGTGTGCCGGTTCCGGCACACCCAAGCATATTGTGTGTCGGTACGGTATCGAATTGGTACCATACTGATCCGTCTGCCGACCAGTACGGGTCTCAGTACCAGTTCAACGGACCTTGGCCAAGATCAAACTTAAAGTGGTAAGCTAGTATCTCACTTAATTCTGTCATTTTCTAAAGGAAGAGCCATTACACTTTTAAGGTTTGATATGTTGAATTCATACTAACTAAAGTCGACATCATAAATTAAAAAGTTTTTGTTCATCTTGGGCTCTAAAAGTTCATCTAATTTGCACTCATTTTTTTAATCTAACTTCCAAGAAGTAAAGAATATCTCACATTTTTTCTCTTTTCTTTTATTTCTTTTGTGAATATGTCTTATGGTGTCCAGAACAACCGTAAGCATGATGCTTGCTAAATTTTTGGAAGTAAAAAATTTGCACTGGTTGATGATAAAGTGACAAATATCTGTTTTTTTTTTTTTTTTTTTTTTTGCATGTATACTCTTCTAAATATACGAAATTGTGTGAATACAAAGTTGCTATTTACATGAATACTCTTATAAAATACTCTTTTTGCATGTATACTCTCGATGTTACAATTCTATCAATCACATAAGTTCAAAAGGCATTTATTGGAATTAAAAAATAATTAGAATTATGAATTGGCCTTTTTATGATTTAACAATTAAATCATTTTTATAATTTTTAGTAGTTATGCTTAAAAAATAGCTTGAAAATCAGAAAGTTATATGTGAAGCAATAAAATACAAAATGGCAATTTTAGAACTCATCGTGTTAATTTGTTCCATATTTATTATACTTAACTAACATTTGTTTTCAATTTTTCATTTTTCCATTAAAAATAATCTAAAAATCATGAAAATATCTATTAATTATTTAAATGCATGAAAATGATATAAATGTTAGATTTATACGAGACATTTGCTGATAATTTTTTAGATTTTTATGTAACATAGGAACTTTTAACTTTCTTGATTAAAATATTAGTTATATGAGCTTAAATACTTTCAAGAAGATATTCTAGCCACAAAAATTATTGCATATGCATGCTATGAATGCAATCATACTACCATATTTTTGGACTAAATTTCCATATATTTTAGTTTTTATTAATATCTTAATATATAAAAATATTTCTAAAAATAAGATATTGGTCCAAAAAACAAAACTCGCCATATTGTAAGCTGCCGTCCACCCTACAACATATCCAATATTCAGATAAAAAAATTTGACATGGGTCTCCCATTTTCTCTGATTTATGTCATCTTTGGGCCAAAAAAAAAGCAAACAAAAGATTGGAGGGCCTCACCTGAATGGAGTACCCTCCTTTGCTGTGGTGTTGGTGAGACCCTTCCTGATGAGAAGAAAGGAGCAGGGAAGAAAGAAGCCTGCTCCTTTCTTCTCCCTCTCCTTTCTCCTTCGAATGTAGGACATCCTTGATTAGGCAAAATGTAGGGATGCTTGATGGGTTGTTTGGCTAAAAGGTTAGGAAAATTTTGTGTAAGAACCTAGGGTTTATGTTGGTATATAGATGGATAGCAATTTGGGTGCAACATAAGAGCAAAAGGATGAAGTTTTGAGGATTTTATGTGAGCTGGAAGTAGAAAAACAGGAATAAAAATTTTGTATATTTTGTGAATTTGAAGGCTAATTAATTGATCATCGGCTATGGGTTTTGTTGCCTTTGGTTGCTTGGGGTTAGTGGAGATGGAATCAAATCTAAATTTAGATTTTAACGTGCTATAATTAAAGAAAAAAGAAGAAAAAAAGAGAGAGATTTTATAGGCATCACACCTAGAATCCCGTAGAAATGCATCACACAACTATCAAAGAAAGCATAACTTCTTAGAAAAATTCTCTGAAATTTTGACTGCCTTTTTTAATAATGGGAGATTACAACCCTATTTATAGAGTTCCAATACACCTATTCCTACTAGAACTTGGACTCCAAATAATAAATCTGTAATTTAACTAATAAAACGCAAGTGAAGATCAGAAATAAAGTCCCAAAACATAAATAGATCTAACATACAACCCATGAGCCATATGACAGCCCATATCCAGAAAATCTGGAAAATTACAAAAATGCCCTGGACTCTAAAAATTTCAGAAATCACTAATAAAACTAAACTAACATTATATTACTGCTGAAAATATAAAATTATGATTGTATAATGACTAATTGACCCTAAGCAATGTTCCAAGAAGGTCCCACATCATCCAACACATTCCAAATCAAGGCTTGAGCATTAGAACCAGCATTAGGATGCCTTTTATAAGTCTTCAATGGCTGTTGTCAACATCCTCCATCACCTTCTCTCTCCCTCTCTCTCCTCTCTTTCTCACATTATGGGGCTAGAAGGGCTCACAAGATGCCTAAAGGATCTTTAAATCCAGCTGCCCCCCTTTTCTTTAAAAAGGAATCGCGAGCTGTCTCGGTTGGGATCGACTCATATCGACAATATCGATATCTGTACTTGGTGGAGCTGATTCGGTTTGGCAGTGACAACCAAAACATGTGACATGTCGACCGAACAGAGGTCTATGTTGGCTAGTACCAACCCTTCTTGGCCAGAATGCTTCGTCTGGAGTTGGTTTTGAAGACTTGAGCCCTATCCTAGTGCTGGAATACAAGTACAAATAGAAATGAATTGATAAAGCATTGCCTGAGAAAAAATTCTGTCACTCCTAGTGGAATGGTATATGTTGCCGGTATCGTCTCATTTTGCCAGTATTCTAAACCATGGTTTGTCATATCACCTTCGACATGGATTCACCCATTTCCCTGAAAGAATTTTCTTTTTTAGGTCTCTCTTTTGGTCTATGTAGAATTATCATTATTATGTTTATGGAAAATGAATAAGATCGTACCATTCAATTAGTCCTCATAAAGCTTATGTATATATCTCTTGACTTTTGCATCATGACTCCATTATCTCTTGTGCAGGTGAGGAAGCCTCATACACCTCTTTTGAAGGTATGTAATTCTTTCCTCAAGCATGTTATCCTACTTATAGTTAGTTGAGCCATTGCAAATTTATAATTCGAGCAAATTTTGAAATGTTTATTTGCATAAAAAGGACCATGAATTCTTTGGGATATTCTTGCTGTTTTTGTAAGTAATAGGTGCAACAAATAATCAAATAGAGCCATCTTCTTCATTTTTTTTTTATGGAGAAACTGTATGGTTGCTCCTATATTATTAAAGAATCATCAACATATGGAGATGGGTGAGTGTATAATAAGAATCATTCAACTTTGAAATTTATAAAAGAATTGTATTAAGAACATATGGGTCCTATAAGGTTACCAATTTGCTTGCAGCCAATCTTAGAAATGCATTTGTGCATGTATGCATAGCATGCGATAAAGGGAAATTCCACATTATGACTACATGGTGTTAAATAATTCATTGATAAAATCTAATATTCATAAAAATAGTCAAGATATGTTTTGAAGGAAGGAAAACAAGAGAGCTGCCCCATCTGACAGTATTTCTTTTAATGATTAGTAAATAACTACTTATTGTTTTATGATATGTTGATGGATCCTGAATGGGTATTTCCTTGTTAAGATATAATTAACAAACATGAACATTTGAGAACTGTCTTTTGGTTCAGGCTACTTAGTGTCATGGACTTGCAGTCCAAAAACTTAAGCTGTTAGGAGGAGGACCGACCCAAAAGCTAATAAACTCATGTGGCATCCTTTTTATTAGTCAATATGGGGCTATGACAATCTCCCCTATCCAATCTGGTGATGCCCTCGTCATGGTTGGCTCTTACTCGAGAGAGGAGGATACCCATGACCTGGGTCCTACTTGACCCTACTAGGTCCTTGACCTTGGTATCCCCCAATGAGGGTCTCACATGACTAATAAAGGTTATGATGCACAATGGATCCAGATACCACATGTCACGGGCCCAGCCTAAAAGTTTAACACTGACTCGCAGCTCAAAAGCTTAAGCTGTTGGGAGGAGGATCAACTCAAGCTAATAAACCTATGTGGCACCTTTTTTATTAGTCAATGTGGGATTATGACATTAGGCAAGCTATACTTGAGAAGAGATACCCTTTGGCTTGTCAAGACAATTGAATGTGGTAGGGAAACACCATAGTTCTTCCAAACATGTTGCCAAAAATAGGTGGCAGCATATAACGTTATCCTTTATGAGCTTTTGCTTGCAAATGGTTTCTTTGGAGATCGCTGCTTTCCTCCGTTAACCCACCATCTTTGATCTATTGAAATTTAGGCATGGCTTTCCTATCTCATGTTATAACATTAATAAAATGCTGAAAATCCAGCTTCATGACAATTGGAGTCAGAGTGGGTAGTAGACGAGCATAACTTTTTTGGTGTTTGATCAGACAATATCTGACCTTGTCTTTTGTTTGCATGTCCTCAAGCTCTGAACTCTAAAGTATGGTAAGCATTGATGTGAATGCTTTTATAAAAGGAAACAGTTTTTTGTAGGTAGGAAAAAAGGTGGAAACTTTACATTGTTAGGGGCTATGCTTTGTTTAACATGCTACTCTCTGTATTTATGAGATGTGCCCCTAGAATTAAATAAGTTCTTTGCCCATGTTATCTCTAAATTATGCTTTTTTGGATGTATGACCTTATATTTGTTATTTGCATGTATAACTATGCAAATTGCCTTTTGGTGTAGTTACATTTTCTGGTTGATCTGCAGTTTGAAAATGTTAGAAATATGTCTGTCTAGCAGCTAAAGGTCTAAAATACTCTTACAGTGTCACACATTTGTCCTCTGGAATCATAGCTACTAACACCAAAGATGATTCTAGCTGTAAGTTTGTAGGTTGGGTTATGTTTTAACCCTTTTGGACTGTGGCTAATGTTGGATAGATGAAAAGCAATTTGCAAGGTTGCACATAGAGATTGTAAAATTACAATGGTATATATGCAGGAAGGCATATTCAAAAGGTATATGTGCAGACAACCCTTACATATATATTAAAAGGATTAAACACTTAATCTCACCTGAGAAGTGGCCTAGTGCTCCACTTACCTGCATACTATATATTTAAACAAGAAGGAAAATGAATGGAAGAAGTTTTTGATTGAGGGATTGATGTTTAGGGTTTTCTGCTGGAGCCATGATTTCCGTTCCATAGCCTAAGGAAGGGGAGGGGGTTTGGGGGAGGGGAAACCATCCCATCCCCTGATATCCCGAAAGTTCCCGAACCTAAGTTTACGAGGTTCGGGTTCCCTAACCCTTGGAAGGGGAGACCTATCCAGAAAAATTGTCGGCCCACGAATGTGGTTCCGATCCCTCCGGTGATGCCAGAAGTCGTTTCGATATACGATTTTATCCGGTTCCTATTTTATTTATTAGTCACCAAGAAAGTCATGACTAAAAGGAGTGTTTTATAGGGCTAGCAAGTCGATTAAGACGATAGTGCCATAGATAATAGAAAGTTTATGGAGTAAGAGATAATTAAGGATACTATTGTTTTAAAGTGAATTAGATTAAAATTGATTATTTTGGGCAGATGGGGTTGATTATGGTTCCCTGAAAAGTGAAAACGGATGGGCGAAGGCCAAACAACCTTGATGTGACACAAAAACATGAATAATTGACATTACGAATGACAATCCAAAGCTTGCAGAAAAACTAAGAGCAGATCCGGTAGCCAGATGTCTTTTTTTCTAGTCTTTATATTTGAATGAGAGATGGCAGAGGGAAGGTTTGCACCTCCATTTCATCAGTTTGGTTATTGATCTCAGAGGCTTGCTGGTTTGGATTCAAATCCCTATAATTTGGTCTTGATCCAGGTACTTGTCTGATGGTTAATGATGCGTAATTCTCTGATATTAAGCAACAGCTTGACAAGATTTACTGCTGAAGGAATAACATTTTGGGGAATGAAGAGACAAGCACATACAATGTGAATATTGGCAAACAATAATCATGTGTAAAATAAGACTTTGCACATGTATGGCCTAGCAATACATACTGATTATATAAGACATGGTTTCACATGTTTAGTATAGCATATGGCAAGCAACATGGTTTGTATTTTCCAGAAGACAGTTGAGAGATGCTTGGACCTATCTTTCAGATTATGTTGCAGGTTAACTGTATGTGATTAGGAGTCAGAGTAGGAGACCTTTTTGTCGATGAACATGTCTTTTTCTCTTATGGGGTCTTTTATAATGGTATGGATGTTAGAATGACAATGATTTTGTTATATAAAAGCTACGGGTTATATCTAAGCCAACAAGATCTATGATGTGCATAAACAAGGTACAGTGCAACATCTTTTCATTGTTGTATAGTGATGTCTGAATTATTCCCAAAATCCTGTCACTGTTAATCAGACCTTTTGTGGTGGGTCAGGTTTCCTATTCTATGTTTTGGGGTGGAAGCACCATAACTTTTCTAGCAGTCTAGTCCACCGTTTCTATCTGGCTAAAGGGTTAATCAGATCTTAGGTATTTATGGAACTTCTGTATTCTGCTCTGTTGGAATCACAGGGGCCATGTTTTGGTCTAACTCTGTCTTGTAATTTATGCTTTTACATATCAGACTTGCCCTCCTGATAGTGTTGGAAAATCTTGGAGGTTGCTCCTGGTTTGCAACGAATTTAGATGGCATATCAGATTGGTCCAGTTTATCGTTTAGTGTTTCACCTCCTTGGTTTCATGGCAGTGTTACCTGGGCATATGTCACGAGCATCAGTTGTCCAAATTCTAGAAGAGCTGGACATGGGAACCTTCAAAACATTGGACATGGGGACATGTCCATATTACCAGGCTGTTTCCATGAACATGTACATTTATTTTTTATCTAAGGAATAACTTGTTGGATCAGTTGCTTTTAACTTGATAATATTGATACAACTTTTGCTAGAAGTTATGCTAGACTGAAAAAAACTTTTAAATGCAAAAGTTGATACTTGATAGTGATGACATCATGCTTTTTTGATTTGTAGTGTCAAGGTGTGTCATGTAGTATTGAGGCTTTTTAATATATGAATGCATAAAAAAAAAGGAAGTGTTTGGTAACACTTTTTCATGGGAAGGCTCTCTTGCCCAATTAGTGAAAGCAATTTGGGCAAAACATAGTGAAATATCACTACTTAAATCAATCCGAGGGCCTGCTTGGTATTGTTGTTGTTTTGTGTTTTTGTTTCTCAACCAATTAGGTAAATATCGCAGGATTGATGTTGGATATAGCATTTGGACAAAACTGCTGCTATCCCTTTTAATCACTTTTTTTTTGAAAGCAATAAGCCTTTGCTACCAAAAGCTCCAAAGATTTTACAATTCTAAAAATAAAAGGGTTTCATTGTACATGCGTTCGGTCTAGTTCGGTTTTTTCATGGATTTCTGGAAGCAAAAGCAGAAAATAAAAGCAATGTCAAACGGGCCCCATGATTATTTGCCTACCAGTTTTGTGATAGACAGGCTATTTGTGCTTTCAGCCAGTGTTCCTGAGTTTAGCTTGTTATGAGGTTAACAGTAAAAAGGACAAAGGGGAGAGATATATCCATGGTCAGTCTTGTCAATTGCAAGTGTGCAATGCATGGTATGCCGTATCGTACCGAACCGGACGATACTAGACGTACCATACCGTATCTGTTTGGTACCGGTATCAGTGGTGGCATACCAACTCCTCTAGGTGATAGCAGAGACGAGTCATGGTCGTAGCAAGTAACACGTGCCTCTTAATTATCCAGCATCAGTTATATGCTGCTGAAGACATGGATTCTGAAAAGATCTGGAAATGGTTCTTTCAGCTTCCTGATCTTATAAAATTTCTTAATCAATTGGAGCATAATTGTTTTTTTGTTTCCAACAATAGTGTGATCCTATGTTTTCCACGCCATGCTCTCAATATGTTAGATCGATTGCAATTGCTTAAACAATTTAAGCGTTATGTTTAAGAAGCATGTTCCTTTGACGTCCTTGCACGGCAGCCTCGTGATTGGATGGAAGCTAGATTGAATAAAAGCTTGTCATTTACGTTTTGTTGTTTACTGTTATCAAATTATTGTCAGTGAAGTGTTTGTTTCATAGTGACAGTACGTACTGTTTTGAGATACCATATGTTTTCTTTTGGGTCATTTTGGCTTGAATCTCTCTCTGTTCTGAAATTTTCCTTTGTGCAGGCAAAGACTTACGCAGACAATTTCAAGTGGAAGGGCCCCCCAAAGAGTGATGAAGAATAAAAACCACTCTCTATCTGCTCTCTAGTTGTTCTTTTTTTTATTTTCCATTGTGGTTGGGCTTCTGATTTCTCTTTTGCGTCCAAACTGAATGCAACGCATGCAAGTCAGTCAACACTGTGAGCTCTGGCACATCTAACGATAAATAATATTGAATTAAACTCATTTCATTTCTATACACTCTCCAGTCTAGTCTCTTCTACCATACGGTTACAGCACTTCTGTTCTTAATATTGTTTACACGAGATAAACAGAAAAGGTGGAAGACGATGGAGAGCCGTTCAAAGCTTTGCAATAGCTGACAAAAGCCTCATCATCAAGTGTGGAACCTCCAGGTGAATTGGACTCAACGGTAGAGCCTTATCAAATGAAAGCTGCACCGACGACTCGGACAGGTCGAGCATCACATCTTGGCTGATCCTCTTTGATGCTAGCCGCTTCCCGAGCCCATGGCTGCCATAGGAGACCATCTAGTCGAGCCAGGGGAACTACTTGTAGGCGGAATTGGCGAGCTGGACCTGGTTGTGGGAGTTGCAAATGACCGCCAGGAGCACGATGGACTCCACCTCAGCCTCCACCGCCTCCGGTTTCTTCTTGGATGCCGGTGGGGTGGGGCTGGTGTGATGACCTTTTTTTTTTCCTTCTCTCTTCTGTGTTTTTTTTTTTTTTTTTTTTGTGGGAAGATTATGGAAAGTGTTATGGAAGGAGATGGCACATGCGCTAAGATTGGTTGCATGGAGAGGTGGATTATGGAAAGAGGACGCGTTGGCTCAGAGTGGGGTGATTCAAATGATCCATACCGTGATAGAATGGCAAGGTGATAGGGCTAAAATTGAATCAGATATGGATAGGATATTGGTGGGTGTATGTATTACAAATACAAATATAGATAAAATATTAAACAAATACTAAAGTTATTACTCTAAATAGATATGGAAAAGAACTACATATAAGCATGTCCATATTTCTTCTAAATTAAGGAAACAAGTTGGATATTAGTTGTGAGGATCCGTGTGGGTGTGTGTTTAGTTCCACATTGATTATTTGCCGGAAAGATTTTGAGTACTTATACAAGACTAAGAAATCCAAAAAATATCTTTCAGCTAGCTATTTTAGATGAGATTTTGGATTATTACAAATGATATTAGAGTTGACTTAACCTGCTTATGTGGACTAAGAGACACTGCAGCATGAGGTATATGACGTTCGTGCAGGCATATGTTGGTCCCACATCAGTTATTTGCCAGGCAGCATGAGGTATATGAGATTCGTGCATGCATATGTTGGTCCCACATCAGTTATTTGCTAGGCAGATATTGAGTACTTACACAGGACTAAGAAACTAGAAATATCTTCCGGCTAACCATTTTGGGTGAGATCTTAAGTTGTAATAAATGGTATCAGAACAAATCTACAGGATACTACAGTATGGGCTCATTGAGGTTGACAACGGGCCGATTGTGATGCTTGCGACTAGTTTTGAATGGATTTAGATCTTTAGCCTGACGAGGATGTCAAGGCTTAAATGGGGAAATTATGTGAGGATCCGTGTATACAGGACTGAGGAACCTAAATATACTTTCTAGCTATCTTTTTTGGGTGAGGTCTTAAGTTGTGACAAATGATGGTATTATAGTGAACTCGACCATGACCAATGTGGACTAGGGTATATTTAGCATGGACTCATTGGGGCTGACCATGGGCTGATTGTAGTATTTGTGATTAGATTTGAATAGATTTAGACCCTTAACCTGACGAGGACGTTAGAGTTTAAATGGAAAAGTATGTTAGGACCCATGCGAGCGTGTATTTAGTCCTATATCGGTTATTCGCCATAGAGATTTTAGGTACTTATACAAAACTAAGGAACCTCAAAAAATACCTTTTGGTTAGCCATTTTGGATGAGATCCTGCATTGTGACATTAGTTATATTCATAACTTTTTAATCTAAAAATATAGATATATGTCGGGTATTATTTGAATATAAATCGAAGTTTAATAGAATTCAACAGTGAAAATTAGCACTAGTTATATAAACATAAGGACAAAAATATAATTTACTACATAGATCGTATATGACTCAAGTAATTAAAAATCTAAGTATGGTCTGCTGAACTAGTACCAGAGCTCGTACTAGCTAGTAATCAATTTAGTATGGTATGGGTTCGTACAGTCATACCAAGGCGCACTAAAACAAAAAGAGGGAGAGGGAGAGGGAGAAGGAGAGAGAGGAAAAGTAAGAGAAGGGGGAGAGAGAAAGAGAGCAAAAGGGGCTTACTTGGGCATTGTTTAATATTGGTCAGTGTCGATCGACATTATCAAGAAGCGAGACAGGCGACTGAGCGAGCAAGATGGCAACCGAGTGAGTGAGATGAGTGATCGAGTGACAGGCAAGACATGCGATGGAGCTTCGAAGCTCCTATCATGGTAGAAAGGGGGATACAAAGGAGAGCATAGCGTTGAGGGCATTGGGGAGGGCTTGGGAGGGTGTTAAGGGACCAAGCTGTCCCAACTCCCAACCGCTTGATCTGTTTTGGTTCTTAACTAATTTGATTTGGTATGGTTTGAATTGCTTGATAGTTGATTCGAGATAATTTAGTGTACTATAGATATAGGGTATAATTATTAAACATATGTTACGATCGATCTCATCTTTCATATCAATAGCTTAAGCGAGTTTGATTTAAAATATTGAAAATAAAAAATTATATATATATATTAATAAACTTTTTACATAAGTACTATCATTACTCCTTAATTATAGGATAAATAAATAATCATGAATTATATATTCTTCGAGATCTTATAAGAAAGATCATATATAAAAGTAGGAACACTTAGAAGTTATTAGTATTTTAAATAATTTTAACAATAAAGTTTTGAATAAATTGGTATCTTGTATATAATCAAATTTTATTCTAATCTAATTTTTAGAATTAATTCAATATGTCAGTACTAATATTTTTATTATAGTTATCATATTATTATATAATAATTATATAATAACTAATATCTTATTTAATATTATTTTATTCTAATTTTTTATTTTCATTTCAAATTCTATTACCTTTATTTATTATTGTTATCTTACTAAAAATACAAGATATATATATATACATATAATTGAATTAATTTAATTGAATAATAAATATTTTTATATTGAATAAATTTTGAATCAATATTGAAATATTAATCGATTTGTTGATCAATTTGAATTTACATATACAACTCCTATGACAATGGTTGCTGAAAGAGTAATCAAAGTCTTTTGGACTCTCATAAATAGATTATATCTTATAGAGTAAAACAAAGTATATTTAATTTTTATTTTTTATCAAATATAAAAAAATACTTTTATAAAATAATGATTAAAATATAAATATTATAATATATATTAAATTGCTATTTAATTATCTAAATTTATAAAAATATTTAAAAAAATTATTAATATAAAGTAGAAAGTATGTTATAGCTCGATAGTGATTATATGGTATCAGAAGAGGGAGGGGATTTTCTCTCTTCCTCTCCCTCTCTTTGTTGTCTATTTCTCTATTGGCGTTTTCGGGCGGGCTGGGGTTCGTGTGGCAACTGATGGAGGTAGGTGAGAGAAGTGGGGATGGTTGTTAGGAATTGTGTGTGAGAGAGAGTGGTGAGTATTGTTCCCTCATTTGCATGTAGTGAGGGCTCCACATGGTGCAAGGGCTTGTGTCATTTGATCTAAGGGCAAGGAGAAAATATATTCTAGATACGATCTACCAGCTCAGCTGTGGATGAGTTCTATAGCATCCTGCCACCTTGAGCTATAGTATTTTTTAAAAAAATTGAAACAAATCCACCCTAATCCTGAGCACCGCTCTGCCTAATGCTGAGCTATTTTTCCTTTGTTAGGGTTAGGGTTAGGGTTAGGCTTTGTGGGCGGGGAAATGGTTTAGGGAAGTGAGCAGATGAAGGGGGTTGTGAAATGGTTCAATAGAACGAAGTGCTTCATCATGTCCGAAGATGGTAGAGAAAATCTTTTTGTCATTAGCCATCGATCAAACGTGATAGTTACCGGACCCTGGTCGGGGGTGAGCATGTCGAGTTCAACGTCGTCGAGGGCGACGATAGTCAATTAAGGCCATCGATGTGATTGGCCCTGATGGCAGTCCATCCCAAGCAATGGTGGAGTCGTCCGCGGGGATAGGTATGGTGGAGGCGAGGGGAGAGGTGGTGGGGGCCGCAGCGGAGGAGGTTATGGCCGCAGGTATTGAGGTAGGAGCAGAGGGGGAAGGGGTTAAAATGGTGAAGGAGAGCGTTATGGTGATGGTGGTGGTGGTGGAGAGCCCCTATTACAACTACGGTGAGACTGGACGTTTTGCAATTGGCCGGATATGTGATTGGATGGTAAGGGACAAATGGCTTTCCATGTTGTGTATTTTTACCTTTTGATAGGGTTGTATCTTTTGTGCGAAAGAAGGATTCACCTTCTTTTGCACGGTCCGCCATTGCATCGCGCAATGGTTACTTTGAGATCTGTGCATATAGATGAATGGAAAAAATTGAAATATTTTGAGATCTATGTAGAGAACAATCCGATGATGTTGCGGAAGAAAATTGGTCATTCTTCCGGTGCGAAAGGTACAGCCCGAACCTCCTACCAACCTGTTCCTTCGGAATAATGTAAAACTTTTCCTCTCTCAAAAAGACAAAAAAAATTAGTGTACATGATTACGTGCATAAGTACGCATGTCCAATAAAATATAATGTATAATACAAGCTATATTACTTGTAATTAAATGGTACAGGCGGCTGTAGAAAAAAAAGTGCAGAACTCGAATAAAAGATCAATCATTTCCATGAAGGGTGCACACGTACAACTCCGCGCGTCAGTGTGGATGGGAGAAGTTCGCGTGCGAGGGAGTACAACTTTGTAGTTTGGAATTAGTCTCTCTCTTGAGTTATTGACTTGATCGAAACCTGTCCAGTGATAAAAGAGACATGGTCCGTATAAAATATAATATAATACAAATATTTTAGAAGAGACATTTTAAGAATAGAAAAAAAAATTACATGGCATATCGATGCACTTATACGAGTATCAGAGATTTAGAGATTCAGGATTTTGGAGATTAAGAGTAATTCTAGCCTAGTAACTACTAAAATCATTGCGAGGGGCCCAACTCCATGTGGATGGTCTTTGGTTTCTCTCATCTCATTTCCTCGAGAAAAAACAGCCCATGTTTCCTTGCACGTGCGTCATTCATGTCGAATACTATAAATTGGTAGGACTTCATATGTTATGCTTGTTATCATTTAACATAGTGACTTCAAAACTTGGTTTGGGTCTTATTTATGTTGTGACTTAGGATAGGGTACTAAGAGAAAAAAGAGGTGTTGGGGTATTTAAGAGATGCAAAGTCATTATTTACATTAATTTCTCTGTTTTATAAAAGATAAGGTGGTCGGGATGATCCAAAATGAAATACTGTTCCATACTTTACATACTTTATTTTTAATGTGTTATGTTTCCTTTCGAAGAAAATTATACAATTTAGAATTAGAACTCATCTTAACGGCTGTTTGTGGTTCTAATTGGCAGGGCCTCATCAACTTTCTTTCTTTCTTCCTTTCTTTCTTTTTTCCAGAAGTTCTACACCCTTGGGCATAATAAAATTGTGTTATAACTTGAGTTGGCCGGACAAATCCATACGAGCGTAGCAACGTTTAACAGCGAGAAATATATACACTCTAAACTCGAGATTTCAAAGCATACCTTGACTTTAATTTCACATATTTAATATAGTTTACTTTGATCGCTTCTTAGAAATTCCAAGTCCATCTTGACATCAACTTCATATATTTAATATTTTTTGCGTTAAAAAATCAAAGAAGAGTCCCATTGTAAAACCATCAACCAATACCTCAATGCCAACCTTGTGATGGGATTCAATAGAATTGAACATTGATGTGACATCAAACATCCATCCTTGCTGACATTACATCACTGGATTGTAACAACCCTGATGCATTCTAACTCAAGAGGCTTACTTATCTCCAAAGCCTTTCAATTATCATGCCATCCACAAGAACTATGCTCAAGGATAAGATAAAAGCTAGCTAGAAGGTCTCATATTCCTCAAAGAGGGAAGATTTATTTATCCTAAAATATTTCAGGCAGCCTAACCTTCTCATGTGAAGAGATTGTTTTAGGTCAGAGTAAAGCAACCTTACTATTACGCCTAAGCTCATCCTCTGCTTGCTCATTAGTAAGCAAAGCATATATATTAATTTGTTGGGCATTCCATCAAATAGGATAACTCGATTACCCACATGGTATTTTCAAAATTCAGCAAGAATAATTCATACAAAATCACAATGTAAAAGATTTAATTATAAGAGCTAATTCATACAAAAATTGTGACAAGGAAAAACAATTTTCCAATGAGCCATGTGGACAAGAAAAAGAATGGCATATGGCATTTTTAGTGTTAGATTTTGTCACTCATATAGAGAAAGCTGATGTGAGAAATTTCTTCTAGACCATAAAACACATAAACATTATATATACACTGAAGGATCTTGCGAGGAAACATTAGTGAAGGTTTTACTATTGAAAATAACTACCTAAAAAAATATTTATGAACAAACCAACAAACAAGTATTTTATAAATATTTGAAGGCTATTGGATGATCTGCAAAACAATTTAAGGAATAGCAAGAGTTTTCTGCAAATGCTATCTTCATCATCTATTTTACATATCGTTCGTAGAGAAACAAAAAACTGTTACCAAATGGGCCCTTAGCAATTATTCATTTATTTCAAGTAATTCAATTAGGTAGTTTTGCAGCCATTCTTGCAGCTTCCAACCAAGCATAACTATAATCCTATTCATATAAAAATAAGATAAAATTGATTATGGGGAAATCTAAAAGTATAAAATAGCTTATTGAAATCTTTTTTATTTGCAAACCAAAAGAAACCTAAAAATCTAGGGCCTAAAGTCATTGAATAGCTCGAATAATTTTTCGAGTCGAACTTGAGTAGCAAAATATTCAGCTTGAAGATTTGTGAGCTTAATTAAATATACATATTTTAGTTTAATATTTTTAAATATAATATTATGTTACATTTGGTTTTAATTATGCTCGAATTCGAGCTCAAATATGACTTAATTAATATTTGAGTTGAGTCGATCTCTAATATTACTTTTTATCAAGTTAAGTTCGAGCTTTGATTTTAAGGCTCAATCGATCTTAAATCAAGCTTCAAGTCCATATATTTTGAATTGAGTCGAGCTCAAGACTCTAGTTAGTCGACTCGACTTGATTGCACTCTTAAGTTGGAAAGATAATGGTACCTACATTACATGCACCATGCATGCTGAACCTATTACTTTTATAAAATTAGAATTCTGATTTTTTATTTGAGTTTACGAACATCTCCTTAAAAAACATTTTATTTGATTTTTCTTCTTATAAAAGCATTCCTTAGACATTATTTCCAACTATTTATTTTTATAAAAAATAATTTTCCTTTGAAAGTTATTAAGAATTAATTTTAAGCAACATCAAGAACATCCCCAGTAATCCTTGGGTTGAAAAAAAAAGAAGTTGGGTGTTTAAGAACAACCCAGCTAGGTACAATGGTTTGGAATTTTGAAAAAATCCAAAAAAAATCATCAAAAATTTAGAACGCATAACAAAAACTAAAAGAAATAAAGTTAAAACATAGACTTTAAGACATTTTTAAATTTTGTTTATTTACAAACATATAGAAGAGGTAAAAATAATAAATAATAACAAAAAAACATCACACTAACAATATTATAAGATATTAATTTATAAAGCGAATTTTTGATTTAATCACGAATGTTTCATGAAAATTGTAAAATTCTTGGATAATCGAAGAACAATTGAATAATTTTGATTGGGTTATTTGAAAAATAAAATATACATGCACATAGTAATTTTATAAAAGAATTCATATATATATATATATATATATATATATATATATATATATATATATATATATTGCTTAGGAAAAGAAAAGAGGAGGGGGGGGGGGGGGGGGGGGGGGGGGGGGGGTGAGAAGAACCTCACCCACGTAGCAACCCATTCAAAAGAAAAGAGAGGAGAGGGGGGGGGGGAGGGGGGGGGAGGAAAACCCAATGGGTTTACTCATACCCTCCCCACTCGCAGAAGAGTTCCACCAATGTAGCAGCCCTTTCTACATGTAAGTACGTCATACTAATTTTCATATTTAATCGATGTCCGCACGTTTCGAATTCGGACCACTCCGGTGAAATCTTAGCTCCGTTCCAACCATGCTACCATCTCAGTGGTGTATATATATATATATATATAAAAGAATATAGATGCAAAAAAAATTATTTTGATTTCATATTTTTTTTTTTTGGGAGAATAATCGGAAGAATCATTCGGCCAAGAGAAAAAGGGCTCCGTTGGAGTTGATTAACTCAAGCATGATCACCCATTGTGCTAAGATATTCGCCATGCAATCAAGCAACCTCCTCAAGGACTACAACTTTAGCCATGGGAAGTAATCCCTCAACAGCATTATCTCCGCACGCCCGCAATAAATGCAGACATCTCATGGTATACCAACCATCCCGCTCCTGTAATCATTAGCATTCATCATCCTCGAAGCAGAGGAAAGATGCTTGGGAACAGCAATTCCACTCAGATAGCATTTATATGTACTACATTGCCTCCTTCATCCACCCTTGTACGGATAAAAACTTTGCAAGAAAACACCCTACATTGATCCAAATCATAACCTATCTAATTTCTTGTAGAAATCCGAAGAACAATGATTGAATATGCAAAATAAAAATACTTTTTTCTTAGATAGAGAAACATATGACTCAATCGATTTGATCATGATACATGTAACTCAGGTATCTATTTCAAATGTGTTATGAAAACTATGAAAAGCAACCAAACGAATTGTATGCGCCAATTGCCATTTAGCTAATAAATCAGTGGATATTGAAGTTCCGCAAGCCATGCTTTCTGATTCTGTATTTGAAGTAGTTGTTCGAATTCCTTTGTGATAAGCCCAAATTTGTGTTACTATTGATCCAAACATCACGAACATAACCGCAGTAAATAAAAAGATATGAACATACCAAAGAGAACAAGTAAACACGAATCATGACATGCCGAAGCATCAATCAAGTCTTTATTTTTATTTTTTTATCTTCTAAACTACTAGAGAATGATACCTAGCCAAATCCAATTCCAGGTGACTTCTTACAACGACGGAAAAAAATGGAAGCTTCAGAGTAAGATAACGTGTTTCCTAAAAAGAAAGCTAACAACGACCCACCGACTTGCACACAGAAAGCTGCCGCCGCTGCTGCAATCCAAAACCGTGTGATTGGATCAAGCCCTCATACCGTCTCAGAAGCATGCATCCAAAAGGCAGCAGCAACACAGCGCGGCCAAGCTGTACAAAATAAAGAACAAAAAAGTTAAGAGAGAGAAAGAGTTTAGAACACGGGAAAGAAGAAAGAGTTACCAAACACGTGAAGTTTAAATTTTTTTTTTCCCATAGAGATGAGGGAAAAAAGATTCGAGTATTCTGGGAAAGGGGTATATTGGGAATAAAAAATAGATGAAGAAGTGGCGGTCACGTCACGTCACGTCAGGATGTGATGTTCCCGACATCGGGACCCCAGCGGGTAGACGACGCCCACGAGGAGCTAGCGCACGATAGCCGTGGAGGATCTGCTATCATGCGCTGGAAACGCCTGCCTTCCGATCGCCGGATCACGGCGCAGATACGCCGCCTAAATAAACGGCCGATCTCTGTACCGGAAAAAAAACGGCCGATCTGCTATCGTCCGCCGGCGATGCGGTCGTCGCGGCCGCCGGATGACGGATACGACGGCGAAGCGCGCGTGATAGCCGCCGGCTAGGAGAGTCCGCGGACCGTTAGATCTCCCGGAGAGGAATCCCTCATGGTCCTCCGACGGCCAAAATCCAGCCCTAGAAGCGAGAAGAGAGAGAGAGAGAGAGAGAGAGAGAGAGAGAGAGAGAGAGAGATTCGTACCATCCTTCGACAAAGGAAGGCCCGCTGCTCTGCTGCTGCTGCTGAGGTGGCGGCTGGGCGTACGGCGGAGGGTAACCCTGCGAGGGGTACCCCTGAGGCGGATATCCCTGCGCGTACCCCTGCGGCGGGTACCCCTGCTGCGGATACCCCGGCGGCGGATAAGCATCCTTCGCGTACCCCTCCTGTGGATACCCTAATCATCACCCAAAACCAACTCCATCAGAAACCCTACAAACCAGAGAAAATTCGAGAACGAATTCGAGAGAGAAATCGCTACCTTGGGGAGGAGGGACGCCAACGGGGGGCTGTTGCTGGTTGTAGTAGCTCATCTCTCTCCTTCCTTGTTCTCGCCGGCGGCGGAGATCGGGTTCAATAAGGCTCCGATGCCGAGTACTGAGAGAATTGTGGGAACGGAGAGCTTTATAGGAGGAGAGAGAAAGTGGAGGACGCGTATCGAGAACTGTTAATACGCCCGAACCGTATCCGGTTGGAATTTGTTTTTTAAATAAAAGAATTACGTATTTACGAGGTTCGGAACTTCGCGGCGAAGGAAGGCGGCTGCGTCCCCGCGACGGTGTTTCGCGGTGGTTACCGCCGTCGGATGGAGATCGGAGGGTTGGATTTGGTTTTTCCGCCGTGACGTGATGGACGGTTGGGAGGTGGGCCCCACCGCTCAATGTCTCCGTGTCGGAAGTAAACAGCCAGGGTCGGTTTCCGCTCTCCTGTGGCGGTTTCTGGGGTAGGTTATAACTAACGCTGCAATTCCCTTTTAATAGTTTAACTTAATCTACTTTTAGTTAACTTAGTTTAATTTTTAACTGTTGGGGAAATGGGAAAAGATTTTACAGCATCCCAATCCAGAGTTGTTAAGACCTAGTTTGACAATCCTAAACCAACTCTAATTATGGAAAATTTTTACAATCAGATAATTATATTCAAGACTTTCATTAATTGTTCACTGAAAATTAAAAGGACTTCATTAATTGCAGTAGTTGCTACCATCGATTAGTTATTAATTGTAGAGCATTAGTCTTAATTTGATTTATTGAGGGCATTTTAATTATTGTTAGATCATCATGTTCCATTAATGTTGCATTCTCTTCTGAGATAAGATAAAAAACCTAATTGATGAGGTTTAAATACTTGCTGAAATTATTATCTGTTCCTAATTAATAACATGGGTATCCTAAGTTATTGGCTACCAAATATTCTTAAGTTTTACAAATTTTAGTGAATTTCTTAATGATTAGGATTGACACAATGTTTGCGGGGAGATAGCAATATCTAATGAATTATCTGGATTTTAGGTAATATATTTTCGAAAACTGAATATATTAATATGGAGTATGAGAAATTTCCTACCCACATGGAAGAACTTCTATGGTTAGGTAGGGCATCCTTCTCATGCCAAAGGGGTTTTACTCAAAGATAGTATTTGTTTAATGGACCATTTCTCTTCTGATCTCAAAGATATAAAGAGTGCACAATAATCATCAATTTTGTTTAACATTAGTTAGGGCTTCCTTCTCATTGTGGTAGATGTTAATTTATTCTATTTTATATTGAATTTTTTTCTCCTCCTTACTTTACCAGAAAGACCACAATTACAATTCCAGTCTACCCAAGTCGCCTAAGCTGACTACATATCAAATATATACATACATCCAAACTAAACGTCTTTCAGTTGCTTTCAAATGAAAAGAACAACCCATCAACTTTTAGGTGAGCAACAAAACTCTGTTTACTTGGTATATAACGTTCTTAGTAGGGCTTCTTATATACCAAAATTATTTTAACCTTGAGACGTCTCTGTTTCACGTACAATTAGGCACCATGAGGCCAATATATACAAAAAGTTGGTGTCTTTTTTATTCCGGTACTTCTCAGGGTTGTCCAGAAACCAGAATAAGCCATCCACAATAAGATTAGAGGCCATCTCCCAAGGATTCTCCTATGCCAACAAATCAATCATGGAGAGGGATCGACCAGCCGTCAGAGCTCTCATTTACCTTGTTTTTAGGAGAGCATCCACCTTGTTGTTCTTGATAACGAAGACAGGGATCAACCTAACCTGGATAGCAATGCATATGGTGCCGGTCCAACGAGGAAAAGAATATAAAGGATAGTCCAAGGCCAATGAGTTCTTTATTAAAAATATTATTATTATTAATATATGCCCATAAGACCCGGTTGTTGCAGCTAAGCAATGAGATCTCCAGGATTGAGCTTGTCATTGCTTGTTAGTATATGCTCAAATGATCTTTTTTCAGTTATACTAAAACATTTATAATAGGGTAAACCAGAGTCTCTCATCTTATAGTCCTTAACATGGGGGAGATTTTTAGGTTTAATTAGAATATACTCCCCATTGATCAATCGCATGCAGCTATATATATATATATATGTACATATTCACATACATATACATATGCATATACATGCATATGAGTATATGTGTATATGTATATATTGCATTGACTAGGGCTGCAAATGGGCGGTTCAAACCCGGGCTAGAATGAGCCTGACCAGATAGAACAAAGCCTTCTTTCGGATCAAGCTGAGGCCTGCCCAACCTGGTTTGGTCGCACAGCTTGTTGACTCAAGACCAACTTAATTATTATTAAATTTAATCTCGAGCCTAGTTGGCCTATTTAGGAAGCTAAGGAGAAGACCAGGAATAAGGTCAGATGCAGAAAGATGATAATAACAAACACTGAAATGGAGGCCAAAAGCAAATAGCACTTGGATTCTCTGGTTGGCACCCTCTTCTGAGTTCCTATGTCAGGGAGATTTATTCGAACTTGAAAGGTGCCATTTTTATTGTATTTCTCAAGAAAAGCAGTGGAGGCCAAAAAAGATTGCAATTTATCTTAACTCACTTTAGAAGTGGATCTAGCTTTTACATGATCCACATTAAGGAGGAAGAGCTTTGTGCTTTGTTGGTAGGCTTTCCTAGCAAGTCTTCAGGTGCCCAAAGTATTTTCTTTGCTTGATCAGTGCCATGTTTACTCTGTACAAAGTTTGCTTCTACTTCTCTTTCCTTATATTCCTGCATGCTGAATGAATTCCAGACCTAGAGCTTCACCTGCTTCTAAATTTCCCTGGTAAGAGAGAAGATTTTGCCCAAGTATTTGCAAAGCCGGGTCCTCAGGCAGCAATTCTGCACCAGTATCCTTACTTACAAGCTCTCTCAAAGGCAATGGAAAATTAATTTCCCACTTTGTAGCCATACACATTCCCCCTTTGGTCTCTTGACATACTCGAGAAACATGAACATCTGAAAGTTTTGCTAAAAGACATGTGACTTGAAGAATTAGACATGCCATTTTACATATTTCTTCTCAGAAGCATTGTGAATGGACAATGACTGTTTTTGAATCTCCCTCCTGCCATTATTCATGAGGTACTTGACATTACAACATTACACACACACACACACACACACAGAGATATATATATAAAGAAAGGAATTAAATATGGAATATGAGCAAGGCATGCTAATTAATCAAAGCACTGTCTTAAATATAATAATTTCTTCCACATGGTAGATGGAGGTGAGCGAGCTAATAGAAAATTTATCTACAGGATGCAGTGGCCAATTTATAAATCAACTTGGGCTTTCCACTACCCAATTAATTTTATGGAAGCAGAATATCTAACCCAATATTTAAAATCGAATAGAGTGAATAAGACCTGAAAGAGAGTATCAGAGAATTTGTAAACACAAGATAAAGAGTGAGAGAGTATTTTGCATATGATAACTCTCATTGTTTATAGAAACTAGAAGGCAGGGAGTACATGACCGTTTATTTCTGAACAGTCAAGAAAAAAAAAAAGATAAATCATTGTTTATCAATAGTCACTTTCAAATAAAATAGTATTTGATGACCCAAAGATTGATTTAAAGATTGATTTTGATGATCACAAAACCTTGAAGTATAAATACTAATGTTTGTGTTGCAAGGAGAAAGATATTTATTTTGCAAGGAACATAGCAAGTTGGAAGAACACAAGAAGGCCTCCAAAGCTCTCAAGAAAAGTTGGAAGAAAGCTACAATTTATTGGCCCAAGTCTCAAGTTCAAAGGATTCAATTTAGAAGAGCAAGTTTTAAGAAAAATTCAAAGGAAAGGCACTCGAGTCGACTCCTACAGTTCCGAGTCGACTCCAAGGAGCAACAGACAGACGGACAGAAAGATTCATCTCAGAACCTGTCAACGAGTCGACTCCTGAAGAGCGCGAGTCGACTCCGATGCTTACCGAGTCGACTCCAGGGTAGTATGAGTCGACTCCTAGGAGTCACAGGCAGAAAAGTCAGAGAGGAGTTTTCGGGTCTGAGATTCGAGTCGACTCCAGTGGAACGCGAGTCGACTCCGATGGTTGGCAAGTCGACTCCAAAGAAAGTAAGAGTCGACTCTCAGAGGAACACAAGGAAAAAGTCAGAGAGCCAATTTCAGACACTGAGAGCCGAGTCGACTCCCGCAAAGTCTGAGTCGACTCCAAGGCAGCGCAACCCCAAAGACAGAAGACGGTATTTTCGTCTCTGAGAGGCGAGTCGACTCCAAGGCAGCGCGACCCCAAAATACAGAGGATCAGTTTTCGGACTCTGAGAGCCGAGTCGACTCAAAGAGAATCCGAGTCGACTCGAGGAAGAAAATCAGAAAGTATGTCCTCTGAATTCATGGGATGAGCCGACTCCGAAGATGCCAAGTCAGCTCCAGATGTTGGCGAGTCGACTCCGGGTTAAGACGAGTCGACTCCCAGTCGAGGATGCACAATAATTCAAATTTGGAACAGTGGCCGAGTCGTCTCCAGTAAAGCACGAGTCGACTCCTGCAACAGATGAGTCGACTCCTGATCGCGCGAGTCGACTCCGATCCCAACGGTAATATTGTCAGGAAGTGCAGACTGTGTCCAACGGCTCTATTTTTGTCTCTAACGGCTAGATTCTTGTTTCCACGCCATCAAAAGCTATAAAAACAAGAGGAGAGCTAGGGGAGAATGCATGGAAGTGGGAAAGAACATTTAGAGAAGAGATCTCAAAGAGATTACAAGAGAAATCTCCCATAAGCAAAAAAAAGGGCCATCCGAAGTGAAACAGAGAGAAGAAGAGCATCCAAGCGAATCCCAAAGCTTCCTCTCCATCCATGTGCTGCTTCGGTGATCCTCTACTTCGTGCCAAATCAGAAGAGGGTTAAGTAAAGAAGAAGCCGAGCTCCTTCATCTTCAAAACTCGTTTGAGGGCTTCTCTTTACCCTATTTGGTTATATTGTTATATTTGCTTGTTTAAGAAGCTTTGATTTGTTTTTTAAACCTTTATTTTAATATCTTGTAACTTGATTCAATCAAGGGATTGAATCAAGGGGTTAAGGTTTGTTGGTGAGCCAAAGGGAAAACCAACGGTAATAGGTTTGTTGGTGAGCCTAGGTTGAAACCAACGGTGTAAGGGTTCGATTGTGATCCCGGGAAAACAATCAGGGTGGTTCTAGTCGGTGAGCCTGGGAAAACCGACTGAGTTCGTTGTGACCTCGTAAAACAACAAGTTGGGTTGTGAGCTTGTAAAACAACCGGCTGTAATCTGTAGGATTATAGTGAAATTTCCAAGAGGTCTTGGAGAGTGGATGTAGGTGCTGGGGTGCACCGAACCACTATATGTTTGTTGTGTTTATAATGCCTCTTGTCATTGTCTAACTAACACACTTACTTACTTAGATAGATTGCTTGCTTAACTGTTATCCGCACATCCTTTAGTTGCAAGCATATTCAATCAAGTCACATTCTATACATCAAACTGTTGCTAAGTTTGACTTTCACTGTGCATCCATACAACTTAGCATAATTAATCAAAAACTTTCAGAAGTAGGTTAAAAGTTTTAAAAGACCCAATTCACCCCCCCTCTTGGGTTGTATCTACTGGGCAACAAGTGGTATCAGAGCAGGTGCTCTAAATTTAATTATTGATCTCACGATCAAGAGCCAAAGATCATGACAACTCAAATAGATAGTTTTCTAGGAGAAGGACAATCAATTGATACACCTCCACTATTTAATGGCATAAACTATACACATTGGAAAATACGCATGCGTATTTTTATTCAATCACAAAACTATTATTTATGGAAAATCATAATAAATGACCTTCACACACTCTCTCAAACTATTAATGAAAAGGACTTAGCACAATTGAATGCTAATGCTATGAACATATTATATTGTGCTATTCAAGAAACGAAGTTTAATAAAATTTCTGCATGCTTATCTGCTAAGGAGATCTGGGATACTTTAGAAAATATTTATGATAAATCTCAGATTAGCTCACATGTGCTTCAATTGCCTACTAACAATGAGATTGCAGAAAAAGGTGTTGAATCTCCCACCTCAGTCGAGTCGACTCCAAGTATTCCAGAGTCGACCCTCAAGTTAACCGAGTCGACTCCAATAAGGACCGAGTCGACTCCGAGGCAAATCAGCTTCCTAAAGACAAAGAAGAAGAGGAAGCAAGAAAGAAAGAAAGAGATAAAAAGGAAGAAAGTCTTGACCAAGGAAGAGTCAAGCAAGGAAATAAAAGCTAGGAGCAACAATAATGATATTAGCTCCAAGGAACTACAAGAGGTAACTAACGTTTGCTTTATGGCACAAGAAGATAAGGTAAAATCTGAATCTAATTTTACACCAAATGAATTTCATGAAGAATTTTCGTATGATGAACTGTTAAATGCTTTTCATGAGTTGTATGGTGAATGTAGAAAATTAGCTATGAAAAATAAAAATCTTAAAAAGCTAAATTTGGAAATTTCAAAAGAAAGAAATTCTATTGCTGAAATACACGACAAACTAAATTCTGAAAATGAAAGCTTAAGGTCATTTTCAGAAGAATTGATTCAGAAAAATCATAGCTTAATTAACGAAAATCAAAACTTAAGCAAAGAAATTAACCAATTAAGATCTGTTATTAACAAATTCACTGTAAGTTCAGAAAGATTAAAAATGATGTTTGAAAGCCAACATGCTGATTTTGATAAATCAAAATTTAGCTTGACTCCTTCACTTAGCCATAAATCTCTAGAGAAAAAGGTTATCAATTCACCAAGCAAACCATTAAATAAGATAACTTATTTCAAAAATGAAAAGAATGGGCATAACAACTTTACCTATCGTTCTAACACAATTAAATCAAATGGTAAAGTTATTACTATCAAACAGATTTGGATTCCAAAAGGAACCATATGTTCTAACTCTCAAGGACCCAAGCAAGCTTGGGTACCCAAAATGAAAATATGAGGATGTAGACATAGATGTGCCAAGATACCCATGAAACAAATAGATTCATACAAATGGGTGTTCTAGACACATTGAAACTTAAAATATACTTATGAGAAGTAATTTTAAATAATAATAATAATGAAATCAGTAATCCTTGCATCTCATCATTATTTTTGTTTTAGTATTTGATTAAAATATGAATTGCATGCATTAATCAATTTTGTGATATACTTTTGGAAATATAATCAAATCACTTCATTTTATAGGATACTTTACTCACCATTGGATAAAGTTGCTAAATGATTAATCATTATTAAGATTAATTCTATGAATTCTCTATATGCTTGATTGAGAGTTTTTATCCATGGCATTATTGTTTATTGATCATAGATAATGTGTACTTGGTATGCTTTTGAATATATGCACTATGAATACCAAGATTAAAGAAACCATCCTTGGCACATAGAATCAACTCATGCTAGTATGTACTTAATCTCAAAAGACCTTGCCATAGGCTTACTTAGATTATCTACTTAAAGGTCAAAGTTTTGCTATGCATGCTAACTAAGGAAACAAACAAAAATCATTTCTAAATCTAAAGATGTTGTTTCCACCTCTAAGTTTTCAAAAGCTTACATTGGATTTGTTCTTGGAAAATAAAACTGAAGTATTTTTCTGTATTTACTAAATCTTATAAAAGCGTTTCAAATGAAAAAAGTTTCCAAACTGTGAAGATCATGGCACAGTGTTGAAAACCAAAATCCTGATTAAGGTTATACAGAAAATAATATTAAATTCAATTATTTCAGCTCCAAGGACATCATAAGTAAAATAGGGTTAATAGAATTCTTGAAGAAATGAAAAAGACAATTATGTATGATAGTCATCTATTTTTTTTGACTATCATCACTGCTTGTCATACATATGATTTCTATTAGATCTATTTTTGATGAAAATTTTGATCTTCTGAAAAATGGAAAATGAACCATTGCATATCTTTCATATTTTTCAGTCGTACATGTTATGCTTGATATGCTCTTATGAAAATAATGCCAAATCTGATAGAGATATGTCTATCCTTGGATATCATTCATCAAGCAATGCATATAGAATATTCAATGAAAAGTTTTTAGTTGCAAAAATATCAAGTCATTTTATTCTCTATGAGACTAATGGTTTATTATCAAGATACTAAAATTAGATTATATATGTATATGGTTAATCTTTTACATATAACAATCTGAAAAACTTGTTAATAATTAGAACCAAAATTGGATTTTTCAGATATGCACTTAATGAAGAAAAATTGATAACTACTAAAAGACTAAATCAAGAAAAGATGAAATAGATCTTGATAAGACTTTTGCATGATTAGAAGTAAAGATCACCATTATCATTTGTTTGCCTCATGAGCTTTATAATCTGTCAAATGAATGTGTAGAATTCACTCCTATGTGGTCATTTCATTAAAAAAAAAGGGGATCTATGTAAAATAACCACCATATTTAAAGATTACACATTACATATATGATAAAGCAATATGTGATTTGGAACAAGCATCAAAAGCATGATATATAAAAGCTTAAGTAACCTTTTTGATAGAAAGTAATAGTGATAAATCTATGCATCAAAAATAAGAATTTGTGATATCTTATTTGCTCAAAGTATGCATTGATGACATCATTTTTGGTTCTACTAATGAAGAGTTATATAAAGATTTTACTTAGCTCATGTAAGGTGAGTTTGAAGTATATATGATGAATGAATTAACATCTTCTCTCAAACTCCAAATTAAGACAAACAAGAAAGGGGTATCTTCATTGACCAAAGTTAGTCCACAGGAAAACCCTTATAGAAGATTGGCATGAAGAAGGTATATCTATGATCCCATCTTGTAGAATTTGAAAAGGATGAGCAAAGTAGATCTATTGTTTAAAGCTGTATTGAAGCATGATAGAATAATTATTTTATCATACAGCTAGTAGACCTGAATGTATGCTTATTATGTGCCCTTATGCAAGACTTCAATCCAACTTTAATGAATCATATTTCATTGATAACAAATAAATCATAATCTGAATTTTGATAGAAACAACCGTTTAAGATAAGCTGATTAAAACTTAGCTAACATGTCTTATTAATAATTATCTTAAGCAAATAGAATCTAGGCTCCATTGATTCTGAAAATGAAAAAATTTTGATTTGACCTTGATAAATCTTCCTATTGCCTCACATGCTTGTCCTTGAACTATCTTGGTTAATGAAACTATCTCTTTAGTTCAAGTGATATGTGCTTGCTTATATTTAGGCAATCTCTTGAGTAAAGTGATTCAACATTTAATTATTGTCATATCTTATGTTGAGCCATCTAATTAAAATTTTTTTTTATGTTGAATGAATATTTTGTATCTTAAAGAAACTAAAGACTTTCTTTCAAGAAAGAAAAGGAGTTTGTTAATAATGCAGGATCCTTGAGCAAGAAAATGAAAGATCTCAACTTGAAGGATATGTCCATGTAAGATACAACAAACATTCACATGCAAACAAGAGAGAAGACCTTCTTCAGCCAAAAGTTCATACATAAGAAATCTAGTAGGTATTTGACTGAAGAATGCAGAATGAATTGGTAATTCTAGATACTTCTCTCATAAATTAATTGAGCAAAGTCAATAACTTAAATCTTATTATGGCATGATTAAGGTCTTTAATTATTAATTTTTGATATCATGTCTCTATATATATTGATTGACTTATACTCTTAAAAATTGTTTCATGGTTTGCCCAAACTAAAATATATCTTTGCCTATGTCATAACCATGAAATACACAAGCTTATGCTTGAACTTTTGATTTAAAATAACTTGTGAGGAATGATGAATCCTTGAGCATAATGAAAATGTTGTTTGCATGATATACATCTATATGATACATAAGATTAATTCTTTATTATGCTCTTTCATGTAAATTACTTGAGAATAACAAAAAGAGAGAGAGATAAAGAAAAGAAAATGGAAATTATTCAAGAGAAGTAAAATCTAAGTAAAGGCAAATACTTCAATCTTAAGGAAAAGCAAAACAAGCATAATATATTCGGCACATTTGGAAGGGATAAAATCCATAATTAATTACACTTAAACAGGGAGAGTTTGAAGTAAACATTCTAACATTTCTATATTGCTCATCATAGGGATGGTGCCAATGGGGAGGCTAGTGGTAGTACCCGGCACTATTTGACCCAACTATTCGGTGTAGGACATATTAGGGACGGCACAAGAGGGAGGCTAGTGGTAGTACCTCGTGCCCCTTTCCAACTCCACCGGATAGGGAGCAAATAGAGTATAGAGCATAAGAAAGTAAAAATAAAAGACAAAGTTAATGAAATTATATAAGAAGAATCAAGTCAAATTTATTAATCACTTGAAAACACACTTTAAGGATGAAATCATTGCAAGATAATACTTAAATAGGGGGAGTTTATTTGAAAAGAATTGATTTTGATCCTTAACATTCTTACTCTTAATATTCTAATGCATGACTTAACACATAATATATTTTGCATATGGCATGATGCTTTAAATTATGGATTCTCAATATTTTGTAATGCTTCATGCTTGGACAATTTGACTGATTGTTTGAAATACTACATAAAATTTTTGTTTGGTAAGAAAATTCAGATTTGTCATTCACAATCATCGTTAAAATGTGAAAGTTGAAATGAGAAGAGAAAGATATCTCTATTTAGGCAAAATGAATTGATCTTGATCTATCTTTCTACTTGCCTAACTTTGATACATAATATCCTAATACTTGTTAAAATATCCTCCATTTTGTATCGAAACTCAATATTAAATACAAAGATTCTGAAAGTGCTCTAATGTTATTGAAATATGTGTTTTCAATCTTAGTAATTTAAGATGAGCTACAAAGTAGAAGATACATATCTCAAATTTTGAGAGCCTTCTTGGAAATTCTTATGAAAATTCAGAATCTGATTTTGTATAAAAGCTTAAACTCAATATGATTTCTAAATAAAATCTTAATTTAAGAAAAACAGAATTAATTTTGAGGTCTTGGCTGATTGCTCCGATACGCATCCGAAACATATCCTTTCTTATGATTAAAATCTACTAATATTGGTCTAAATGATCAATGATCTTGATTGCAAGCAAATATTTTTAAATATATGATTTTATTTTGATATTAAAAATATTTATTGTGCTTCATGTATACATTGCTGAAAAACTATGATTAAGAAATTGAGTTCTATAAATATATATATTTCAATGATCATCTATATGTTTTTTCTCTGCTACATTATTAAAGACAGAATAGAGTGAATGATCTTAAAGCAAGAAATATTTCAGCTCACTCGAATGATTCTAAAAGAAAGAAAATGTAAATGCCTTTGAAAGAAACTGAGCTTCAAATGAATCATTTTCTGATTAATATTTCTATACATTTTTCTCTAAGATTAGGAGAAAGCATAACTTGTTCTTAAAGGTTTAGAAAGAGTGATTACTAAAAATTTTGAATAATTCTAGATCACTTTACATTCTTGATATCATAAAGTTTCAGGTTTATTCACGTTTAACATTAAAATCTGAAATTCAACAAAAGAAAAGAATGATTAAAGAAGTATGCATCTTTTGAGGGGGAGCTTTAGATATCTTATCCTAAAGTTACTTCAATTTGAAGCATACCTTGATGGATTGATTTTGATGAACCTCCTTATAATGCAATACTTGCTTTAATTATAAGTTTATGCCTTGAGAAGAGTTCTATAAAGGTTGTCTTATCTCATACCTTGAGTCTTATGAAAATAAGCTGAAACTTATGGAAAACATATTTTTGAGATTGACAATTTTATTGAACATTATCTTCAAACTCTAAACTGTTAAATGGAATAATTAATTGAGGGAGAGAAAGAAAATTTCAGAAGGAGAGGTATTATGGAACTTAATCGCAAAAATCTTTATGATACACCTTGAGGATTGTTATTTGGTTAGTATATCTTATGCATCAATCATGAACCAAATTGCAATTCAAATAGTTGATCTTAAGAGCCTCTAATTTAATGAAAAAGGGGGAGAATAACGTGTTGAATTTTCTTGAGTATCTCTCAGAAAATCTATTTTGGAATTCACTAATGAGATCTAATTGGCTTGCTCTTTAGAACTTCAATTTTGTGCCAATTCATATTTTTTTTATGTATCAAATTGTGCTTATTTTTTTTGGGGAATAAAAGAAAATCTTTAAAAGAACTCTAAATGATCTTTCAAAGCTTTGCATTTTATGTATGCTCTAAGATATATCATAAATTTCATGAATTCATGTTTTGGTATTTATGCCATATTATTTTTACATCATAAAAGAACTTTGCAATCATACTTAATAAGTTTTGATCTTTTACTCTGAAAATCAATTAAATTGCTCTCATGTTGATAAAATACTTAATAGATTGGGCAAAAGGTCTTAAATGAACAAGCTTTCATACTTATTAAAGAGAGGTTAGATTTTCACTCATGTGTTTCCTTGAATATCATTTGTGGTACTTCTTGTATTAACCTAAGGAAGATTCCACCTCTACTTGATTAGAAAACTATCTGTGGTATCAAATTAGAAAACTTCTTGAAATCACATTCGATGTGTTCTGCTCTGAAATTATCTTAATTGGCTCTGATCTATGCTCATTAATCTGATTCTAATATTCTTGCCTTGAGTTTTATGATTCATATCCTTGCAATAATTTGACATGCAAATCAGAGTACAATAAGGAAAAGAAATATTTGAGTATTCTTATCTTTGTGCTTAATGTTTCACTCTCTTTTTGATGTTGTCAAAAAGGGGGAGAAATATCTAAGTATATCTCATAATGCTTTGTGTTTTGCATTGAACACCAACTCAGCTTAAATTGAAATATGTTGATTGTGTTAAGCTGATTAAATCTAAAGCATTATCATGAAGTATGTTCTTAAATATATATGTTTTCTACTTCATGCAACTTAGCTATGTATTACTTCTAGAACACAATATATTTTATATTGCATATACTCCAAGTTTTGTCATCATCAAAAAGGGGGAGACTGATGACCCAAAGATTGATTTAAAGATTGATTTTGATGATCACAAAACCTTGAAGTATAAATACTAATGTTTGTGTTGCAAGGAGAAAGATATTTATTTTGCAAGGAACATAGCAAGTTGGAAGAACACAAGAAGGCCTCCAAAGCTCTCAAAAAAAGTTGGAAGAAAGCTACAATTTATTGGCCCAAGTCTCAAGTTCAAAGGATTCAATTTAGAAGAGCAAGTTTTAAGAAAAATTCAAAGGAAAGGCACTCGAGTCGACTCCTACAGTTCCGAGTCGACTCCAAGGAGCAACAGACAGACGGACAGAAAGATTCATCTCAGAACCTGTCAACGAGTCGACTCCTGAAGAGCGCGAGTCGACTCCGATGCTTACCGAGTCGACTCCAGGGTAGTATGAGTCGACTCCTAGGAGTCACAGGCAGAAAAGTCAGAGAGGAGTTTTCGGGTCTGAGATTCGAGTCGACTCCAGTGGAATGCGAGTCGACTCCGATGGTTGGCAAGTCGACTCCAAAGAAAGTAAGAGTCGACTCTCAGAGGAACACAAGGAAAAAGTCAGAGAGCCAATTTCAGACACTGAGAGCCGAGTCGACTCCCGCAAAGTCTGAGTCGACTCCAAGGCAGCGCAACCCCAAAGACAGAAGACGGTATTTTCGTCTCTGAGAGGCGAGTCGACTCCAAGGCAGCGCGACCCCAAAATACAGAGGATCAGTTTTCGGGCTCTGAGAGCCGAGTCGACTCAAAGAGAATCCGAGTCGACTCGAGGAAGAAAATCAGAAAGTATGTCCTCTGAATTCATGGGATGAGCCGACTCCGAAGATGCCAAGTCAGCTCCAGATGTTGGCGAGTCGACTCCGGGTTAAGACGAGTCGACTCCCAGTCGAGGATGCACAATAATTCAAATTTGGAACAGTGGCCGAGTCGTCTCCAGTAAAGCACGAGTCGACTCCTGCAACAGATGAGTCGACTCCTGATCGCGCGAGTCGACTCCGATCCCAACGGTAATATTGTCAGGAAGTGCAGACTGTGTCCAACGGCTCTATTTTTGTCTCTAACGGCTAGATTCTTGTTTTCACGCCATCAAAAGCTATAAAAACAAGAGGAGAGCTAGGGGAGAATGCATGGAAGTGGGAAAGAACATTTAGAGAAGAGATCTCAAAGAGATTACAAGAGAAATCTCCCATAAGCAAAAAAAAGGGCCATCCGAAGTGAAACAGAGAGAAGAAGAGCATCCAAGCGAATCCCAAAGCTTCCTCTCCATCCATGTGCTGCTTCGGTGATCCTCTACTTCGTGCCAAATCAGAAGAGGGTTAAGTAAAGAAGAAGCCGAGCTCCTTCATCTTCAAAACTCGTTTGAGGGCTTCTCTTTACCCTATTTGGTTATATTGTTATATTTGCTTGTTTAAGAAGCTTTGATTTGTTTTTTAAACCTTTATTTTAATATCTTGTAACTTGATTCAATCAAGGGATTGAATCAAGGGGTTAAGGTTTGTTGGTGAGCCAAAGGGAAAACCAACGGTAATAGGTTTGTTGGTGAGCCTAGGTTGAAACCAACGGTGTAAGGGTTCGATTGTGATCCCGGAAAAACAATCGGGGTGGTTCTAGTCGGTGAGCCTGGGAAAACCGACCGAGTTCGTTGTGACCTTGTAAAACAACAAGTTGGGTTGTGAGCTTGTAAAACAACCGGCTGTAATCTGTAGGATTATAGTGAAATTTTCAAGAGGTCTTGGGGAGTGGATGTAGGTGCTGGGGTGCACCGAACCACTATATGTTTGTTGTGTTTGTAATGCCTCTTGTCATTGTCTAACTAACACACTTATTTACTTAGATAGATTGCTTGCTTAACTGTTATCCGCACATCCTTTAGTTGCAAGCATATTCAATCAAGTCACATTCTATACATCAAACTGTTGCTAAGTTTGACTTTCACTGTGCATCCATACAACTTAGCATAATTAATCAAAAACCTTCAGAAGTAGGTTAAAAGTTTTAAAAGACCCAATTCACCCCCCCTCTTGGGTTGTATCTACTGGGCAACAGTATTGAAAGGTTAAAAACAAAACAATCAACAACTCTCTTAAGAACCAAAATTTAAAGAGTACTATTTTAAATCTGATACTTTAACCAAAGGATGCTTCCAATGAACTACGTGGCTTTTGATGGTATCCAACAGTTCTTAAAGACTAAAGATCAAAACATTTGAAAAACTGAAGTAAAAAATTAAAAACATTAGAAAATATTTTAAGAATTCCCCACTTATTTTCTAATAAATTAAATACATTAAAAATATTCGGGTGTATGTATAGTGTATACCTATAAATGGATCGACCTTTGCATGTATGGAAATAGATTCACAGTGTCACACTATACAGGACATCTGTCTCCAAAAAAGATAGCATATTTAGATGAGGCCGCCATAAGCTGATCCTAGCTTAGAAAATACAAAATTATTTATACTGGTAGCTTGTAAGAATTCTTAGTCCTGACTTATAAAAACAAAGTCATTTTGCAAGTGTCCACAACTCCTCTATCACTTCTCATATAGTGAGATATGAGTTTGTCAAGGAGCAAACTCCAGTCTTCACCATATATTGATACGGCAATGCAATGATTTTTTTGAAATAGTTAACCCCATTATTGGGTCATCTCACTATTTGAAAAAATATTAGTTCATTGGAAAATATAACTTGTCCATCAGCATTTCTCTCAGATAAATTTTGATTAGTGTTTCATTTGAACTTTATTTGTGGTATCTTCAGAGAATGGTAAACTTAATAACTAACGATCACCAATCATGAATTAGGCTTTTAACCAAGTTTATCTAATTTCAGTTATTGGAAGACGTACCTATCTTTCTTGATATATTGTAAACCTTCTCTCTTGGCTATACCTTAGTATGAGTCTCAATAAACATTTGATCAGTAGGTGATATTCCAACACCATATGACCCTTTTTTCCACAAGTCTCCGAACATGATCATATCTCATAGCAATGTATTGAGACTTTCTGGCTGGCAGTCATAATATTATAAATATGCATATTTAAGAAAAGCAATGTATAGTATTATAAATGTCACCTAACCAGCTAAACGTAGTAAGATATCAATGCACTCATAACAATAAAATTAAACTTCTATAATTTGGATAAATCTTTAAGATAGTGTATGAATCAGAAAATAGAAAACTTCTATCTTGCGTACATACCCTCCTAAATACTAAAATTTGCATGAATATGCTTCCAAAATTGATATTTGTATGTATACTCTCATCAAACACTTGTTTTGCATATATACCCTTTTGTTTGTGTATATATCCAGGATATCTAACGTCATTAAGAAGTTAACAGTTTAAAATTGAAATGACAAAAATATCATTAATGGATAAATATGCAAAAAGAAATGTTGACACCGACATAGATAGGTAGGTAGAAAATACCAAAAGGTGCGAGACAACTCTCTTTTAAGGAACTCAGCAAAATAGTTCAAGAGAAGAGGTGCCTCCTCACAAAGAAAGTCATAGTGACCAAGCTCGGATAATTGCTTACCAAAAACATAGGTTTCTAGAAAGCCATAAGACCATCTATCGGGGCTTGATATTGCCCAATACCGAAAGGTCAAGAAAGTTGGTGACTATTGAAGCTTCGATGAACGACTGTTGTAAGTATAATGGTCCTGAGATAACGAAATTCCTATCGAGTAAGTTTTGACCTATATGATAATGCTATATCACTAAATAATATAACAAAAAAAAAAAGGCAGAAAGCATACAATAGATTTATTTCTATATCTTAAAAGAGAATTAAGAGTGACTCATACCCATTCAACAAGAAAACATTGGCCAATTTATTGAGGGATAACTTGCTCAAAATTTGCAATGAAAACCCCCAAATCCCCCCCTTCCTAAGAAATTTCACATGCTACAGAATCCTTTTTATTTGTAAAAATTCATCAAAATTTTGAATTAATATAAACAGAAACTTACAAAATGCCTCCTTTTGGGTGCTCTCCATAATCCTCTTCAACTGTCAACTTCTAACATTGCTTGAAGAGGGGGTGTTGACCATAGCATTGAGCATGATGTATTAACAAATGAATTCATTCTCCACCCACTTCTTTTATCCAACAGTTCACTGTTCTCCTTCTGATACAAGTTCTTCATTCTCCATCTCCTTTTATTGGAGCCATCAAGCCATTCTAACCTGTCTATTTCAGTGTGAGATTCTTGATAAATGTGAAATCCATGGAGGACAACTTACTCTCTTTAAATTGTTAAAAGCTGGAGATAAAATAAATGGAAAGAAAAAAGAGGGAAATATGACAAGGAATGAAAGCAACTAAAATGGAATGTGAGCTAATCAAAGAGCTGTCTTAAAAAGAGGAATTTCTCTGATGTGATAGATGCAAGTTGTCACACCCCAAATCCGGATCATGACACGGCCGTGCTATTGCTATCTTATGCACACAATAACACGAAGCCACATAAAATTTCATAATAAAAATAAATAGTTTCATTTACTAATGTCATAACATTGTTCATGAAGTTGGAACAGTACAGAGCTTCTAAAATCTGATTATTACATAACATTTTCAATTACCCCAACCCTGAATAACATCAAGCTCCCTGCTCCTAGTGGTCTTAATCATCTGTAGGAAAAAAGTAGATAAAAAGGTATGAGCTACACAGCTCAGTAAGTAACCAGCTACTATCTTATTGGATCAAGTACAATTATGCCAATGTAGTGATTAAAAAGCCAACAGTTGATGTAAAATAAAACATTTTATAGATGATATACACAAATCAGGTCATAAAGCAATGCATGTTCTATCCATAAAAGTTCATAATCATGATAATACAAGTCATTTAAAAATATTGCCATTTATCCATACTTTATAAAACATACTCTCAGACGGATGTGCTGCTATGGTCACTATAATCCCGTGACAGGGCCTGCTAATCTTAGTCGACTAATTCTGTTATTCGTTACCAACTTTAACCCGTTGGCAGAGGGCCGTTATTCTTTGGATGCTAGCTCCAGGGTGTCGACTGGCCTCTATTTCTAGAGGTGGTCATAGCTATCTGAGAGTTCATAAATCATATTCTTTTTCTTTCATAAATCATAATCATCATAAATAGGTTTGAAAATGATAAATGGCATTATATAATTTAAAATGCATAAACATGCCTCAAATATCATTTTTCATACAGTCTAACATAATCATAATTTCATAACTCATACACCATCAAATATTCACGAAGGATGCTCTTTAATCAAATTCATGAATTACATGCAACCATATACTTGATCCTAATTTTGAGAAAAATATATCATAACCAATACATTTTTATAATTATAAATAAACAGTAATTTAAAAACTTTAAGATCAGTGCCAAGGTTACTTACTGCAATATGCTTTCCAATTTCTTACGTCCGGGTGACAAATCCTTGATCACCTAAATAAATCACATAGGGGTCACATTATTCTCTATTTATTTCATAATTTTCTAATTTATCATAACATGAATTTACTTGCTTGGATCTCAAGTCCAATTTATTTAATTTAGAGCCCTTGGCCTCGATTTAGAACTAGATTGGGTTCACGTAGGTCAATTGGGTCTTTAATTAAAGAATTGGGCTCGGTTCCAGATTGGGTCTAGCCCTATCAGGTCAATTTGGTCTTCTGATTATGTTATTGGGCTCAATTTCAAGTCCAATTAAGTTTAATTTTGGTCCAGGATCAATGTGGCTCATCTAGGCTTGAGTCAGGGTCAGCCCAAAGTCAATTCGGTCTCAATTTAGTTAAACTGGTTTTGAATTGGGCTTGATTCATATTCAATTTGGGTCTGCTGAGACTAACTCAGCTTAATTAGGTTCAGACCCAACTCAATTGGGCTTAATTTGGTTCGGATTTAACCCAATTTATAGTTTGAGTTCGTCCGGACTTAGCCTAATCTGACTGGGCTCAGTTTTAGTTAAATTTGGCTAAACCCATTTTTCTCTTCTTTTATTTGGCCTAACAGGTTCGGACCCGAACTCGGATCAAACCCGTTAGGTCGGACTCGTTAAGGGTCTCTTTTTTTTTTTTTTTTTTCTTTTTCTTCTTTTCTTCTTTTTCTTTTCTTCCTTCATCCTTCCCGAACCTTCTTCTCCCACTCTTTCTTCTTTCTTTTTCTTCTTCTCCTCTTCTCTTCTCCCGATTTCTCCTTCCCCCTTTCTTCTCATTTCTTCTCCCATGGAGGGAGAAGGGCGAGCTCAGGAGAAACGGCAACGGCCGACGGCGCCCGGCGGCCGGCTTGCGGTGCCCACGGTCGCGCCCGCGGCCGTGCCTGCGGTCGTGCCCGTGGCCATGCCCAAGGCCGCTTTGGCGGCCCGCGGCCGTGTCTGCGTCCCGCTGCCGGCGACCCGCATCCCACGGCCGACAACCTGCGGCCCGTGGCCGAGGCCGGCGCCCGCGGTTACGGCTGCGGATCACCCACTGGTAAGTCTCTTTTTTTTTTATCTGCTCCCCCTTCCTTCTCCCGTGAAGGGGGATCGGCTCGGGAGAGGGCCGGCTTGAGGCCGGCGGCACCAGCTGCGCCTATGGCAGCCTCGGTAGCCGCGGTCTGCCTCCCCTTCTTCATCTCTTTCTTCCCTCTTCTTCCCTTCCCGTTTTAATTTTTATTTTGTTCTAAATCTACTCTACAAAGCATAATTTGTAGAGAACAAGAATTAGAGCTTACCTGATCTGAAGGTGGTCGTTCACCTCCTACCCTGGCGATGCGGCCTTCTACTCCGGCGGCGCGGGTCCAACACCAGGTCCTGCCAACCGGAGAGGGTTGTGAGAGAGGGAGACAAACAGTGGAGGAGGAGGATGAACTGGTGGTGAAATGGTAGCCGATCGGGGCTTCTTGTAGCCTCGATCACTGGGGAAGGCGGACGGTTGTAACCGCCCACCATCAGGCGTTACGAACGCCTGCACAATGGTGTATTGCCCCCCCTCCGTTTCTCTTGGGAGTGGGGCGGTTATCACATTCTCCCCTCCTTATTAGAATTTCGTCCTCGAAATTTACATACCTGTATTCTCAAAAAGTTGCGGATGTCTTACTCGCATATCCTCCTCAAGTTCCCATGTGGCCTCTCTCTCCGAATGGTTGCTCCACTGAACTTTCACATAGGGGATGATACGTCGCCTCAGGACCTGCTCCTTATGATCAATGATGCGTAAAGGATACTCTTCATAAATCAGGTCTCTATCAATCTGCAGGGGCTCGTGCTGTACTATATGGCTGGGATCAGGAATGTATCTCCGTAGAAGAGAAACGTGAAAGACATTATGCACACTGGATAACTCTGGTGGCAAAGCCAGTCTGTAAGCAACCTCCCCTACTCTGGAAAGAATCTCAAAGGGTCCAATGTAGCGAGGATTCAATTTACTATGTCTTCCAAATCTTGTAACACCTTTCGAGGGTGAAACTTTTAAGAATACAAAGTCCCCCTCCTGAAATTTCACTTCTCTTCTTTTCTTATCTGCCCAGCTTTTCTGTCTATCTTGAGCTGCCTTGAGCCTTTTCCTGATCAGTAGAATCTTCTCCCTAGCACTCTGAACTAATTCAGGGCCCAACAACTTCTTCTCTCCAACATCATTCCAATGTAGAGGAGACCGACATTTTCTTCCATACAAGGCTTCATAAGGTGCCATCTGGATGCTAGAATGATAACTATTATTGTAAGCAAACTCCACTAGTGATATATGATCATCCCAGCAACCTCCCAGATCAACAGTACTAGTCCGCAGCATATCCTCCAGGGTCTGGATCGTCCTCTCTGACTGACCATCAGTCTGAGGGTGATAAGCAGTGCTGAGTCTCAGATCAGTGCCTATAGCAGTTTGGAAGCTTCTCCAAAATCCAGATACAAAGCGGGGGTCCCGATCAGATACAATGCTTACTGGTACCCCATGTAAGCGCACAATATCATCAATATACCTCCGAGCCAGCCTGTCAAGTGAAGTGCCAACCCTAAAGGGTAAAAAGTGAGCTGACTTCGTGAGGCGATCAACAATCACCCACACTGCATCATTCCTTCTTACTGTCCCCGGAAGCCCAGTAACAAAATCCATAGTAATGTGCTCCCATTTCCACTCTGGAATCTCTAGTGGTTCTAGCAAACCAGCCGGCCTCTGATGCTCAGCTTTTACTTGCTGACATACCAAACACCAAGCTACAAATCCTGCTATCTCTCTCTTCATGCCGTTCCACCAGAAATGTTCCCGTAAATCTCTATACATTTTAGTGCTGCCGGGATGAATAGAGAAACGAGACTGATGAGCTTCCTCCAGAATCTCTCTTTTTAGATCAGCATCCCTGGGCACACATAATCTACTACCAAAATGCAGAGTACCATCCGGGTGTATTCGGAGTTCGGGTCGTAACCATCTCTCCACATCATTTCTAAGCTGACATAAATGTGCATCTGTCTGTTGAGCAGCTTTTATTCTTTCTATCAAGGTAGGTTGCACTAACAAACTAGCCAACATACTTCCAGCACCTTTGGTAATCACCTCAATCTGCATCATATCAAAATCTTTCAAAATCTGCTTCTGAGTGGTAAGCAAAGATATGGAGCCCACTGCTGACTTCCTACTGAGAGCATCTGCCACAACATTAGCCTTTTCCGGATGATATTTGATGCTTAGATCATAATCTTTTAGTAGCTCAAGCCATCTTCTTTGCCTCATGTTTAATTCCTTCTGAGTAAATATATACTTTAGGCTTTTATGATCAGTAAAAACCTCACAAGGCTCACCATATAGATAATGTCGCCAAATCTTCAGAGCAAAAACCACTGCTGCCAACTCCAAATCATGTGTCGGATAGTTCTGCTCATATGGCTTCAGCTGTCTAGAGGCATAGGCTACTACTTTATCATTCTGCATTAGTACACAGCCCAATTCTTTCTTGGAGGCATCACTATAGATGATGAAACCCCCAGTATTGGTTGGCAAAGTAAGAATAGGAGCAGATACCAGCCTTTGCTTTAGCTCTTGAAAACTTTGCTCACAATCTTCACTCCATACAAACTTTGCTCGTTTCTGGGTCAGACGAGTCAAAGGAGTAGCGATCCGAGAGAATCCTTCCACAAATCTTCTATAATAACCAGCCAAACCCAAGAAGCTTCTGATTTCAGTGACATTTGTAGGACGAGGCCATCCACCACTGCTTCAATTTTCTTTGGGTCCACTGATACCCCTTCTTTAGAGATTACATGACCAAGAAATGCAATACTATCCAGCCAGAAATCACATTTGCTCAGTTTGGCATATAATCTATTCTCCTGAAGAATCTGTAATACCACTCTCAAGTGATCTTCATGTTCTTCTTTGCTCTTAGAATAGATCAGTATATCATCAATGAAAACAATAACAAACTGATCCAAATACTGCTTAAAGACCCTGTTCATCAGATCCATAAAAGCAGCTGGCGCATTGGTTAGTCCAAATGGCATAACTAAAAATTCATAGTGCCCATACCTGGTTCGAAATGCAGTCTTCGGCACATCATCTGCTAGGATTTTCAATTGATGATACCCAGATCGCAGATCTATCTTGGAGAAGACTTGGGCACCTTGTAGCTGATCAAATAAATCATCAATCCGGGGCAGAGGGTATTTGTTCTTCACTGTCACCTTGTTCAACTCCCGGTAATCAATACACAGCCGCATACTTCCATCCTTCTTCTTGACAAATAGTACAGGAGCTCCCCATGGTGAAACACTCGGGCGGATGAATTTCTTCTCTAGAAGTTTCTGTAGCTGAACCTTCAACTCTCTCAGCTCTGCCGGGGCCATCCGATAAGGAGCCTTCGAGATAGGCCCAACACCCGGTAAGAGATCGATCCGAAAATCAATCTCCCGATCAGGAGGTAATCCAGGTAGATTATCAGGGAATACTTCTGGATACTCTCTCACAATAGGGATATCCTCTAGCCTTGTTTCTTTTGTAGTGTCTACCACACAAGCTAGGTAGGCCTGACACCCCTTTCTGAGGGTCTTCCTTGCATTCATTGCAGAGATAATGTGCACAGAGGGATTCTTAGTGGGTGCATCACCCTGATAGAAGATTTTCTGTTCATCAGGTATCTGAAACACTACCCTCTTGCCAAAGCAATCAATGTGAGCATGATATTCAGACAGCCAATTCATACCAAGGATGACATCAAAATCATACATGTCTAACAGTACTAAGTCAGCCAAAAATTTTCTGTCCTCTATCTGAATTATGCAGTTTTTATGAATAGAATCCACCACTACTGTCTTCTTGAGAGGGGTAGCAACAAGTAAAGGCTCATCTAACTTATCAGGCATAAAATGCAAGGATGCAGAGAACTTGGAGGATATAAAGGAATGTGTAACGCCAGAATCAAATAGTACTGAAGCATCAACAGAGTTGATGGGAATCATACCTGCCACAACTCTGTCACTGGCACTAGCATCCTGTCGTGTCAGTGCGTACACCCGTGCAGCTCCTCTCTGCATCTGATCAGTTGATCTAGAAGGTCCAGATTCAACTTTCTTTTTGTTCGGGCAATCTCTGGCTATGTGTCCTGGCTGCCCACATATAAAACAGGCTCCCATCCTCTTCAAGCAAGGACCAGAATGCATTTTGTCACAGTAATAGCAAGCCTTAAATTTCTTCTTCTTGTTAGGAGGGCCTTCAAAATTTCTTGGTCGGTTCATTAGATTCCTTGACGTCTCGGCCCTTTTCTGCTCACCTCTTTCCTTTCCTGATTTCTTCATATCTGCTTCTACCTTCAGTGCTCTCTCCAGGGCCTCTCCGTAGCTGGTAAAAATCAGAACTGACAACCGGGATCGAATTTCGTCCCTCAAGCCTTGCTCAAATCTATTAGCCTTACTTCTCTCAATCTCTATCATCTGAGGGCAGAACCGACCCAGCTTAGTAAATTTGTTGGCATATTCTAGCACAGTTATATCATCTGTCTGCCTCAGAGATAAAAATTCATTTTCTTTAGATATTCTGACTGACTCAGGAAAATACTGGTCATAAAACATCTTCTTGAATTCCTCCCATGTCGGTAGCTCGTCCTCACCCTCGAGTGCAGCTTCAATAGCCGTCCACCAGAACTCTGCATTCCCCTTCAGCATAGGGATAGCCAATCTGACCTTTACTTCTTCGGGATATTGCAAGGCTTTGAACATCTTCTCTACCTCCCGAATCCAGGTCTCAGCAACCAGAGGGTCGGCTCCACCGTCAAACATAGGTGGGTTGAGCCTACGGAATCGTTCATAGTAGGACTCAATGGATTGTGCAGGTCGGACAGTGGCATGCACCTGCTGCTGCATCTGCATTTGCATCTGCTGCTGCACCTGCTGCTGCATCAGTATCTGCTGTTCCATCTGCTGCTGCATCTGTTGCTGCATTTGCTGTTGCATCTGAAGGAGCTGAGTCATCACCTGACTTGCTCCTGCAAAATCGGCCTGGGTGGCAGCTGGGTTAGGAGTTTGCTCGGCTGGCTGCCTGGCAACTCCTCTCCCTCTTGCTCCTCTCCTCCGAGCTGCAATATTTGCCAAGACTTCATTCTCTCTGTTCCTCATTTTCACCTATAAAAAAAAAATATTAGCATAATTCAATTAACTAATTTTCTTTATTTTGAATATGCCGAATTTAATTTAACGGGACTTAACTACCCATTTTCCTTACTAAAACTCTTTTTTTTTTTTTACCCTTTATTAAACCTATTGCTCTGATACCACTAAATGTCACGCCCCAAATCCGGATCATGACACGGCCGTGCTATTGCTATCTTATGCACACAATAACACGAAGCCACATAAAATTTCATAATAAAAATAAATAGTTTCATTTACTAATGTCATAACATTGTTCATGAAGTTGGAACAGTACAGAGCTTCTAAAATCTGATTATTACATAACATTTTCAATTACCCCAACCCTGAATAACATCAAGCTCCCTGCTCCTAGTGGTCTTAATCATCTGTAGGAAAAAAGTAGATAAAAAGGTATGAGCTACACAGCTCAGTAAGTAACCAGCTACTATCTTATTGGATCAAGTACAATTATGCCAATGTAGTGATTAAAAAGCCAACAGTTGATGTAAAATAAAACATTTTATAGATGATATACACAAATCAGGTCATAAAGCAATGCATGTTCTATCCATAAAAGTTCATAATCATGATAATGCAAGTCATATAAAAATATTGCCATTTATCCATACTTTATAAAACATACTCTCAGACGGATGTGCTGCTATGGTCACTATAATCCTGTGACAGGGCCTGTTAATCTTAGTCGACTAATTCTGTTATTCGTTACCAACTTTAACCCATTGGCAGAGGGCCTGTTATTCTTTGGATGCTAGCTCCAGGGTGTCGACTGGCCTCTATTTCTAGAGGTGGTCATAGCTATCTGAGAGTTCATAAATCATATTCTTTTTCTTTCATAAATCATAATCATCATAAATAGGTTTGAAAATGATAAATGGCATTATATAATTTAAAATGCATAAACATGCCTCAAAAAACATTTTTCATACAGTCTAACATAATCATAATTTCATAACTCATACACCATCAAATATTCACGAAGGATGCTCTTTAATCAAATTCATGAATTACATGCAACCATATACTTGATCCTAATTTTGAGAAAAATATATCATAACCAATACATTTTTATAATTATAAATAAACAGTAATTTAAAAACTTTAAGATCAGTGCCAAGGTTACTTACTGCAATATGCTTTTCAATTTCTTACGTCCGGGTGACAAATCCTTGATCACCTAAATAAATCACATAGGGGTCACATTATTTTCTATTTATTTCATAATTTTCTAATTTATCATAACATGAATTTACTTGCTTGGATCTCAAGTCCAATTTATTTAATTTAGAGCCCTTGGCCTCGATTTAGAACTAGATTGGGTTCACGTAGGTCAATTGGGTCTTTAATTAAAGAATTGGGCTCGGTTCCTAATTGGGTCTAGCCCTATCAGGTCAATTTGGTCTTCTGATTATGTTATTGGGCTCAATTTCAAGTCCAATTAAGTTTAATTTTGGTCCAGAATCAATGTGGCTCATCTAGGCTTGAGTCAGGGTCAGCCCAAAGTCAATTCGGTCTCAATTTAGTTAAACTGGTTTTGAATTGGGCTTGATTCATATTCAATTTGGGTCTGCTGAAACTAACTCAGCTTAATTAGGTTCAGACCCAACTCAATTGGGCTTAATTTGGTTCGGATTTAACCCAATTTATAGTTTGAGTTCGTCCGGACTTAGCCTAATCTGACTGGGCTTAGTTTTAGTTAAATTTGGCTAAACCCATTTTTCTCTTCTTTTATTTGGCCTAACAGGTTCGGACCCGAACTCGGATCAGACCCGTTAGGTCGGACCCATTAAGGGTCTCTTTTTTTTTTTTTTCTTTTCTTTTTCTTCTTTTCTTCTTTTTCTTTTCTTCCTTCATCCTTCCCGAACCTTCTTCTCCCACTCTTTCTTCTTTCTTTTTCTTCTTCTCCTCTTCTCTTCTCCCGATTTCTCCTTCCCCCTTTCTTCTCATTTCTTCTCCCATGGAGGGAGAAGGGCGAGCTCGGGAGAAACGGCGACGGCCGACGACGCCCGGCGGCCGGCTTGCGGTGCCCACGGTCGCGCCTGCGGCCGTGCCTGCGGTCGTGCCCATGGCCATGCCCAAGGCCGCTTCGGCGGCCCGCGGCCGTGTCTGCGTCCCGCTGCCGGCGACCCGCATCCCACGGCCGACAACCCGCGGCCCGTGGCCGAGGCCGGCGCCCGCGGTTACGGCTGCGGATCACCCACTGGTAAGTCTCTTTTTTTTTTTTTATCTGCTCCCCCTTCCTGTTGCCCAAGGTGACAACCCAAGAGGGGGGGTGAATTGGGTCTTTTAAAAACTTTTAAACTACTTCTAATCTTTTAGAGTTAATTAAGCTAAGTTGTATGGATGCTTAGTGAAATTTAAACTTAGCAAGAGTATGATTCTAATCTAATCAACTATTAAGCAGCGGATTCAATAAAAGATTAGTCTAAGTTTGCCCAAGTATGCAATTCAATTGAATGAGACTTGATTAAGTAAATTTAATATGCTTGCAACTAAAGGATGCACGAAGAAGAGTTAAGCAAGCTTAGTATCTAAGTAAGTAAGTGAGTGAGGAAGTCAGACAACAAAGAGCATCACAAACACAACAAAAATATAGTGGTTCGGTGCATCCCAGCACCTACATCCACTCCCCAAGACCTCTTGGGAATTTTACTATAATCCCTCAGATTACAGCCGGTTGTTTTACAAGCTCACAACCCAACTTGTTGTTTTGCGAGATTACAACGAACTCGGTCGGTTTTCACAGGCTCACCGACTAGAACCTACCGATTGTTTTCACGGGCTCACAATCCAACCCAGTTGGTTTTTCCCAAAGGCTCACCAACCACAACCTTACAACGTTGGTTTTTCCTTTGGCTCACCAACAAATCTTAACACCGTTGGTTTTCCTTTGGCTCACCAACAAACCTTAACCTCTTGATTCAATCCCTTGATTGAATCAAGTTACAAGATATTAGACTAAGAATTTAAAGCAAGTACAAGCTTCTTAACTAAGCAAATATATCAAATATAAACAAATGGAGTAAAGAGAAGCTCTCAAACAAATTTTGAAGATGAAGGAACTCGGCTTCTTCTTTACTTGACCCTCTTCTGATTTGGCACGAGGTAGAGGATGATTGAGGCAGCACACGGATGGAGAGGAAGCTTTGGGATTCACTAGGATGCTCTACTTCTCTCTATTTCGCTTTGGATGGCCCTTTTGTACTTATGGAAGATTTTTCTTGTAATCTCTTTGAAATCTCTTCCCTAAATGTTTTCTCCCACTTCCATACTCTCTTCCCTAGCTCTCCTCTTGATTTTATAGCTTTAGAGGGAGTGCAAACAAAAATCTAGCCGTTAGAGACAAAAATAGAGCCGTTGGAATCAAGAAAAAACTAGTCGTTATGCCTCCCAGCGTGCTCGAGTCGACTCGGCCGAAGTAGGAGTCGACTCGGCTGAAATAGGAGTCGATCTGTGAATAGTAGTCTGCCGGTACTGTAGCTGGGAGTCGGCTCCGCACTGTAGCGCTGAAGTTGGAGTCGGCTCGAGATCACTGTAGCGCTGAAAATCAACTCTCTGTCTTTTTGTTTGTTCTCAGTCGGAGTCGACTCGTAGAGTATCGGAGTCGACTCGAGCACTGTTTCTTGAAACTCTAGAGTGCCAGAGTCGACTCTAAACTTCCCGGAGTCGACTCGAGGACTATTCTTTTGAATCTTTCTTTGAATTTGCTCCTCCAACTTAAATCCTTTGAACTTGAAACTTGGGCCAATAAATTGTAGCTTTCTTCTAACTTTTCTTGAGAGCTTTTGAGGCCTTCTTGTATTTTTCCAACTTGCTATGTTCCTTGCAAAATAAATTATCTTTCTTCTTGCAACACAAACATTAGTAATTATACTTCAAGATTTTGTGATCATCAAAATCAATCTTTAACTCAATCTTTGGGTCATCAGTCTCCCCCTTTTTGATGATGACAAAACTTGTAGTATGTGCAATATAAAATATATTATGTTCTAGGACTAATGCATAGCTAAGTTGCATGAAGTTGAAAACATATATATTTAAAACATACTTCATGATAATGCTTTAGATTTAATCAGCTTAACACAATCAACATATTTCAATTTAAGCTGATTTGTATTCAATTCAAAACATAAAGCATTATGAGCATATACTTAGATATTTCTCCCCCTTTTTGACAATATCAAAAAGGTTGCAAGATAATGAAACATTAAGCACAAAGATAAGAATACTCAAATATTTCTTTTTCTTTTTGTACTCTGATTTGCATGTCAAATTATTGCAAGAATATGAATCATATAACTCAAGGCAATAATGTTAGAAAAAGATTAATGAGCATAGATCAGAGCCAATTATAGTGAGAACACATCGAATGGGGTTCCAAAGATAGTTTTCAAATCAAGTGTAGGTGGAATCTTTCTCAAGTTAATTCAAGAAGTACCAAGAATGATATTCAAAGAAAGCACGAATGAAAATCTAACCATTCTTTAATAATAAATATGAAAGCTTGTTCATTTAAGATCTTTTGCCCAATATATTAAGTATTTTAGCAACATGAGAGCAATTTAACTAATTTTCAGAGTATAAGAGCAATATATTAAGTATGATTGCAAAGTTTTTTTTTTTATGGTGTAAAAATATTATGGAATAAATACTAAAACATGAATTCATGCAATTTATGATATATCTTAGAATATGCATAAAATTCAAAGCTTTGAAGGTTCTTTTAAAGCTCTTTTAAAGAATTTATTCCTTTAAGAAGAAGCACATTTTGGTACATATAATAATGATTTGGCACAAAATTGAAGTTCTAAAGAACAAGCCAATAAGGACTCATTACTGAATTTCCAAAATAGATTTTCTGAGAGATACTCAAGAAAATTCAACACATTATTCTTCCCCTTTTTCATTAAGTTAGAGGCTCTTAAGAACAACTATTTGAATTGCAATTTGGTTCATGATTTATGCATAAGATATATTAACCAAATAACAAGCCTCAAGGTGTATCATAAAGATTTTCAGATTTAAATTTCAGATGATACATATTGGAGAGTATTAGGATCACTTTTCATTTAGTATTCTTTCTCTCTCCTTTAGTTATAGATTTATGCGATTAAGTTCCATAAGACCTCTCCTTCTGAAATTTTCTTTCTCCCCCTCAATTGATCATTCCATTTAAGAGTTTAGAATTTGAAGATAATGTTCAATGAAATTGTCAATCTCAAAAAATATATTTTCTATAAGTTTCAGCTTATTTTCATAAGACTCAAGATTTGAGATAAGACAACCTTTATAGAACTCATCTCAAGGTATAAACTTATTATATAATTAAAGCAAGTCTTGCAATATAAGGAGGTTCATCAAAATCAATCCATAAAATTTAAGGTATGCATTAAGGTAACTTTAGGATAAGATACTGAATATCTAAAGCTCCCCCTCAAAAGATGCATTCTTCTTTAATCATTCTTTTCTTTTGTTGAATTTCAGATTTTAATGATAAACGTGAATAAAACTGAAACTTTATGATATCAAGAATGTAGAGTGATCTAGAATTATTCAAAATTTATAGCAATCACTCTTTTTAATCTTTCAAGAATAAGTTATGCTTCCTCTTAATCTTTGAGAAAATGTACTGAAATATTAATCAGAAAATGATTCATTTGAAGCTCAAATTCTTTTAAAAGCATTTACATTTTTCTTTTTTTTAAGAATCATTTGAGTGAGCTGAAATGTTCCTAAACTTAAGATCATTCACTCTCTTAATAATATATATATATATAGTTATAGATCTCAATTTTTTAATCATAGTTTTTCAGCAATGTATACATGAAGCCCAATAAATTTTTTAATATCAAAATGAAATCATATATTTAAAAAAATATTTATTTGCAATCAAGATCATTGAAAGACACATCATTTGGACCAATATTAGTACACTTTAAAGATAAGAAATGATATGTTTCAGATGCGTATCGGGGCAAGCAATTAAGGCATTATATTGGGTACACTTTATAATGATATGTTTCAGATCTTTAGTACACTTTAAAGATCATCGAATTATTCTATTTTTCTTAAGTTAAGATTTTATTTAGAAATCATATTGAGTTTAAGCTTTTATACAAAATCAAATTCTGAATTTCATAAAGATTTTCAATAGAGGCTTTCAAAGTCATAATTTGAGATATGTATCTTTCACATTGTAGCTCATCTTAAATTATTACGATTGAAAACACATATTTCAAACATATAAGAGCATATTCAGAATATTTGTATTTATGTTGAGTTTTGGTATGAATTAGAACATTATATACCAAAGTTAAGCAAGTTGAAGGATAAAACAAACTCAATTCATTTTGCCTAAATAGAGATATCCTTCTCTTCTTCTTTTTACAAATTTATTCACCTTTCAGATTTTAACAATGATTGTGAATGACAAATCTGAAATTTCTTTTCAATAATACCAAAAAAAAATTTTATGTAGTATTCCAAACATTCAATCAAATTATCCAAGCATGAAGCATTACAAAATATTGAGAACCCATAATTCAAGACATCATGCCACATGCAAAATATATTATGTGTTAAGTCATGCATTAAAATAATAAGAACAAGCATGTCAAGGATCAAAATCAATTCTTTTCAAATAAACTCCCCCTATTTAAATATAATCTTGCATTGATTTCATCCTTAAATTGTGTTTTCAAGTGATTTAAAAAAAATGACTTGATTCTTCTTATATACTTTCATTAACTTTGTCTTTCATTTTTACTTTCTTATGCTCTATACTCTATTTGCTCCCTATCCGGTGGAGTTGGGAAGGGGCACGAGGTACTACCACTAGCCTCCCTCTTGTGCCGTCCCTAATATGCCCTACACCGAATAATTGGGTCAAATAGTGCCGGGTACTACCACTAGCCTCTCCATTGGCACCATCCCTATGATGAGCAATATAGAAAGGTTAAAATGTTCACTTCAAACTCTCCCTGTTTAAGTGTAATTAATTATGGATTTTATCCCTTTCAAATGTGCCGCATATATTATGCTTGTTTTGCTTTTCCTTAAGATTGGAGTACTTGCCTTTGCTTAGATTTTTCATCTCTTAAATAATATCCATTTTTTTTCTTTATCTCTCTCTCTTTTTGTTATTCTCAAGTAATTTACATGAAAGAGCAGAATAAAGAAATAATCTTATGTATCATATAGATGTATATCATGCAAACAATATTTTCATTGTGCTCAAGGATTCATAATTTCTAACAAGTTATTTTAAATCAAAATTTTAAGCATAAACTTGTGTATTTCATGGTTATGACATAGGCAAAGATATATTTTAGTTTGGGCAAACCATGAAACAATTTCTAAAAGTATAAGTCAATCAATATATATATATATAGACATGATATCAAAAATTAATAATTAAAGACCTTAATCATGCCATAATAAGATTTAAGTTATTGACTTTGCTCTATTAATTTATGAGAGAAGTATCTAGAATTACCAATTCATTCTGCATTCTTCAGTCAAATACCTACTAGATTTCTTATGTATGAACTTTTGGCTGAAGAAGGTTCTCTCTCTTGTTTGCATGTGAATGTTTATTGTATCTTACATGGAGATATCCTTCAAGTTGAGATCTCTCATTTTCTTGCTCAAGGATCCTGCATTATTAACAAACTCCTTTTCTTTCTTGAAAGAAAGTCATTAGTTTCTTCAAGATACAAAACATTCATCCAAAATATTTTTTAACTAGATGACTCAATATAAGATATGACAATAGTTGTATGTTGAGTCACTTTACTAAAGAGATTGCCTAAATATAAGCAAGCACATATCACTTGAACTAAAGAGATAGTTTCATTAACCAAGATGGTTCAAGGACAAGCATGTGAGGCAATAGAAAGATTTATCAAGGTCAAATCAATTTTTTATTTTCAGAATCAATTTAGCTTAGATTCTATTTGCTTAAGATAATTATCAATAAGACATGTTAGCTAAGTTTTAATCAACTTATCTTAAACGGTTGTTTCTATCAAAATTCCGATTATGATTTATTTGTTATCAATAAAATATGATTCATTAAAGTTAGATTGAAGTCTTGCACAAGGGCACATAATGAGCATACAATTTGGTCTACTAGCTGTATGATAAAATAGTTATTCTATCATGCTTCAATACAGCTTTAAAACAATAGATCTACTTTGCTCATCCTTTTCAAATTCTACAAGATGGGGTCACAGACATACCTTCTTCATGCCAATCTTCTATTAAGAGTTTTCTTGTGGAATAACTTTGGTCAATGAAGATCCCCTTTCTTGTTTGGCTTAATTTGGAGTTCGAGAGAAAATGTTAATTCATTCATCATACATATTTCAAACTCACCTTGCATGAGCTTAGTAAAATCTTCATATAAATCTCCATTAGTAGAACCAAGAATGATGTCATCAATGTATACTTTGAGCAAGTAAGATATCACAAATTCTTCTTTTTGATGCAAAGATTTATCACTATTACTTTCTATCAAAAAGGTTGCTTAAGCTTTTATATCATGCTTTTGATGCTTGTTTCAAATCATATATTGCTTTATCATATTTGTAATGAGTGTTTTCAAATATGGTGGTTATTTAACATATATCTTCTTTAATAAAGTAAGCACATAGGAGTCCATTCTACACACTCATTTGATAGAATATAAAGCTCATAAAGCAAGCAAATGATAATGGTGATCTTTACTTCTAATCATACAAGAATCTCATCAAGATCTATTTCATCTTTTCTTGATTTAGTCTTTTAGTAGTCATCAATTTTCCTTCATTAAGTGCATTTCTGAAAAACTCAATTTGGTTCTAATTATTAACATGTTTTCAGATTGTTATATGTAAAAGATTAACCATATACATATATAATTTGATTTTAGTATCTTGATAATAAATCATTAGTCTCATAAAGAATAAAATGAATTGATATTTCTGCAACTAAAATCTTTTCATTGAATATTCTATATGCATTGCTTGATGAATGATATCCAAGGATAGATATATCTCTATCAGATTTGGCATTACTTTCAAGAAACCATATCAAGTATAACATATACTACTGATAAATATGAAAGATATGCAATAGTTCATTTTCTATTTTTCAGAAGATCAAAAGGAGTTTTCATCAAAAATAGATCTAATAGAAATCATATGTATGACAAGCAGTGATGATAGCTTTAAAAAAAATATTTAAGTAGATGACTATCATACACAATTGTCTTTTTCATTTCTTCAAGAATTCTATTAACCCTATTTTACTTATGGTGTCCTTGGTGCTGAAATAATTAATTTCTGTATGAACTTTATCAGGATTTTGGTTTTCAACACTGTGCCATGATACTCTTTATCTTCATAGTTTGAAAACCTTTATCATTTGAAACACTTTTACAAGATTTAGCAAATACAGAAAATATTTCAATTTTATTTGCCAAGAACAAATCCAATGTAAGCTTTTGAAAACTTAGTGATGGAAACAACATCTTTAGATTTAGAAATTGATTTTTGTTTGTTTCCTTAGTTAGCATGCATAGCAAACTTTGACCTTTCAGAAGATAATCTAAGTAAGCTAATGACAAGGTCTTTTGAGATTAAGTACATACTAGCATGAGTTGATTTTATATGCCAAAGATGGTTTCTTTAATCTTGGTATTCATAGTGCATATATTCAAAAGCACACCAAGTACACATTATCATATCTATGATCAATAAACAATAATGCCATGGATAAAAACTCTCAATCAAGCATATAGAGAATTCATAGAGTTATTCTTAATAAATTGATTAATCATTTAGCAACTTATCCAATAGTGAGTAAAGTATACTATAAAATGAAGTGATTTGATTATATTTCCAAAAGTATTTTCTATATCACAAAATTGATCAATACATGCAATTCATATTTTAATCAAATACTAAAGCAAAAATAATGATGAGATGCAAGGATTACTGATTTCATTATTATTATTATTATTATTATTTAAAATTACTTTTTATAAGTATGTTTTAAGTTTCATTTTTTTTGACGTGTGTCTAGAACACCCATTTGTATGAATCTATTTGTTCCATGGGTATCTTGGCACATCTATGTCTACATTCTCATATTTTTATTTTGGGTATCCAAGCTTGCTTGGGTCCTTGAGAGTTAGGACATATGGTTCCTTTTGGAACCCAGATTTGTTTAATTGTAATAACTTTACCACTTGATTTAATTATGTTAGAACGATAGGTAAAGTTGTTATGCCCATTTTTTTTATGTTTGAAATAAGTTATCTTATTTAATGGTTTGCTTGGTGAATTGATAACCTTTTTCTCTAGAGATTTATTATTAAGTAAAGGAGTCAAGCTAAATTTTGATTTATCATAAGCAAGATATTGACTTTCAAACATTATTTTTACTCTTTCTGAACTTACAGTGAATTTGTTAATAAAAGATTTTAATTGGTTAATTTCTTCATTTAAGTTTTGATTTTTTTAATTAAATTCTGATTTTTCTGAATCAATTGTTCTGAATTTAACCTTAAGCTTTCATTTTTAGAATTTAGTTTGTCATATATTTCAGCAATAGAATTTTTTTCTTTTGAGATTTCGAGATTTAGCTTTTTAAGATTTTTATTTTTGATAGCTAATTTTCTACATTCACTATACAAATCATGAAAAGCATTTAATAGTTCATCATAAGAATATTCTTCATGAAATTCATTAGATTCAGATTCTACTTTATCTTCTAGTGCCATAAAACATAAGTTAGTTACCTTTTGTAGTTCATTGTTGCTTCTAGCTTTTAATTTCTTGCTTGACTCTTCCTTGGTCAAAACTTTTTTTCTTTTTATCTCTTTCTTTCTTTCTTCTTGCTTCCTCTTCTTCTTTGTCTTTAGGAAGCTTTTGAATTTTTTTGTTGTTCTTTCTTCCTCGAGTCGACTCGGGTTTACTTGGAGTCGACTCGACTGACTTGAGAGTCGACTCGAGATCTTCGGGAGACGTCTCGTTCTCAGAGGCCTAAAAGATGATTCTCTGTCTTTTGAACTGTTCTGCCTCGGAGTCGACTCGGGCCTTGTCGGAGTCGACTCGGCTAACTTGGGAGTCGACTCGGAACTACTTGGAGTCGACTCGTTCACAGGGTCTTCAAGACTGTGTCTCTGCCTTTCAGACTGTTCTTCTCTAGGAGTCGACTCGGACAAACTGGGAGTCGACTCGGCTACTGTGGAGGATTCTGCAATCTCATTGTTAGTACGCAATTGAAGCACATGTGAGCTAATCTGAGATTTATCATAAATATTTTCTAAAGTATCCCAGATCTCCTTAGCAGATAAGCATGCAGAAATTTCATTAAACTTCGTTTCATGAATAACACAATATAATATGTTCATAGCATTAGCATTCAATTGTGCTACGTCCTTTTCATTAATAGTTTGAGAGAGTGTGTGAAGGTCATTTATTATGATTTTCCATAAATAATAGTTTTGTGATTGAATAAAAATGCGCATGCGTGCTTTCCAATATGTGTAGTTTATGCCATTAAACAGTGGAGGCCTATCAATTAACTGTCCCTCTCCTAGAAAACTATCTATTTGAGTTGTCATGATCTTTGGCTCTTGATCGTGAGATCAACAATTAATCTTGAGCTCCTGCTCTGATACCACTTGTTGCCCAAGGTGACAACCCAAGAGGGGGGGTGAATTGGGTCTTTTAAAAACTTTTAAACTACTTCTAATCTTTTAGAGTTAATTAAGCTAAGTTGTATAGATGCTTAGTGAAATTTAAACTTAGCAAGAGTATGATTCTAATCTAATCAACTATTAAGCAGCGGATTCAATAAAAGATTAGTCTAAGTTTGCCCAAGTATGCAATTCAATTGAATGAGACTTGATTAAGTAAATTGAATATGCTTGCAATTAAAGGATGCACGAAGAAGAGTTAAGCAAGCTTAGTATCTAAGTAAGTAAGTGAGTGAGGAAGTCAGACAACAAAGAGCATCACAAACACAACAAAAATATAGTGGTTCGGTGCATCCCAGCACCTACATCCACTCCCCAAGACCTCTTGGGAATTTCACTATAATCCCTCAGATTACAGCCGGTTGTTTTACAAGCTCACAACCCAACTTGTTGTTTTGCGAGATCACAACGAACTCGGTCGGTTTTCACAGGCTCACCGACTAGAACCTACCGATTGTTTTCACGGGCTCACAATCCAACCCAGTTGGTTTTCCCCAAAGGCTCACCAACCACAACCTTACAACGTTGGTTTTCCCTTTGGCTCACCAACAAATCTTAACACCGTTGGTTTTCCTTTGGCTCACCAACAAACCTTAACCTCTTGATTCAATCCCTTGATTGAATCAAGTTACAAGATATTAGACTAAGAATTTAAAGCAAGTACAAGCTTCTTAACTAAGCAAATATATCAAATATAAACAAATGGAGTAAAGAGAAGCTCTCAAACGAATTTTGAAGATGAAGGAACTCGGCTTCTTCTTTACTTGACCCTCTTCTGATTTGGCACGAGGTAGAGGATGATTGAGGCAGCACACGGATGGAGAGAAAGCTTTGGGATTCACTAGGATGCTCTACTTCTCTCTATTTCGCTTTGGATGGCCCTTTTGTGCTTATGGGAGATTTTTCTTGTAATCTCTTTGAAATCTCTTTCCTAAATGTTTTCTCCCACTTCCATACTCTCTTCCCTAGCTCTCCTCTTGATTTTATAGCTTTAGAGGGAGTGCAAACAAAAATCTAGCCGTTAGAGACAAAAATAGAGCCGTTGGAATCAAGAAAAAACTAGCCGTTATGCCTCCCAGCGTGCTCGAGTCGACTCGGCCGAAGTAGGAGTCGACTCGGCTGAAATAGGAGTCGATCTGTGAATAGTAGTCTGCCGGTACTGTAGCTGGGAGTCGGCTCCGCACTGTAGCGCTGAAGTTGGAGTCGGCTCGAGATCACTGTAGCGCTGAAAATCAACTCTCTGTCTTTTTGTTTGTTCTCAGTCGGAGTCGACTCGTAGAGTATCGGAGTCGACTCGAGCACTGTTTCTTGAAACTCTAGAGTGCTAGAGTCGACTCTAAACTTTCCGGAGTCGACTCGAGGACTATTCTTTTGAATCTTTCTTTGAATTTGCTCCTCCAACTTAAATCCTTTGAACTTGAAACTTAGGCCAATAAATTGTAGCTTTCTTCTAACTTTTCTTGAGAGCTTTTGAGGCCTTCTTGTATTTTTCCAACTTGCTATGTTCCTTGCAAAATAAATTATCTTTCTTCTTGCAACACAAACATTAGTAATTATACTTCAAGGTTTTGTGATCATCAAAATCAATCTTTAACTCAATCTTTGGGTCATCACTTCCTTCTCCCGTGAAGGGGGATCGGCTCGGGAGAGGGCCGGCTTGAGGCCGGCGGCACCAGCTACGCCTATGGCAGCCTCGGTAGCCGCGGTCTGCCTCCCCTTCTTCATCTCTCTTTCTTCCCTCTTCTTCCCTTCCCGTTTTAATTTTTATTTTGTTCTAAATCTACTCTACAAAGCATAATTTGTAGAGAACAAGAATTAGAGCTTACCTGATCTGAAGGTGGTCGTCCGCCTCCTACCCCGGCGATGCGGCCTTCTGCTCCGGCGGCGCGGGTCCAACACCAGGTCCTGCCAACCGGAGAGGGTTGTGAGAGAGGGAGACAAACAGTGGAGGAGGAGGATGAACTGGTGGTGAAATGGTAGCCGATCGGGGCTTCTTGTAGCCTCGATCACTGGGGAAGGCGGACGGTTGTAACCGCCCACCATCAGGCGTTACGAACGCCTGCACGATGGTGTATTGCCCTCCCTCCGTTTCTCTTAGGAGTGGGGCGGTTATCACACAAGTGATCTATTAGAAATCTTGTCCCTAGGATACAATGCCCAATTAATAAGTCTACTTAGACTCTAGGCTATCCAGTGAACTTATAGAACTCGAATACCCATTCTAAATAAATAAGATTTCAAGAAGAGGACAAGATTTGAAAAAAGAATATTAGAGATTTGTAAAGATATGATAACTTTCACTCAATCTACCTCTATTTATAGAAAATAGAGGGTTGCAATTATGTGATCATCAACTCCAAAACAATCAAGAAAATTAAATAGAAATAACTGTTCACCAATAGTCATTTTCAAATAAAGTAGAAATGAAAATAGTTAAAAACAGATCAGCCAAAAGTGTCTTTCAAAAACCAGAACAATTACAAGGCATCCTTTGAAGACAATGAATGGTTCCAATGTTCAAATTGTAAGATCTACATGGCTGCACGTAGTTACCAACAGTCATGTTCAAAAGAAATCCTAAAAACCAACGGCCAAAACATTTAATAAAACTAAAATAAAAGAATTCAAACATTAGTCAAAAATATTCTACACTCTAGTTCAGTGATTGTTATGGAACTAGCCTTTGATGGGGAGTATGCTACATAGACAACGAAGCCAACATCGCCATGCACAAGAAAGTTGGCACCTCCTTGTTTAGGTTCTTGATCAAAGGCTCCATTAGAATCAAGCTTTAAGAAGTAATGTTGAGGTCACCAATTGGAAATGGACGTTGGTAAGGAGCTCAGCATGAAGTACTATGATAACCCAGGTTGCCAACCCTTGAATCGAAATAGTAGTGATCTCTTTAGGGGTATGAAAAATCAAAGAGTACTTAAAACAAGAGGAAAAATATTTGTTGAAGAGTCCTATAATATAGATTTAGCATGGTTGGCTACATAAGATGCCATCTCATCAACTGTACTATTAGCTTTCGTATAAATAGGTGATACCTCAATGGAGAGCAATGCGCACATCATTCATCAGCAATCTTATAGAAAAGGATAAATGCTTGGCATCAGTAAAAGGCGGATCCGAAAGCTAACTCTAAATAAATATTGGAAGCCCTCAAAGTTCATGTAACATAAGTCAGTCTTTCCTATACTGCATGCAATTCGATCTGTACTATCAAAAATTCTGACTTCACCTGCAGCTATAGAGTACCATTAGCACTAATTGCATGATTCAAGGAACTTTTCTTTGCTATTCTAAAATAATGTAAGTGGATAGGTTCTTGGTGGCCTAGCTTTGGAATCAGTAACAATGGGTATTAACTTTGACCGCTGTTAGAGTCCGTCCTAACGTGCCCGGTAAGATTGGAAGGTCAGGAAATTAGATAGATTTTGACAGAATCAGTAGGCATTCAAACATGTCACATCTTACTGGAGCTATTCTCTGCTTTTTTCAAAAGGTAAGACATCAGCAGTGGGCCAACAACCACTTTCTTTCAAATTTTCCCAGCTTTAGGTGTTTGAATTTTGAAATTTAACAGCTTGCTCATCCATGCCTTGTAGTTATAATATAAGAAGTTCGATTCTTGATCTGACAAGCTATGTTTTTGTAGGAATTACATTAAAACATGAATGGAAGAGAGCAGAAGATTACTAATTAACCTTTCGTGGGCTTAACGTCTAGGATCAAATAATTCAAATTGTCTTTTCTTTTCATTTTAATCTTCAAACATGTTTTATAATACAAGATTAGCTACATCATGAATTTAATACTACTTTTACTAATGAAAGGCACCATAGCATGGGCCCTACATGAAGTGCAGGTAGGTCAGAATCCATTAAAAAAAAGGTGCTGTTCATGATGCATGGAGGATTCAACTTCCTTTCTCTTTCCTTTTATTCTAAGCTTTAGACCACTGGCTTCTGGGATAGGAAAAGGCCATCCATGAGTCACAACTTGTATTTTAGATGTTTGAATGCAAGTTCCACGTAGTTTGAAGTATTCCTGAGAGGGCCAATTATTTATTTTCCAACATGGACTTCCTTAGCAGCTTCCTAGAATCAGTCCTAAAAGATAAACATAGACTCCTTTACAGAAGACTCCTACCGGTTTGAGGAGTCCATCACGGATGTTATCCTCAGCTGCCTCAGGGCAGTGCAGATTTGGGAGAGCTTCTCTCCTTCCCCACAAGTGCTGGATACAGCAGAGGACCTTCTACACTTTCTGAGGGCTGCTATGAGGAGTCCGAGCTACGCCGAGGAGGGGATCAACACTATAAGAAAAAGAAGATTTTCCGACGCTAGGGAGAAGCGTCGGAAAATTTTGGTTCAGCGCCAAACTTTGCCGACGCTTCTAAAAAGCGTTGGCAAAGCTTCGGAATCAACGACGCTTAAAAGCGTCGTCTAAAGATTTAACCTACAACGATACTTATAAGCGTCGTCGGAGGCCAAATCCATTTAAATATCAGCCCTCTCTCGATTGATGCCCTAATTCTTGTAAACTTCTCCTCTCCTCTCCTCCTCCCTCCAGCGCCGACATCAATCCACCGTCTCCTAATATCTTCTCCTCTCCTCTCCTCCTCCCTCCAGCACCGAATCCTTGAAGATCCCAATCCCTCCCAGAACAGTACAAATCCTGCTTCTCCTTCTCTCCACAATCTTTTGATCATTAAATCATTTTTTCTCCTTTTGCTTTCACTTTTTCTTCTTTTTTTCCTCAGGTAATGGCGAAATATTTCAAGATATACTCTGGAAAGGAAAGGACAAAGGCTGAGTCCCATGAATCAGGTTTTGAATCATTGAGGACAAAGGAAAGATTCAAGAAAGGTCTCGATGGCCGCCTCTCGGAATTTTTTTTTCTTTTCTTTCTTTAATAAAGTTTTATGTGCATGGTTATTGTCCCTTTGCCTTAATTATCACATGTTTTCTTGAAGGAAATCGGTGCCTGGGAGTAATGCATGTGAAAAGCCTGCTGTGCAAATTGGTCTGAATTGTCGCAAGGTGATTTCGTTACTTGATCTACGAAATTTTGGTTCTATCCTTTCTTGGAGTTCTTGATTTCTTTCTTAGTTTTGTTTACTGATGCCTAGGTATTTGTATGTCCCTGTCTTTGGAAAAAAAAAAAAATCAAAGAGTTGATGTTGCTGGGGCTGATATCGTTGATGCTAGGTGGATATCGGATATAAGAAGGAATGTGGATGCTTAAGAAAATAAATTTTTTTAAATAATTAAAGACTATAGCGGACGCTTATAAACGTCGGCTTTGAGGCTTTTAGCGATGCTTTTAAGCGTCGCTAGAAAGCATCGCTAAAAACTAATCTTTTACGACGCTTTCCGAAAGCATCGGAAAAAACTTTTCTCACTCAGGTATCGCCGACGCTTCTGCGACGCTTTGTTTAGCATCGGCCGAACTTTAACCGACGCTTATAAGCGTCGGTAAAGGTCATAAAAAACGCCGGAAAAAATGTATTTTTCTGTAGTGCAAGAGGGCATACCTAGCCTATCACATGCATTTGGTTGGATAGGAATGCCCGTATTTTTTAGGGCAGCAGGTCGGCGCCGAGGACGGTGATGGACAGAGCCTCTCGACATGCTTCGGAGATCATTACGACTACCACTTTGAGATCCTTTGGGATGGTCGGGGACATCTGGGATACTCATTTCGCTGTCACAATGCCCAAGTTTGCCCTTTTCTCATGGATACCTCTACCCCTTGGTCATCTCAAAGTTAATTTCGATGGTGGTAAGTCGGCGGATGGTGTGCACGGATGAGTGAGATTTGTGATCAGGAACCATTAGGGTGGGCTGATTGTGGCCGGGGGGCATCGCACCATTAGCCTGACGGCCATTGAAGCGGAGCTTCAGGTAGCCTGGGCGGGCATCTCCTATGCGCGAAGAGTGCTCAGAGCAGAGCGGGTACACCTTGAGGGGGACTTCTTCATAGTGATTGATTGGATTTGGGGAGTAGACCGTTACAGGGATCGTCATTCGCTGATTGGTGGCATTCGCAGACCGGTCAAAGGGATAGAGTTTTTTCAGGCAGCACACATCTTCAAGGAGGCAAACAGAGCTGCAGATTAAGTTGCCTCCTTCGTGGCTCGGCACTCCAGTGACTTTATTTGGACGAGGACTGCTGACACCCCTCTTTCATTGCTTCATTTTCTTTCTTTTGACTTATTTGGCTGTACCCATGTGAGGATTATATGAAATGCCATTTTTATCCAAAAAAAAAAAAAAAAAAAGAGGGTAGCTCAAACAAGTAGGATCGGATTTACAATCTAAACAAGCCATATACTGTTTCCTTCAAGCTGAGGCTCCTCTTAGCGGCCATATCCCTATCTCAACACAGCCATTCAGACGTTCGAGGAATTATAAATTGTTTCTTATGTATGGTTTGGAAACACTACGAAAGCTCAGTTAAGATGCCTTCTTGGTTGGTTTGCTCTTGTTACTCTGCTACCTCCACCAATCGTCTCAGATTATACAAAGCTAGCCAATTTTATGAGTTGAAATATCGCAATTGAAGAACTAGAGAGTGGAGTTTAGCCAAATTTTGTACGAGGTTCCATTGCACACGGTCTAAAGTAGCCTCCACATGGCAGGATTTGTGATGAATTAATCCATAATCGTGCGTCATATATAGAGAGAATGTTGCCGCATGGCCTGAAAATGGTTCTCATTATTTCTGTGCAGAGGTTTCACCTTGCATATCGCATTCGTTACAAAGTGAAAGGACATTTTTTGATACGAAGAATAGCAGATAATATTAGAATGAAATATTTTTCAAATTTAAAGCTATTGTTTCTTTAATGTAGTAGAAATACCTATAAATATTTATCCCATATTTTTTATCTCCATCACAGTGAGGGCCAATCAGTTCAGGCTATAGCCTGACAGACTAGTAGTCTTGCTGGTGTCGGCTTTAAAATCTAGTCCAAAGTCTGTTTGGGCTAGAACTGATCATAGGCTAGGCTTCAAGCCTAAACTCTGTTCGTTTTAATTAGGTTTCAGACTGATCCTATTTAAAATTTGATCTTTTCTGTGCCCAAGCTCAGTCCATGAACTCTAGATTGGGCTAAGCTCGAGTTACTCTCTAGCTTGACGCTGGTCCTTCAGCAAGGTTGAACTTAGTCTAGCCCAATGAAGGGCCGAGTTTAACCTAGACCTAAGTGCTTTAGGCCTGACCTGCCAGACAAGGTTTCGCTTGGCCAGACTGTGGCAAGACGGGGTTAGATTCGATCTAGGATTGATGAACCCTAAATACGATCTATCTTTGAATGGGTCAAAAAATTGAACTTAAACTCCAATCTGAGCTATATTAGGTAGAGTCGAAAAATTAGCTCAAGATGTTTCTTAATCCCATGAGGAACATACCCCCTGATGATAGCTCTTCCGGCTCCATCTCTTCTTCCTCGGCTCTCCTAACCCAGCCGATCCCACTGGATTCGGCAAGGTTTCTCTCAAATATGCCCTTGGATGTGAGGGTCATGCTTTTTGTCCTTCGCATAATATCTCAAATGCTTATATTGTTCATTGAGAACATGTCAGATTGTGTAATCAGATTATTTTCCTCAGAAATTGACAACCCTACTAGGTAATTAAGCCTGCAAATGTAGTTATACCGAGTGAAGCCAACATTGTAATACCCAAAATTATTTGCTGTGGTTAAGTTTTATGGGAATTAAGCTTGTCTCATGCATCTGAATCTCATGTCGTAGAATCTACGAGATATATTAGTGCATGCTGTAGTCAGTCAAGTTCCAGCTGACACCCATATTATATATGTAGGTACCACTCTAATTTATGAAAAAAAAAATGTTTTATCCAACCTTTAAATTATTGTTATTTTATCAAAAGTACTCATACAGAATTGAGAACCTCGATTATCAAAGGCGTCACGTTAGAATATATATCAAAACAAATATATTTACGCATGATACATAATCGGTCATATTCCACAGCTTGGAATATTAAATTTGCAGCCTATCATTAATTTTAATATCATTAGTAACTCATTTCAGGGAGTTAACATAAAGTGTGTACTCCAACTCGCTGTTCATACACACACTCACATGCGAAAATATTTGTACTAGTCAATTGTTTTGGATTATAAGCAAAATATTTCTAAATATTTCTACTATTTAAAATATTTCTAAATGATCAGGATTTGTAATTCCCAAAAAAAAAACCATCCAATTACTATTTGGACCAAAACAATATATAGATCATATATAGGTATGCAAGTGCACATACACATTTATGAACCTAAACATTCTTGAATTTTAAGTCTAATTTGCAATAAAATCCAATCTAACGACTTATTAAGTTATTTTAAATCCAAATTATAATTTTCTGCAGGTTGGGATACTTCATTGCCACCTGCACCGGATAGCATGGCAGTGAATTTGTTATGTTGGGCTAGAAGTCTGTATTCATTCCGAAAGATCGTTTACTTCTCGAAGGTTCTTGTCCGCGACGGTAGATACCGATCGCTCCCTGGAACCCACTGACGAAAAAAATATGAGCTTCAATATTACTGGTGTTTCAATATTTTTTTTTTCTTTCCCTTTTAGTAAAAAAGGGTCCATTTCATCCTTTTTGGTAGATTCAAATCTTAACAATTTAAAATAAATAAGACTGTTGATACGCCATACATTTTTATCATATATATTTGTTTTATTTTAATTTTTAACACGCTTCCATTCTGATGGATTGACGTGATGGAAGGGCTAATGTCCTAGTGATGGTATGGTTATTTGTTTTGGTATATAATAAAAACAGAGAGGCATGCTCATTACCTGCACGCATGCACAGACGCAAAAGAGGGGGGAGAGAGAGAGAGAGAGAGAAAAAAAAAAAAAAGGGAAAGAGATAAAAGTAGCACTTGAAATCAGCCTTCTCTTGTGTTCAAATTAAGAAGGGTTTCTCCAGATGTGCAGGCTTATTTGGATGCTAGGACATTTTCCTTGTGGGCCTTCTCTTGTAATATTTGATGGAACACAATTGACATTAGGGACAGCTGCAGCACTAATAACGGTGCTTTAGTTTGCGACTGAAATGAGAATCGAAATCAGAGTCAATTGGAATCAGAATCAAAATGGCTACATTCCTCGATGCATTTGGTTCGTGACTAAAATCGGAATCGGAATCAGAATGGAATTTAAATATCAAAAAGAGTCAGAATTGGATTTTGGAGGATTGAGACATTTCCATTCCCACTTGGAATCATAATCGGAATGAAAATCTTTCCAAACTTCTGGAACGAGAATCACTCATTCCCATTCTCATTCTATAGCACAACCCCACTCCCCCCCCCCCAACCAAATATGCCCTAATTTCTATTTCTAGGATAGTTAATTGAATTTACATAATTTACTGTATTTCTAGAAAATAGAGATTGCTTGTGCTAGCTAGGGGTGTAATCGAGCCAAGCCGAACTGAGAAGCTAGAGGCTTGAGCTCGACTTGATTCAAAATACTTGAGCTTAAAACTCAAGCTGGGATCAATTAAGCTTTAATATCTAAGCTCAAACTCGACTCAATAAAAAAAAAAGAAACAATACTCGAGATCAACTCGACTTGACTTGAATATCAATTGAGCCATACTCGAGCTCAAGTTCAAGTTTTGGTCAATAATTAAAAATATGGTTAAACAAAAACCTAACATATACTCCATGGACTTGCATAGAACAGAAGGAGTTTTCACGGCAGGCTTGAAGAACTTGCAAAAGAGTCCATGAACTAGACCTGCAACACTAACTTTCTTTCTCTGTCAGTTGCATTTGATCGAGATCAGGACCCCCCAACGGGGCTAGGGGCGGAGGTGAATAAATGAATGAATGAAGGCAGTATCCTCTCGTGCCCTATTAATTAATCAAGTGCCATCCATTACATCAAGTTGGTCTATTGGGCGCCTACCTCTAATAGAAGATTCAGTGATCCCTTCTGACAAGACAAGCAGAATTGGTTTAGATATGGGTTAGAGCAGTGAGAGCTTTTGTAACTCAATTTTTACCGAAGTTAAATGCAACTGAATTTTGGATTGCATGAACATCCCCCTAGAGGGGGGAGGGGGGTAACGTTCCTTAAATGGAAGGGGAGGGGGTTCGGGGGAGGAAAAACCATTCCCTCACCTAATGATTTTGTTTGTATTCATGTTGGCGTTTTTTGATGTGAATTCGGCGAGGAAACCTAAGTAAGAGATGAAGAATTAAATATTAAATTAATAATATGTAATAATAAAATATAATATTATTAAAATATATATACTCTGCTGAGTTCGTAAGTTTTCAAGCCGTGGATTTTGCTACTCGAGTTTGACTCAAGCTCGGTAATAGTCGAGTCGAGCCGAGTCGAGCTCGAGCCGCTTATGAGCTAGTCGGCTCATTTGCACCCCTAATGCCAGTGGCTGCCCTATCTCTTTAAAACACCCCTTTCAATTATTATTTTAAAACGAGGGGCTTTCATAGAAGATCTTACCAGATAGATTAGGTCCTCCATTTGTTTGACTTTATGATTCACAAAATTCAGAGAAAGCTAACAGTGGTCAAGGAGGTGAGAACAAAAGCGCTTTTTTTTTTGTACAACGGCAGCTCACACACGATGGATGTGGGTGCACCCAACAAAATCAGAAAAAAAGAGATAGCATAAAGGATAAGGGGCAAACACATGGTTCTCCTAGATGAAACCTCCAGAGTGATGAGCCGTGAAGGAGACAACCCAGTCAGCAGCGCCATTCATCTTCCGGGAGACATCTGTGGCCCGATAGGAGCCGCACTCTTCCAAGAATCTCTGAATGTCGTGGAGCAGCAGCCTTTCGCCTGCAGTGCAACTCCAACCATGAACCCACTCGATCACTGTGGTCGAGTCTTCCTGGAGGATAATACGGTCCGCACCCAACACATGCCTCGCATAGGTGATGCCCTCTCATGTAGCTCTGAGTTTGACACTCACGACAAACATGCCGAAGATCCACCTACCCCTGGCCGCCACTAGTCTGGCATCGTGGTCTCTGATAACAAATCTCACACCTCCATTGCTCTCTCCCTCGTCAATACTGCCATTAAAGTTCACCTTGAGAAAGTCAGGGGATAGGGACTCCCAGGAGATAGACATAGACCTGGGTGTTACAGGAGCATAGTGGGAACCCTAGATTTTTCCAGTCGTCCCGAGGGATGACGACACAATAGTACCAATAATCTCCACCACATGAAGTAGGGCTATATCTGCCAGACTGCCACCATCCTCGGATGCGCTCTATTATTCTCAAAGATCCAAGCATTCCTATCTAGCCAATAGTGGTAGGTCAGATAGGCAGCCCTGATCCCCCGCTTTTCAAGGCTGGGCCTTTGTGAGGAGACCTCCAGGAAGTCCAGAGAATTCTCGGTCGATGTCCACCTCTGCCGAGGTTTAGGGGAGCCTAAGGCACACCCATAGACCTCAGCGGCCCACGGACAACCGACGAGGATATGAAAAATAGACAACTCCACCTTCGGACAGACCACGCACTTTGTGGGGATTTTCACCCTCGTCGAGCCAGCATGCTTTTGGTAGGCAGACACCTCCATGCCACCTTCCAGACAAATAAGGCCACTCGGGGGTAGATGCGCAGCCTCCAAATCCAGCCCTTATCAATCTACCGAGCCAAAGTCCTCCTAACCACCTCGAATAAGTCTCGGACTCTCACCTCTGACCTTTTAGTCTCGCTCCAGACCCTCCTGTCCACCACCTCCTCTACATGAACCAGCAATGATAAAACCCTCTCAACCAACTGCTCTCCAAACACCCACCGGACGAGGTTCTTGTTCCACTTTCGCCAACAAAAGCTCTTTGATTGGCCTTTTTTCGTAAATTTTGATTGGCCTTCTTTAAGGGCATGTTTAGTGCCTCTTTTTTTTTAAAAAAAAGCAATATATAATCTTTAAAGTCAAAAAATTATCTTATAACATTATTTAAATTTTTTATTTTAAAATAAAAAAATAAATTTCTATTTCTATTTTTTTAATTTTAAATATATAAAAATATTTAGTAAAGTTAACTAATGTTAAAAAATTAAAATATAAATTGTATTAATGATGGCCGGCCTTCAGCCATGGCACCACCTGCGACGGTGGCCGGCCGACAAAGAAAAGAGAAGAGGAAAATGGATCGTGAATCATGAGATAACTCGGCCTAGATCATGACCTCTCTCCCTGGCCAACAGCCACATGATTTTAGAGGTCTAGGGACGCGGTGAAGCTTGACCTATTCCAGCGGCTTGTGACAGTGAATAAGGAAAGGAAACAATCGAAACATAGCACCTTGTTTCAAATTGAAAACTCAGCAATTTGCTGGCTCAAATGAAGATGGCAACAACTACAAAACCAAAAAAAGAGAGATAACAAGGCATTGGACAATTACCTTGGTCCGGCGAGGTGGTCCGAAGACTTCTCCGGCGAAGATCCAAGGAAGGGACTTGGAAGAAGGAATTTGAGATTGGTGGTGATTCTTGGAGAAATTGGTGATGGCTTTCAAAAGAGGAGGAGGAGGATCTTAAAAAGAGAAAATTCTAGGATTTGCCAATGTTTGGATCGCCTTAGGACTCTCGGACATGCTCAAGTGCCAATGGGCCTGGCCTCTTCAGGACGACCCACTAGCCCAAAAAAACCGAGCTATTACAAAGCCACTCTCGTTTTAGTGTCCCGCAGATAGTGACCCGTGTTGTAGTGTCGTCCAATCCACATAGACTATAAACCGAGTTTGCTTTGATACCATTTGTCACAATCCAAGACCTCACCTAAAATGGCTAGTCGGAAAATATTTTTTAGATTCTTTAGTCTTGTAGAAATACCCAAGATCTCCTTGGCGAATAATCGATGTGGGACTAAATACGTCCGCACGGATTCTCACAGACCTATGACCAGAGAATATCTTTTTTATAAACTCGTTGACCATGGACGAGGTTAAAGAACTGGACAGAAAATGTGGCTCAAAGTCTCAAACATCATCAAACTGAAGAATCTGGAGTCTCATAGAAGTGCTCGTATTCTACCCAGCAACGAACACTACTAATTTCATCTGAGCATGCGACCAGGGAATCATTTTGGGATCTATAAATGGGACAGCTCTCAAATGCCATTGTACACCAAAGCTGTATCCCACTAAAATATGCGTTTTGGCCCACAGCCGCATGATTTCCCGGTCCCCAGCCCCCTGGTACGTGGGTTTTGTATCACCTTGTGGCCTCGTCCCAGTTTCCTCGGTCAAAATGGAAAACCTTTTAGAAGGTGCGTCTCAGAATCAAATGAAAGTGTGTTTCTCTTCTCTACATGATTCTTCTCTGTTGGATTATAAAAGGTTTGGGGAAAGCATCAAAACGTTGATTTCGTGTGGGACACAATCCTAAACTCGCAGTGCGATCTAGTTGGCTTCCAAGAAACGAAGTCAAAGAAAGTTGGCGAGTATCACCTAATCTCAACGTGTGGAAATTTCATTGGAGCAAAAAGATCAGCGGGCGGTCTCCTTACCAGATGAGACTCATCTACAATCGAGGGCAATTATTTTCTAGAAGGACAGTTCCTGTTGAGCACAATTCACCACTTCCTTTATACTCCTAGAAGCAAAGAACGGCTGGTAATTAACCAATGTCTACGGCCCAGGTGCTCATCAGCAACCCAATGGCTTCGTCCAGGAGTTATCTTCGATCAGGGACAGGGGGCAGGGACCATGGTTGCTAATAGGTCATTTACTTCCATTCTTTTCCCAGCCGAAAGGAGAGGTTTCAGTGGCAACACATCAACTTCTGTAGATTTCAAGGATTCCATCAAAAAGCTCCAACTGTCTGAAATTAAACTAAACCATGTTCAATTCACATGGTCAAACCTCAGAGAGGTTCCTACCTTTGCTAAGCTTGACAGATGTCTGGTTTCCACCGAGTTGCTCGACTTATTTCCGTCAGCTTTACTCTACCCACTCCCAAAGACAACATGGGATCATCTCCCTCTACTTTTGGATCTCAACTCATGTTCAACACATAAGAAGCCTTTCCAGTTTGAAGACTTTTGGTACACCTCTCCAGGTTTTGACGAGCTTACAAAAGGTTGGTGGTCTGCAGGGACTCGGCTTGATCTGATCAAAGAGGAGAAATTTTTTTTCAACAAGCTCAATTTGAATCTCTCAAAAATAACTAAAAGAATACAGAATAATTATAATAATAGGACTTAAGTAACCTTTTATTTTATTGATGATTAAAAAATCGAGATACAAAGCCTCTATTTATAATACTAACAAGTTCTCTCTAACACAATTTGGATATTACTCTTCTTAATCCTTGTATGACTCTCTTTTCTAACATAGACGTCACTAGTAGAAATCTTCTCAAAAAAGCTAAAATTCTTGAGAAGGTAGATCTCGACTTTTACATCAACTATGTCTTCTATCCCCCCATCGGATTCTTTTCGAATAGAAAGCTATGCTCGGTCAAAGTCTTACATGAAAAGAAAACTCTTGATTTGACGGGCCCGTTTCAGGCTCCAAAATGATGGAATTTAGGCTGATTGCTAGGGGGCGCTGCATTCTAAGGGGTGGCGTCACGTTGTAGATCCCGAAACACTGGTCGATTTAGAAAAAAAGATCATCTCAATCGGACGTGCTTGACCAAGTTATTGTCTCCAAAAATTTGACTATTGACTTGGCTTTCCGATGTGGCGGATCTTACTTCTGATATATTTCTGTCCAGCCCTACTTATAGTGGACAAAATGGTTTATAGCGATCTGAGAATCCTCCTAGATCACGACTGCTAACCTGATCTTGAGATTTAGGCAACTTAGATCGAAATTGAAGGTTTGCAACAAAGAGGCAAATGGAAACATCCTGAAGAAAAATGTTTCAATCAAGCAGTGCATTCTCTAGATTGACTCCCAAGAGGAGATCAGATCTCTGTCACCACGAGAGCAAAAGGAGCATGTAGATTTTAAAATCTCATTTGGATTCAATCCTGATGCCAGAAGAAATTTTATGGAGACAAAGCAAGGGAAAAATGGATCAAGCTAAGAGATAAAACATAAAAGTTTTTTCATATCTGCGCCAAGTAGCTGGAGAAAAGAAGTACAATCTCCTACATCAAACAGTAGGACTCTCTCATAACCGCTTTTTGATATGATCAGAGTTGAAATCCCCACTTGTCCCAAAAGCTTAAGCTTATAGAATTGATAGATTTATTTATATATTTTATATTCTTTTACACTCCCCCTCATATATGTGCTGGACTTTTTTTTAATAGGTGAGCCCAACATGTGAAATTTTTAATAATGGAGTTAAAGAGTGCAGAGTCAGGGTTCGAACTCAAGACTTCTGCTCTGATACCATGTTAAAATCACCATTTGTTCTAAAAGCTTAAACTTATAAGATGAGATAGATTTATTTATATATTTTATATTTTTTTACAATCAGCAACTACTTTGCAACGTTGATGGGTTGTGTAAGATCATCCTTACTGGTGAGATGTCTAGGATTTCCTTTAACCAAGGGAGCCACCAAATCTCCGGATTGAAATTTTATCATCGAACATGGAAAGGAAAGCTGTTGTCGGTTGGGGGGAAAATAGAAGTCAACCTTCCTTCTGCGGGCAGCAGCGATCGATAAAATAGAGAAGCGGAGGAGAGAATTTTATGGAGAGGTAGTAAAAGCTGTACAAGAGGTCATTTGCCTAGCCAATTGGGAACAAGTTTGCAGACCTGAAGCATTAAGAGGACTGGGGGTGATAGATCTGAGACTTTCCAACCGCTGTTTACTCATGAAGAGATGGTGGAGATTCTACTAGGAACAGCAAAAGCCGTGGAGGAACCTGATACACAAACTCTACCATTCAAATATTGCAGAATCACAAGAGTCATCTTATCGCCTTCGACATGCCTCAAGCGCCTGGAAAAGTGTTCCGAAAGTGCGAGGCTTGTTCAGAATGTGCGAGGCTTATTCATGCAAAGCATTCGTTTCAAATTGGGAGATGGAAATCAAGTGGCATTTTGGCAAGATGAGTGGAAAGACGCAAGATCAGTGTCAAAGAATTCTTTCAGACACAAGATCATACAAGCCTTTTCCATACGCCGTTGAGTTCCAAATGAATGGAAGAATACGACTGTCTCACCACAACAGAACCGGATGGCATAGAATGGAAGTGGAAAGGTGGAAACAAATTTACAGTAAAAGACAGCTACTTTTTCTTCAGCCATGGGGGAGTCGCTTCTCGATTTGCAAGTCTTAATTGGAAGATGCCGCTTCCGGGAAAAAATCAAGGTCTTCAATTGGCTAGGGTTTAACAACAGCGTTCTCACAGCTGAAAATCTGGAAAACAGAAATTTTCCGGCACCATCTTCTTGCCCGCCATGTTGCGCTGAGGCAAGAGATCACAAGTAGATTCTCTCTCCCCTCAGTCCTGCATAGCTTTCAGAGGTCGTAGACAGAATGGAGATCTTTACTCCAAACCTGTGTGGGTCGATTTGGAAGGAAAGGAATGGCAGGATCTTTAATCTTGAAGCAAGCTCAACGGCAGTAGTTCTTGGAAAAGCACTGCATCCGCTGGAAAGTTGGACGAGATTTAACGAAGAGAGCCTTGGGTGAAAAGTTGCAGAGACCATACGCATACTCAGAGGAGTTGCAGTAGGGGGCAGAGCATCGAGATAAAGATCTCGACCACTGAAAAATGGCGAGGATAAAAAGCGGAGGGCCAGCATCATCGGAGCTACATCACCGGAGCTGCTCATGGCAAGCTCGTAGCACGGTAGAAGCTGGCCTACTTTAAAAATCCAATCAGATTGTGTACCAAGCTCTAATTTGAAGCCACTGGCCAACGGCCAACTTCCCCTCGCTACTGCTGAAGCCATTAGTTATCCTTCTTTTCTCTCTTCTATTCTGTAAATACCTTATCGTATAAGTAAATGTGTGGTTCCATCCTCCTTTCTCATCAAAAAGTTAAAAAAAGATCACTATTCATGGTGATGCAGGCATTCCGCGCTGCAGAAACATATATTAGCAACAGCCCAAAAAGTCGACAGGATTCTTTCTTTTTTTTTCTAACATCTGATAACATTAGCAAATGAATGTTAACGAATAATTATCATACAACGAGTTTACCAAAGTTTTGAGTGTGTGCCATCTAACAACTTAACAAGGTTACAACAAGAATGATTTGTCACTAGTCAAGGACTAATACATCGTGCAACATGCCTGACAATGTCCTAGCATATGATTTGGTGTAAATCTGTCTTGAGATTTATGGTCTGAGAAAAAAAAAAGCGAGAAAAATTACAACCATCCAAAAATGCGCCGCCTTTTTTCATGTTTGCGATCTTGTGGTGGTGTCACAACAATTCTTTCAGCATTGGCTAATGCCCACTGATTGAAATCAGGAGAAGAGATTAACTCTTTCAAAGCTTTGTTTGTGTGTTCTTTAGTAATCATATCCCATTCTTCCTCTGAGAATTTCTTCCTCTCAGGGGTGTTGTGAAAGGTCGAATAATAACTCTCCTCAAATAGCAACCGCGGCTGTCTATTTGTTAAGCCTGTGAAGAAGCAACAAAAATCAGGATATGCTTAATAAATGAACAGGGAACAAAAATCAGGATATGCTTGATAAATGAACAGGGCATTCTGGTAATTAACTGGGATGAAAGCATAGTGACAAACCAAAGACTGGGGAATTGCAAGAAGCCTGGTTCAAATTTCTGGCTCGAGGCCTGGCTGAACCAGAACCTGAACCCTGAAACTGTGAGTATTCAGCATGAGAACTTTTGGAGGGTGAAGTTCGAGCTCGAGTTCTGTTAATGCTCTTGATCATCCGCCTGCAAAATCATTAGGTGTCAATTTCTCACATTAACTGAAGGTTGATTCCATGAGAATCTAAAATCATAAAAAAAGGCAGCACAAGCTGTCAAAGAGTACAAAAATACTATAGTGATTTTTTGTTTAATTTATGCAACTATAATAAATTAAAGGATATCTTATCTAGTTTTGGGAATTGATAAAAAAAAAAAAAGACGATCCAATGCACGAGGGCTCCTCGCATTGCAGGATCTGAAGAGGGTCAAATATATGTATCCTTGTCTCTGCATGCAGAAAGGTTGTTTCCATGTTTCGAACCCATGACTTTCTGATCATAATGGAGCAACCTTACTGTTGTATCAAGGCTCTTACTCTTTATTTAAAATAGTCTCCAAATCGATTTTTTTCCATGCAAAAACATCTTATAGATGCAATCTTTTATTGGAGAACCCACCATAGTGTACAATTAATACATTATAAATGGTTATATTTACATCTAACAGTCCATAACATGATGTGGGTTAGTAACCCTGGCTATGAGAGGAGGGCAGGAATCTCTAGCCATGTAATTTCAACCCTCAGATGCATCTCTACCCTCAAGAATGACTCCATTGCCTCACCTGCATATGTTTAACTATAGAGAGACAATATCTCAACAATATCTAAAATAAATAAATATACGAATGTACATACATACACACATGTGCCTATCCATATGTACGTATCTATGTACATGTGTATGCATGTATGTATGGATGGATGTATGGATGCATGTGAATGTATGTATTGATGTATGTATTATGTTCTAGAGTCCCGTTGTTGAATGGTACATGCACATAATAATCACTATTTCGATGGAATCCCATTCCAATTACTGTTATATCACAAGGATAATAATAAATGTTGACCATACCGCTCCATTCAATTATAATAACAGTCATCTAATAATCATTCCATGTTAGTCCAAAAATCACATTCATTCTAAGAAAGGTGACATCAACAAACAACAGCATTTATTCTAAGAACGTGCAATTACACGTGCCCAACACTGGTATATTGAAGGGGGAAAATCCATTCCACCAGTCTCCACCAACAAGATGCCTATAGATAACCTCTATCTTTAATAAAAACAACTGTCTTGGTTCAGTTCTTGCATACTCTTAAGAACAGAAAAGTTTGACAGCCAAAGTGGGAGAATATTTCCAAAGTTATGTAAAGTAGTAGAAGGCCCCGTTTGGAGGAAGCTGTTAATAGTAGAGCTTTTAGAAGTAGAGATTTAGGAAGTAGAGCTTTTATAAAAAACTATTTGCTGTTTGGTAACTATATTTCTAAAGTGATGTGGAACTTTAACATGTGTTTGGTAAACAAACTGAGAAACTACTTTTGATATGACAAAATAACATAAAGAATATTACATAGTATTATACAATAGAGCATAATAAAATATAAAATATATTAATACATAAATATATGATATAGTATAATATTAATGTAATATAATATAATATTATATTTATAGTATAATACAATAATAAAGATATAAAATATTATAATTATTAGCATAAATTAATTTTCCATCCTCTCAATGACTATGGTATAATATAACATAATATTAAATTATTTAACATAACATATTAATGTATTATGATATAATATAATATTATATTATATTTATAGTATAATACAATAATAAAAGTATAAAATATTATAATTATTAGCGTAAATTAATTTTTCACCCTCCCGATGACCAGTTATCTCTTTGTGTAATTATTATATTTTACTATGGATATTTTAGTTCAAAAAGAAAAAAATATTATAACTCAAACAGCTTTCCGACAATTCCTAAAAGTACTTTTTCGGAGAAGCTCCAACCCAAGCTGTTTTATCTTTCTGAAAAAGCTAAAATACCTTTCCAAAAATTTTATCAAACACTCTTATTTTATCTAAAAGTGCTTTTAGAGGCCAGAAAGTACTTTTTGGCCCTCCAAAAGCTCCCCTAAATGAGGCTAAAATCTTTGAATCAAAGCCATTCAAGTTCTCTCACACTGCATGTGCCGAACAACAGTAGTTTCTTAGTTTCGGTGTTTGAAAACACATTGGACCACAATCCACACAACTAGTATATTGACATTAACTCAACAAACCCTAAACTATGTACCCATTTGATTCCAAACTTGGACCCAGACCATACTGACTATTGTTTTCTTGCTAAATCATGATTCCTCACAAGAAATGTATCGTAACTGTGTTTATTTCTACATGCTTGTGAGATGAGCACAAGGCATTCATTGCTCAAGTTTACAGATATCTTACAGGTCACTTGAGCTTATCTTACTACCAATACAACAGAAGTTGCTATTAATAATGTCTCATTCAGTGATTTTTGCACCAACTGGGCCCGTGTCAATAGTCCTTTGTTAATGATTATTGAGGGAAGAATTATGCAGTACACACAACCACAATACAAAAAGATAATTAGCAAAAGATATCTGCTCGAGCATAGAGACCTTGCATGGTGAACCATAACAAGATGTCCTGCAAAATCTGTAAGACAGATATGTAGCCATAATAACTGTCAAAAAAAAAGAGAAATGTAGAAATAATAAAACTACAACACCAAAAAGGTAGACAATTCTTGAGTGTGATGCTAGATCATAGAGGAAATAGAATGAAAAAACAAAATGCTAGCTCTAAGGCTAAAAGTGACGTGTCGTGACATCTTACAAGCACAACATCATTATTTTCCTTGATCAACTGGAGACCTAATCCATAATTGTCCAGCAAAAATGCCATATAATATTCTTTAAGTACTGAGGCTTGAAAAATATACAGCATGGTCACCTGAACAATCGACGTAGAAATCTTGCCTTCCCATGTGTCCTCGTTATTGCTGAAACTATAATAGCAAATCCAAGCACCTCAGCAGCGAAAAGGATGTCCAGAGAGCTCTGACCAAAAAAGAGAAAATTTTCCAAGATCAGGATCATAAACTCGGAAATGGCGTAATAACAACATTGAAAGGGAAAAGAAGCTAAAAGATACTTCAAAATAGTGAATGATGGGTTGGAACGACGAACTGAAAAACAAAAAAGTAGAAAATTAAAGGAGTACCTGAAGAATCATCACAGCTGATAATATATAGATTGCCCATTCAACAAAATAAGCCACACCAGAATCAACCAATCCATCTTCTGTCAGTACAAGTTTGCGGACACCCCAATAACCAAACCAAGCTCCAGCTAGTACGAGGCATACAAAAAGTAGTATACCCAGCTGCAGGTGACAAAATTTATAAAGGGGAAAAATTTATTAATGACTTGTAGCATATTCAAAATAAGGAGCATCAGCATGGCTGTTGCACGACAATAAGTAAAATATTGCTGACAATAAATCATACAGCTTGCAGCACTAGCTGCCAAATACATAACCTTTTTTTGGTGATAAACTAGAACTATAGATTACATTATACATACCAAGATCGGCGGAACCGTCCCGAACCGCCCGGTTCGAGGCGTCCCGAGCCATACCGGTGGCAGACCGCGACGGCTTCAGCAAAGAAACCGAGACGCCGTCGCCGAAGGAGAAGGAAAGAGAAGAAAAGAGAGCAAGCGGAAAAGGGAGGGAGAGGGAGAGGGAGGGAGGCTGGCGCTAGTGCAGGCGGCAGAGGCCAAGGCCAAACTCCTGTTTCGAACGAAACAGAGGTCCAGTCGTGGCCTCCGCGTTCAAAACAAGGGTCCGGTCATGGCCAATGCCGCCTGCACCAACGCCGGTCTCCGTCAGCCCTCTGTCGGCCTCCCTCCCTCCCCCGCTCGCTCTCTTTTTCTCTCTCCCACAGTCTCCTGTGTCAGTACAAGTCCAGCACGGCACAGACACGTACCGACTCGTGCCGCCGGACAACCGGTACAATGCCCGATACCGGCACAGCAGATCCTGATACACACTAAGTGAAGAAGTGAAGTAGCAAAGAATATAAGATTTTCATATATGATGAGAGGCAAGGTTCCAAGACCCGATCTCGATGCCGGTGTTGACTTAGGACCGGTCGATATGGTACCAAAAAGCCAATACATTGTGGCACCCTAATACCATTCTTGACCATAATTTTTTCCCTTTTCTTTTTTATTTCATTTGTTTTCGAGTTGTTTAGGGTTGTTAAGACTTGTTTATGATTTGTTTAGGTTCTATATTTAAGAGATTTTAGGGTCCATGATTGGATTATGATGCAAGTATCGACATGAGCATCAGTCTTGTTAGTTTGTTTTATTATTTTAGAAGTTTATGTTAGGTCCCACTCTCCCCCTTTTTTTCCCTTATTCCTCTCCCTATTCAAATGCCAACAATAAAAAAAGGGGAACTGACACCTTGTTGACCACATCCTATATCAAGTGGGAACAATTAGTGTCCGTTATGCTCCGCATGATCTCAGTTGGTACCAAGCACCAACGAAGTTGGCACCTATCCTAGGTACATCCTAGGACTTGGTCAATTACCGGTCCAATCCGAACGAGCCGGTTACTGGGACCAAGTCCTTAATCCTAATGTGACGATCAAATATATATGAAAAGATTTTCCAGAAGTAGTTCAATAAGTGATTCAAAAGGATCACCAGATCCGATGTAGACCACTTTAGTCACTATGAGAGGCTAGATAAAGCATAGGAGCTAGATCTACAACATCAAAAAGATGAATCACATGTCAAACTTTCAAAAGCCATAACTTGGTTGTACGACGTCCAATTGATATGATCTTTAAAAAAAAAAACGGATAACTTGTTGAACTCTAACACCCCTCTCTCAAAGAGTGCAAGGTGCCAGCGATCAAGGCCAAATTTCATTACAAAGTATGTCGTCTCAGTACCGGGCCCCATAAAAGTACCACACTATCACTGTATCGATACGGTACAAGGCCAGTCTGGCGTATCGAATGTCAGTACGCCCCTCATACCGTCTACCAGTACCGAATCGATATAGTACGGTACATTCTGTATCGTCTGGTTCGTTACGGTACGACAAACCTTGTTCCATTGTTTGAACCTTAAAATAGGGCGATCAAATTCAAAATTTTCTTTTTGGAAAAAATTTTTGACCGGACATATCATCCAATCTAGAAAGGCATAGGTAAAGTGACTGAAGGAAAAATCAATGTAGAAATTGAGATCTACCTTCTATAGAATTTTAGTTATTTCGTGTTTATTTCTGCTAGTCATATCTATTTTGGGATAGCTGAGTCTTATTTGAACTAGACGAGGAATCCGATCCGAATCATGCAAGGGTAGACCTCACTCGCATAATAAAGCCTATGTATCTCAATTTAGGATCAATGAAAGAAAAAAGAGGCTTAGACCTTACTTTTGCCACTTTTTTTTTACTTTTTTCTAAGTTTTTTTGAGAGATTTGAGTTGAGCAAGTTGAAAAAATTATACTCTCTCTGATCAAACTAATGAGGACTCCATAGAAGAAATTTATATAGAAGAAAAAATTGAACATAAGAAATATAGTCAAAGCAAACAAGTGTTGCCTCCTTCAATCCAAAATTTTGAAGTAGAGAAAGCTTTGAAAGGTGGGTAAAGGGGAAAGAATTAGGACATATGAAATACTCATCTAGGACTTGAAAAAAATGGGAGACATTAAATTTGATTCACTAGCTTATTCGGTGAAAAATTGAAAAAATAGGAAGATAGAAAATGACTAATGGAGAAAGTAATTGATAACTATCGATAAAATGTGAAGTACAAAATTGCACCACTTATGGCAGGATTAAACTTATGAGCCACCTCATGAAGGGTGAAAAATCAAAAATTAGAGTTGACCACAGCAAACTTAGAGAAGTTAATTTAGATTTGTGCCAACATAGTTAGAAGTGAAAAATGTTTCCAATTTAGCAATTCGATGATATCTTTAAGGCTAGTAAAAAAAATACCATATAGTACTTATAGGCATTAAGGAAAATTGAATTGTGAACTCCTTGAGAATGCTCATATTAGGGTAACTAAATGCATCAAAAGTAGTTTAGGAGAGAGGAGGATTTCTAATCTAAAGTCGAGGTCAACACTAAGTTTGTATATCTTTACAAATCATATTTGAAACTACAAGTAACATGTTGCATACTATTTACATGATATAGCACTGATTGACAGAGCAATAAGAAAGTTAACTATTAAACAAGAATTGTCACAGAAAACCTTGGAGCAAAATGGCACAAGAATTAGTAGAACATAAAATGCATTTTTTAATGAAATAGAAATGAAAATGAGGCCTCAGTAAAACAGATAGCCCAAAAAAAGGTGTGATGTTATTGTTACTCTGGATTTACAATACAAAAAAAAAAAAAGAAAGAAAGAAATTACTGAGAAATGGATGAAGACAAAATTCAGTGCTTTATGGATGAAATAGAAAAGTGCTCCAAAAATATCACATGATTGGCACATTCCTGGGTGAATTTAAAGGAAAAGACCCAAAAGTTAAATGGTTGACAATGCTGGGCAGTAAAGAAGGCCTAAGCAAATGAGATAAACAAGGAAAAAATAAGAAATTTGAGATGGAAATGTGGAATAACTAGGAAGGGTAGAATGTGGAAAGAGTAGGAGTTGTGACAATCGAGGAAAAGCAATAGAGGATCTATTAAAATGGTACTGGCATGTGTAGTAAAGCTTTGAAGATGCCACTGTAATGATAGGTGCCTATAGCAAAACTGTGCATAAGAGTCTAGATCGCAGGCAAAGACATAAGCAGCAGAGGTATTCCTGAACAGAAATAACTGACAAATAAGGACTCACAAAGCCAGCTCCAAACAAGGCTTGTTGGCTATGAACCTTATGGTTACGCTAATATTCTTTTGTGAGAACTACATGCCAATGCCAAATAACAGAATTAAAGAGCCACATCGACAAGATGACTAGTTAGACTCATGTATCAAAAACACAAGCACATATACATCCAAAGATTTTGTACAACATACAAAGAAAGTAGCAAAGCAAACATTTAAGAGATGACAAGCATATTAGTAAACCAAGATGGATTTATGCTAGAGATTTTGCTTTCAAAGCAATCGTCTTGTTTAGGCAACTGGTGGGAAGATTTAACGGGAAGAGGAAACTACATATGATTTATGTTGACCTATAGAAAAAACATATGACAGAGTACCTTGTGAAGTTAGTTGGTGAGCCATAAAAACATGGTTTCTCTCATTGCTTTATTGGAGTTTCTAAGGAGATGGAGACGTACAGCAACATGTGTGCGAGCAACCTATGGCATAAACCTTGGGCTTCGACATGCAATTGGATTACACTAAAAATTAGCCTTAAGACTGGACTTAGATCGGTGATTTACCATAAATCATACGAACAAGAGGTAGATAAAGGTAGTTCTATAATGAATAGAATTAGCTGGATGAAATGAAAAAGTGCTACAGGAACATCATTCTAATGCAAATTAGGCTACTCAATGGCAACTGGAAGAAAGAAATTGGGCCAACTATTATATATGAATTGGACTAATGCACAAGAAAGAAGGTACTTGACCTGCAGATGCATTACAAAAAAGATGAGTATGTCAAGTAGGATGTGTGGTGAGAAGGATTAATAAAGAAACATGGAATTTAAAGTAGATCCAACATTTTTTTTCTTTGTTTTTGGTGGTATGAAGAAGGCCTATTTGTCCAACCAATAAAGGAAAAGATTTGGAAGAAAGTGAGATAGTTGGCGGTTTGACACAGATTAGAACGAGCCCTTACAAAGGGGATGTAGATACTGGTAGCAGCGCCGAAATTACTAAGATTGTAGTGGTGTTCACAAATATAAAGAGGCTCGATTTGACAATGGCACTACACTTCGATAAATGAGTGGTAGATAAGGATATGCCGCACGATCTTATATAGCCATACTTTGTGGCAAGGTTGTTCACAGGCAGCCACCTAGGCACCTAGGCAGAACCTAACCATGGAGGTCACTTTCCAGTCCCTCAAGTGATGTAGCCAACCAAGCACCTAGGTTGATGAAAGTAGGGTTAAGGACAGCCTTCTCTTGTGGGAATCTTAAAGCACGTAGCAAAAATATAATATAGATGGCAGAAAATGAAAGAAAGTACGGAAGATTAAAAAAGGGGGATTTGTGGAAGCAAAACAATAAGATAAAAGGAAAAATGAATAGCTGAAGTATCATCAGGAAAGTCGGCACCCCAAGGTTATCTATCCAAATTCTTTGATCAGAGTCAACACCATTGAATCCCAAGAGCTGCTCAATTGTGGCGTGGGGTTAGAACCAGGTTTCTCTCTCATGGCTACTAAGTCAACACCGACACATTTGGAGTCAACACCACAACAAGAATCTTGAAGAGAACATCACAACTTTATTAATCAAGTTTCTATATGCAACATAGATGAGTACATGGGTATTTATACTCGCAGGGATTGTAAAGCCCTTAGGACTGACTCATAATTCTCGTAGAACTCCTAACTTGACTAAAAACCTTTTTTAATAGAGACTGATATGAATAATAAAATAAAAATTAATCAAATTTGTCTATGTCAAGCTGGCTGCAGAATGGAAAAATCATAATTTGCTGCACCTTTAAAACAACTTTCAATATGCCAATTTTTCACTAAAATGACAATATCTCCCTCATCCGGAGTTTGATTTAGGCATTTTAACTTGTGTCAAAAAACTATCTTGATGCCTGACACAATGGAAGTGGTTTCATCTCTATCCTAATCTGGTAAATCCATCATTAGCACTGATGTGCTAAAAGTAGATTGTTTGGGAAAACCACATTACTATGCCGATTCTACAGATTTTGAGTTCACAGACACCAATTGATTAAGGGCTAGCGTGTGATGCCTCCTGGCTCAGCACCAAATGGATCTGATGTGGTTTGGACCCTATATTAGGGCCCTCATAAGCACCTAAAGTCCATTATTTAGGCCTTTTATTGGACTTCCGAGCCTTCTTGGGTATAGGCTTTAATGGAAGGGGTTCATCACTTGTATCACAAGTCGATGCCTAAGCAGATGCCCAACTACCTAGGAGCCATCTTTGACTCAAGCAAGCACCTTGTTTGTTGATTTATCAAAAGTTATTAAGATTTTTAACTAATTTTTTTCTTTAAACAAAAAAGTATTAACTTTACGAGAAGTTTATTCCATTTAGATACCAATTGATGCTTAAACATGTCATGTTTCTAAGAAGCTTTAAATCACTTTAATTGAAAAAATATTGACTAATATAGTTATTTCTAAGATTTCGTTGTTGCATACTTTAATTGATAACCTTATTGTTTATCAATAAGATGTTCTTTAATTTGCTTTATATGAACTATACATGACTTTATATATGAGAATGTACAATTGTGCTGGATTTGGGGTTTTTTCTTTTTTTTACTTAGACACCTGCTTGGCAGCCTAGGCCTTTATAGGGGTCAATGCCTAGGAACGCCTATGCAGCTCACCAGCCTTGATTTGTGGGTATGGTGGATAATATGCTGCTGAAAGCAGAACACATAGAACTGTTGGTCCTAATAGTCCATTAGATTCCTTTTGTGTGACCTTCTAAGTTTAAAGTCTTGTTGTTGATAATTGACAATGTTATTGTTGTTGTCGTCATTTTGATGTTTGTGTGTCCGAGCACAGAAGAAACCCAATTGATTAGCTCAACTAAGAAAATGAAATGTGACAACTCACCTAGGAACATATTTACAATTTGAACAATCCTCGTTGAAAAATATCTATGAAGAACTCAATTTATTTTGCCACACAAATAAGCTAATCATTGAATAATTAACTAATTTTTGCCTTTTTCATATGGTGCACAGTTTTCTTCTGATAGCTTCGTTGATTAAGATATCTCATAATTTCTTTTGCTCCTAGGCTGCATTTGATTTGGCATAAAGCATGCATAAGGCTTGGAATAAGCCTAATGCTTGCCAAACAGCCTACAAGAAACTAGCATAACCAAGGAATAGTTATGCCAATCGAATTAGCTCATGACAGGCATAACTATTTCAAGAGGAAGCTGTCATAAGCTATTCATTGGCATAAAGGCATCTTGTAAGCCTATCTTTTACTTTTTTTATGAACAAAAAAGTCCTCATAAGTTATTCCAAAAAGTTTAGCCAAAGAAAACTTAGAATAACTAATGGTGTAAGTGTAACTATTCCTGTAGGCATAACTTTTGTTATTTTTGATTTTTCTTGTTGCCCAACCAAATGCACCCCTAAAGTTCTCTCCATAATCTAGCCTGATTATAAGATAACAAAGAGCCAATACATAATTTTATGGGTGTAGATTAATTAAGGGTACCAAAATGACACATAAATGAACCCAATCAGTAATCCAATAGCACTGGTTGCATAAGCAATCCTAATCAGCATACGTGAGATGCGCAGGTAAAATCATAGCTCCATGACAAAAGTTATAACACAATAAAGCATAAAGAAACTTACATACAGGATTGTGCATGTCTTCACTGATTCCTATCTCCACAAGTATCGTACGCAATAACCCAGATAGATATCGTAGAAGAAAGGCCCCAAGGCCCACCTGTCATTAGAAAAGAAATACTATGTTATTATGTGATGGGGGATGATAGGATGTGTATAGCTTTAATACATTTTAAAGCCAGCACTTACAACTGACGAGTACATAAATATTGCAAGTGAACTCTTTCGACCCGTCGGTAATAGCCTCATGCCCTGCAAATGCACCACCATACAATATCATAACTCGATAGTTGAATTGATAGACATGTAATCTACTAGGCCAGTATAGAAGAAAATCTAATGAGAAGTTTGAAATGATGGCTGATGAAAATAGAGAAGCCTAGATGTAATCAAGCATACTGCTGCTAATTGACACATGATGTAAAATCAAAAAGAATTACAATTCAACAATTTAAGTAGGTATAACATATCAGTGACCATCTAATGCTTGATATTTGTTTAGCATATGCAGCTTTTTATTTAATAGGAACAGAATGGAATAATCAGGGACAGACAGAAATCATATTTTCAATTAAAAATATTAGAAAAATAAGGCAGATGACAATCAGAGTTGTCGCCACCTAGAATCATTGGCCATTTCAAATGATAATTTTCACTTATAAAAGCACAATAATTTATCATGTTTGTTTTGTTGATAACTAGATAACATGCACATGTTAACTTCTTTTGAGAATACAGAATAATCATTTTCATTTTGCTTAAAAGCTAATCAATTCCACAGATATGTTTTCATGCAACCTATAGCAATTTGTCTTTTATAGCACTGGATCACATTCAACAAAAATCAGAAGAGGCCATGATAAGAAGGTTGCAGATTGATACAGAGAGATTTCAGACTGGGTCTTTGTGTAATTCTTGGAAACAATGGTAGATATCCAGTGGTAAATAATATTCCATATGAGGATGGATAGTTGGTAAACCAAAAAAAGTTAATATTAAAATCAAAAACATAGAAAGGATAAGTTAAACTAGCTATTTGAATAATTGCTATTAGGTGACCATTGATGTCCGTACTACTTATGCACCAACGAATGCCAAACCTACGAATGTCAGAGACTTTTCCTAGAAAAAAGATGAACCAAGAGTAGATCACATGTATCAACAAATAGATTAAAACTACTCCCAGAAAACATTGAAAAGATTGTTAGGTGATACTCAAGAAACCTCGAGCACACAACATTAGGTAACTATAGAAATATAGACAAGGAGCAAGAAAAAAATAAATGAAGTATTAGGAGTCCAAGGATAAGATGACCAAATTTAAATGAAAAACAATTTGAGCACATTTTAGAAAAAATATATTGGAGGAACAAAATCAAGACTTCAGGAATAAATCTAATAACCCACCATATTTGGCTAAATAAATAATACAAAAAATATAAACTATTAGCATGTGGGATCATATTATGTATTAAGAAATTTAACAGTGAATTTTTAAAGAGACTATATAAGCAAACAACATACTTGTAAAGAAATGGTGATGAAATAGCAATGTAAATGGTCAAGAGAGAGGACCAATATAAGAACAATTATCTTGACATACTGAATAAACCTATGGTTGTCAATTGATCCAAGCAACTTGAGTTCTGCTCAAGGTCAAATCAATAAAACTTGATCAGAATTGGCGTGGAGGGTGAGACTTGGCGCAACAGTAACTGTGATCCTGTCGCAACACAGAATTAGCCTCTTTACATGCGAGAGTAAGGTTGCATACATGTGACCCTCTCCAGACTCTGCAATAGCAGAAGCCTGTTGCATTGCACCGTCCTTTATCATGCTTGGCTTGGAAATATTTTAGCAAAGTTCAAATCTAAGGTTCAAAGCTAATTTTAAGCTAAGCTGGAGAGAAACCATGCTCAATCAAGTACCACTCAGTAAGTTTCAAAATTGGGTGTATAATTATAAAGTATGTGTTGTTGGAATAACTCCCACAGCTGATGTTTGGATGCTTAAAGTGAAGTTAAGGCTTTGAACGGTGGATCATTTGAATTGTTGGTATCAGGTTAACTTTTATTCAAGATTGAATTGAGCTTGAATGTAGATTCTATTAAGGGATCATGCTCAATGGAAGCTCAGTTGATGTTGACTCAATTTGAGATTATCAAGATGACTGAAATGAGATGACATCCAGCTTGGTTTCAAATTAGGCTCAATTTTTAAAAAAAATCAATCAAGTTTAATCTCAACTTAACCTCAAAACTTTTTTCATACTAAGCTTGATCAAATTAGGGCGTAATCAAGCTGAGCTCAATTACAGCTCTACATGTAGCCCATTCATTCAACTTTCACAATTATTATAATACTTATCCAATGATACGGTTTAGTGCCAGTCTGCAGGAAAGGCATTCATTGGTCCACTCTTTTTTGTTATTTGATCATCTAGCAGCTTTCACTCATCCTTTCCTTGCTCCCAGCAAAGCTTCCAACAACCCATGACTGCCAACCAACTCTTGTTTTTTACCCTCCTTAATTTCTTCAAGAAATTTGTAGGATATGTATCAGAAATAGTAACATTGTACCAAGCCATTAATATGAAATTAATTTCATGTTTTTAGGTCCTTTCTATCCATAACTATTTTAAGGATCTATAAATACAGTAAAAGATTTTTCCTTCAGAGAGAAAAAAAGCATCTAGGCCGTTTTTTTTAAAAAAATAATAATAATAAAATAAATAAAAACAAAATGCATCCAGGCAGCAAGTGCATGTAAAGCTTAAAACATTCGAGGAAATATGAAAAATTTACTCCTAAGAAATGACAAGCCAGCGGAATTAAAACCTGCAAGCTTCATCATGAGCTGAATAACAAAATATTGGGTGATATATTACCTGGAAAAGGAGCATCAATATCACCACGATGATACCCAATGTCATCGCCCCACCGTAATAGAAAACCACTGACTCGCTAAGAAAACGGGCCATCATCATCATAATCATCCCCAGGACCAAAAACACTAGTCGATGAAACAAGAACTCTGCAGAGACGCAAACCATGACCTAAAAAATCTGGCACACACCAAATATGAAACTCGCAGTAGTATTCCATCCTAGAATGGTAAGAGAATACCTTCTTCAGTGGATATCTCGATTGTCCTTGATGGATCCGGCAGCATCCGTATGTCCAAAATCTTGTATCCGTACGGCGACATGGATTGAACCCATAAATTCTTGGAAAGCTTCTGCCACTCACCAGGAGGGCACATCCCTAACCCAATTGACGCATTCCTAGGAAAATTCAAAGAACCAAGAGAAGAAATTTAAGACAAGAACGAATCAAAACAAGAAGAAAAGGGCTAGGGTTTGCTCGATTACTGATGGAAGCAGAGCTCGATGGTCTGGATTCGGAAGAGGGCGTCGCGCTGGGTGACGGAGAGCCGGACCTTGAGCGAATGGGCGAACTTGGTTGGATGGCGGAGCCTCGAGACGCCGTGGATGTGGACCCGGTTGCAGGTCATGACGGAGCCGAGACGGGAGCCGGGGGAGCCCTCCACCGGCCGGCCGGGGGGGAGTTTAAGCTTGCCAGGATGGGAAACGACTGCATCCAAAGAACACAGATGAATTGGGAGCAGCGAGAATATTAGAGAGAGAGAGAAGGGAGAACCTTTTTTACCAGAGAGCTCGTCGGCGGAGGTCGAAATGAAGAAGAAGGCAAGAAGGGGGATCGCGAAGCGGAGGCGGCGGGTGATCGGCATCGGAGATTGGCTGGGCGGGGTTTAACCCTTGGGGAAGGAAATGGAGGGAAAGGGAACGAACGTTGCTTCAAAACGCGTTGATTTGGTAGGCGAGAGGAGATGCAAGGAGCCTGCTTGGCTGCTTCTATACGACGAGGCGGTAGCGTAGGTCGGCTGCTTCTATAAAACTTGTTCTTGTCACGTGATGCTCTCGTGAGGGGGCATGTGATCTATATTTTTTTAGAATTTTTTGTATGTATATTTTTCTAAATATATAAAATGACATGGATATCTTCGTATAATTACTATTTACATATATATTTTTGTTTTTTATCTTTTACTTATGTACTCATATTATCTAACGTCGTTAAAAAATAAATAGCTTAAAACTAAAATGATTGAAATATCCTTATAGGTAGATATGCAAAAAAAAAGTTATAAGGGTATACATGCAAATATCAACTTTACGAAGGTATTCATGCAATTTCTCATATTTAGAATTATATATATTCAAAAATTCATTAGAAAAAAAAGGTCGAAACTCGGTTAGAACTAAAGCTGCAAATGGGTCGAGTTGCCCCATGATCGACCCGACCCGACTCGTATTGGAGGACCTGTAAGGCCGGTTCAGGTCCTAAAATTAGACCCATTCCATTTTTTGGGTCGGGTCTGAGTTTACTAAATTTAGACCCGACCCGACCCGACCCAACCCAACCCATTTGAAATTTGGATAATTTGGGATTTTCAATTCTACGTTTCAACCCAACCCAACCCGACCCGAATCTATAAAATTATTTGAGCCCGTGGGGGTGCAAACAAGTTCTGAAGCTATGAATTGGTTGGCTCGAACCGGACCCGACCCAGATCCGAATCGGATCCAAATTTTTTGGGTTGGGTCCGGATTATACATGGAACCGACCTAATCCGAATGACCTATTGAGTCGAAAACTATAGCGGTGGACCCTATCCGACCCGACCTAATATTTTATTGAGTTGGGTACGGGTGCAAAATTAGGATCCAAACAAGAAATCAGATTGGATCGGGGACACTCATGACCCAACTTGACCTAACCCATTTGCACCCCTAGCTAGAACTTGTTAAATCTTTTATGATTTAGTTCGATCGACAAATCAAAAAAAAAAATTGAGCCCCATTGTCAATTTTTTTTTAAGATTATATTCGGTCTAGTTGGAATATTAGGTGATCATTTTGATAATGGTATTCTCCATTTGATTTTGATATAATTATCATTATTGAATCTATGACATCTATATATTCTTCATTATTTTAAAAGATTAAACTATATTAAATTTAAATTAATTATAGATGTTTAGATTAGTAAAATATTTTTAGTGATTTATAAATATTGAGTTGTTTGTTTTTAATGAGAATTTTGTAAAAGCACTATGATTCATTCTATAAGAGTTGATATTAACATGAGATCATATGACATGATAATATTAATCTTTTTTCGTCATCTTTTTTATTAAGAACAACTAAATTATCTTTACTGAATTTTGATCATTTTTATTGATTTTTTTAAGTGTATATCCTCCTAAATATGCATAATTGCATGAATATCCTTGCAAAGTTGATATTTGCATATGTATCCCTTTCAAGTTTTCTTTTTCCGGATCTACATATAAGGATATTTCTATCATTTTAAATTTAAATCATTTATTTTTTAACGGTGTTAAATAGTATGGGTGCATATATAAAAAAGAAAGAGAAAGAAGAATATATATATATATGCAAAATAAATATTTTATGAGGATATATATATATATATATATATATATATAGCAATTTTATGAGAGTATTCATATATTTTGTATATTTTGGAAGATATACATGCAAAAAATTCTTTTTTTTCTTGTAACGTAGAGAAAGATGGATAGGTATGATACTAGTATATGTAAATAAAATGTGTTTTTCTTAAAATACTAATGACTCTAATGTATAATTTTATTTTCAGAATGGAACTAGATGTGAGGAGGTGAAGGGGAGAAAAATACGATGACCTTTGTAAGTTATGGCCCTTACCATTTGGTTGTTTCCGACCCTATTGGTGTGTGTCCATCTCACAATAATTGTATAGAGAGGAAAGAAAGAAAAAAAATTATATACTGAGCTCGTCACTTTAAGAATGTCCCTTCATTTACAAGCAAAAAAACAAAGAATCATTTGTTTAAATTTTAAATTTAAGAATTATATTTTAAAATTATTAACTCGAAACTCAATAGATCTGAGATGTCACAGAGTCAATTTGAGATTTGGAACCCTAAGAGGGTAAAAGTGGCATAAATAGAATAAATAAATTGTTGCTGAAGAAAAAGCCAAAAACCCCTAGAAGGGCATGCGTTGGATTGGTTCATTTTTTTTCTTCTATTGAGTGAGATCACAAATCTAAGAATTTTCAAATATTAATATATACTTCTAGTAATATAGGACTTAGATATATAGAAATTGGATTGTTTTTTGTGAATTTAAATTTAGATACCAAATTTATAAACTTGCAAGAGAAGAATGTAGAGTGAAACTATTGATAGAGGAGATTCACAAATTCTTGCAAGGGAATGTCTAGCTACCTAGTTAAACTAGGTGGCCTAACACCAAGTAGTTAGGAAAAAGGATAAAATTAGGGTAAAAGGTATGATAGAGGAGATGAAGAGGAAGATGGGCTAGGATTGTTAAAGACCTGGAGGGACAAAGAAAAAGAAGAGAAGGAAAAACTGGAAAAAGCTATATATAGAGGAAAATAAAAGAAATGATGGAGAAAAAGGTATTTGCCAGTGAAAGTTAGTATGAAAACTTTTATCATAGCAAAAGAAAAAAGTTAGCATAAAATTAACATGCTATAGCATTTATATTAATCAAGAATCTTTCATCTTAGCTAATAGCTATCATTTTTATTTTATTTTCTTTTTCATCGTTACTTTTTGATTTTAGGACTAATAATTAATAGCATAGTATGCCGTATTGGCCCGAACCAGACGGTACGAGGCGTACTGAACCGGATGGCACGGGGCATACCGAACCGAGCAATACAGAGCGTACCGACCGGACGGTACGGGGCGTACCATATCGATTTGGTACCAATATTCAGTACAGTAGCGTATCGATACTCGGTGTGCCAAAAAATACCGTACCATTACATATCAACACTGTGCTAGTATGGCACCGGTACTGAGTTGTTGGAAAAAATGCAATCAAGATAAAATGATGATGCAAATTTTTTTTTCCTCTTTGTATAATTAAATAGGATATCACTCACCAAGCAATAGTAATTGTTGCCCAGTAGATACAACCCAAGAGGGGGGGGGGTGAATTGGGTCTTTTAAAACTTTTAAGCTACTTCTAGTACTTTTTGATTAATTATGCTAAGTTGTAAATATGCGCAGTGAAAGTTAAACTTAGCAACAGTTTGATGTATAGAATGTGACTTGATTAAATATGCTTGCAACTAAAGGATGTGCAGATAAGAGTTAAGCAAGCAGTTTATCTAAGTAAGTGAGTGTGTTGGTTAGACAATAAGCAGAAGCATTACAAACACAAACAAACATATAGTGGTTCGGTGCACCCCAGCACCTACATCCACTCCCCAAGACTTCTTGGGAATTTCACTATAATCCTACAGATTACAGCCGGTTGTTTTACAAGCTCACAACCCAACTTGTTGTTTTACGAGGTCACAACGAACTCGGTCGGTTTTCCCAGGCTCACCGACTAGAACCACTCCGATTGTTTTCCCGGGATCACAATCGAACCCTACTCGTTGGTTTTACCCTCGGCTCACCAACAAACCTAACACAGTTGGTTTTCCCTTTGGCTCACCAACAAACCTTACAAGTTGGTTTTCCCTTTGGCTCACCAACAAACCTTACACAGTTGGTTTTCCCTTTGGCTCACCAACAAACCTTAACCCCTTGATTCAATCCCGCGATTGAATCAAGTAAATACACGAGATAGAAGAAAACAGAAAATAGCTTCTCAAAAAGCAGATTTAAAACAATATAATCGTAAAGGAGTTAGAAGCCCTCAAACGCTTTTAAGATGGTGAAGAGGTGTGGCTTCTGGAACTCCGGTCTCCTCTTGAAAGAGTGATCGACTTGAAAGCAGGAGGAGGAAGCTTTGAATGCTGGGAAGATGTTGGTGGAGCAGTAAATGCAGATCTTCCCTTTTTCTCGTTGAAGAGCACTTAGAGAGCTTGAAGACCTGAATGCTAGGAGTGGAATGTGTGTTCTCTACCTTGCTACAGTCTTCTGTGGCTATTTAAGCCAACCCCCACGGAAACTAGCCGTTACTCTGCTTTTTCTGGCCGTTCTGCACACTCTGCGCAGCCTGACAATGTGACCGTTGGTGGGTTGGAGTCGACTCGCGCGATCAGGAGTCGACTCGGCTGTAGCAGGAGTCGACTCGAGCTTTTCCGGAGTCGACTCGGCAACTGTTTCCAGTTTGAATTAAAGTTACCGTCTTGACTGGGAGTCGACTCGTCTTGACCCGGAGTCGACTCGCCAACTTCTGGCGCTGACCTGACAATTTTGGAGACGACTCATCCTCTGTAGTCCGTGGATCCAAATTTGAATTTTGTCCACTCGAGTCGACTCGACTGTCCTGGGAGTCGACTCGAATCTCAGAGCCCGAACTCCCGATTCTCTGTCTTTCGGCTCATCCAGTCTTGGAGTCGACTCGAACTTCCTTGGAGTCGACTCGGCTCTCAGTTTCCGAAAGTTGGTCTTCTGCCTTTTGACGTGAAGCTTGTCTTGGAGTCGACTCGAGCTGTCTGGGAGTCGACTCGAATCTCAGAGGCAGTAACATGGTCTTCTGTCTGTCGATGGTCGCACAGTCTCGGAGTCGACTCGCGTACTGCGGGAGTCGACTCGAATCTCAGAGTCCATAAAACGCTCTCTGACTTTTTCTTTGTGTTCCGCTGAGAGTCGACTCTTGCTTTCTTTGGAGTCGACCTACCAACCATCGGAGTCGACTCGCGTTCCACTGGAGTCGACTCGAATCTCAGACCCGAAAACTGCTCTCTGACTTTTCTGCCTGTGACTCCTAGGAGTCGACTCATACTTCTCCGGAGTCGACTCATACTTCTCCGGAGTCGACTCGAATTCCACTGGAGTCGACTCGAAGACTGTTCTTTTGAATTTTTCTTTTGATTTTACTCCTCCAATTTGAATCCTTTGAACTTTAAACTTTGGGCCAATAAATTGTAGCTTTCTTCCAACTTGAGAGCTTTGGAGGCCTTCTTGTGTTCTTCCAACTTGCTATATTCCTTGCAAAATAAATATCTTTCTCCTTGCAACATAAACATTAGTATCTATACTTCAAGGTTTTGTGATCATCAAAATCAATCTATGAATCAATCTTTGGGTCATCAATCTCCCCCTTTTTGATGATGACAAAACTTGGAGTATATGCAATATAAAAGATATTGATTTCTAGAAGTAATACATAGCTAAGTTGCATGAAGTAGAAAACATATATATTTAAAAACATACTTCATGATAATGCTTTAGATTTAATCAGCTTAACACAATCAACATATTTAAATTTTAAGCTGATTTGTATTCAATTCAAAGTAATAAAGCATTCTGAGTATATAGCATATACTTAGATATTTCTCCCCCTTTTTGACAACATCAAAAAGATAGTGAAACATTAAGTACAAAGATCAGAGCAGAACACATCGAGTGTGAATTCAAGAGGTTTTTTAATTTGATACCACAGATAGTTTTCTAATCAAGTGTAGGTGGAATCTTCCTTAGGTTAATTCAAGAAGTACCACAAATGATATTCAAGGAAAAATATGAGTGGAAATCTAACCTCTCTTCACTAAGTATGAAAGCTTGTTCATTTAAGACCTTTTGCCCAATCTATTAAGTGTTTTATCAACATGAGAGCAATTTAATTAATTTTCAGAGTAAAAGATCAAAACTTATATATTTGGAAAAACATATCATCATGTTGGATCATTAATTCTTAATGACTTCAAAGTTCTTTTATGATAATAAGAGCATTGGGGCACAAATACCAAAATATGAGTTTATGCAATTTTTGATACATCTTTGAGCTCTTTTAAAGACTTTCTTTTATTCCTTTAGAAAATAAGCACAATTTGATACATAAAATAATGAATTGGCACAAAATAGAAGTTCTAAAGAGCAAGCCAATTAAAACTCATTAGTGAGGTTCAAAATAGATTTTCTAAGAGATACTCAAGAAAATTTAATACATTGTTCTCCCCCTGTTTTATTAAATTAGAGGCTCTTAAGATTTGTAATTTGGTTCATGAGTGATGCATAAGATATACTAACCAAATAACACGCCTCAAGGTGTATCATAAAGATTTTCAGATTTAAATTTCAGATGATACATATTGGAGAGTATTAGGATCACTTTTCATTTAGTATTCTTTCCCTCTCCTATAGATTCATGTAATTAAGTTCCATAAGACCTCTCCTTCTGAAATTTTCTTTCTCCCCCTCAATTGATCATTCCATTTAAGAGTTTAGAAATCTAAGATAATGTTCAACAAAATTGTCAATCTCAAAAATATATTTTCTATAAGTTTCAGCTTATTTTCATAAGACTCAAGGTTTGAGATAAGACAACCTTTATAGAACTCATCTCAAGGTAATTAAAGCATGTCTTGCAATATAAGGAGGTTCATCAAAATCAATCCATAAAATTTAAAGCATGCATCAAAATAAAGTGTCTTTGGGATAGGATACTGAATATCTAAAGCTCCCCCTCAAAAGATGCATTCTTCTTTAATCATTTTAAATTGTTGAATTTCAGATTATAGTGATAAACGTGAATAACACTGAAATTCTGTAATATCGAGAATGTAGAGTAATCTAGTATTATTCCAAAATTTGTAGTAATTACTCTTTCTAATCCTTTACGAACAAGTTATGCTTTCTCTTAATCTTAGAGAAAATGTATAGAAATATCAATCAGAAAATGATTCATTTGAAGCTTAGTTTCTTTCAACCGCATTTACATTTTCTTTCTTTTAGAATCATTTGAGTGAGCTAAAATATTTCTAGTTTTAAGGTCATTCACTCTATTGATGAAAGTTTTTAATAATGTAGGGGAGAAAAACATATAGATGATCATTGAGGTATATATATTTATAGAACTCAATTTCTTAATCATAGTTTTGCAATGTATACATGAAACACAATAAATCCTTTTAATAACAAAATAAAATCATATATTTAGAAATTTTTGTTTGCAATCAAGATCATCGAAAGACACATCATTTGAACCAATATTAGTATACTTTGAAGATAAGAAATGATATGTTTCTGATGCGTATCGGAGCAATCAACCAAGGCATCAAAATTAATTCTGTTTTTCTTACATTAAGAATTTATTTAAAAATCATATTGAGTTTAAGCTTTTATATAAAATCAGATTCTGAATTACATAAGGATTTTCAATAGAGGCTTTCAAAATCATAATTTGAGATATGTATCTTCCACATTGTAGCTCATCTTAAATCATTACGATTGAAAACACATATTTCAAACATATAAGAGCATATTCAGAATATTTGTATTTATGTTGAATTTTGGTGTGAATTAGAACATTATATACTAAAATTAGGCAAGTTGAAAGATAAAACAAAATCAATTCATTTTTCCTAAATAGATATATCCTTCTCTTCCCCTTTTTTTTTTTTACAAATTTTATTCTACTTTCAGATTTTAGAGATGATTGTGAATGACAAATCTGAAATAAAATAAAAATAACTTCATATAGTACTTCAAACATTCAATCATGGAACATTACAAAATATTGGGAATTCATAATTCAGAACATCAAGCCACATGCAAAATATGTTATGTGTTAAGTCATGCATTAAAATAATAAGAACACGCATGTCAAGGATCAAAATCAATTCTTTTCAAATAAACTCCCCCTATTTAAATATAATCTTGCATTGATTTCATCCTTAAATTATGTTTTCAAGTGAAAAAAAAAAAGATGACTTGATTCTTCTTATATACTTTCATTTACTTTGTCTTTCATTTTTTACTTTCTTATGCTCTATACTCTATTTACTCCCTATCCGGTGGAGTTGGGAAGGGGCACGAGGTACTACCACTAGCCTCCCTCTTGTGCCGTCCCTAATATGCCCTACACCGAATAGTTGGGTCAAATAGTGCCGGGTACTACCACTAGCCTCCCCATTGGCACCATCCCTATGATGAGCAATATAGAAGGATTAAAATGTTTGCTTCGAATTCTCCCTGTTTAAGTGTAATTAATTATGGATTTTATCCCTTCCAAATGTGCCAAATATATTATGCTTGTTTTACTTTTCCTTAAGATTGGAGTATTTGCCTTTGCTTAGATTCTACACCTCTTGAATAATATTCAATTGAAAGAGCAGAATAAAGAATTAATCTTGTGTATCATATATATATGTATATCATGCAAACAACATTTTTATTATGCTCATGGATTCATAACTTCTCACAAGTTATTTTACATCAAACTTTTAAGCATATACTTGTGTATTTCATGGTTATGATATAGGCAAAGAAATCATTTAGTTTAGGCAAACCATGAAACAATTTCTAAGAGCATAAGTCAATTAATACATATATGGACATGATATCAAAAGATTAACAATTAATGATTTTAATCATGTCATAATAAGATTTAAAGTTATTGACTTTGCTCAGTTAATTTATGAGAGAGATATCTAGAATTACTTATTCATTAGCCAAACTAGATTTCTTATGTGTGAACTTTTGGCTGAAGAAGATCCTCTCTCTTGTTTGCATGTGAATGTTTATTGTATCTTATGTGGAGGTGTCCTTCAAGCTGAAATCACTCATTTTCTTGCTCAAGGATTCTGCATTATTACCAAATTCCTTTTCTTTCTTGAAAGAAAGTCTTTAGTTTCTTTAAGATACAAAACATTCATATAGCATATTTCTTAACTAGGTAACTCAACCTAAGATATGATAATAATTGAATGTTGAGTCACTTTACTCAAGAAATTGCCTAAACATAAGCAAACATATGTCACTTGAACTAAAGAGATAGTTTCATTAACCAAGACTGTTCAAGGACAAGCATGTGAAGCAATAGGAAGATTCATCAAGGTCAAATTAATTTCTTATTTTCAACATCAATTTAGCTTAGATTCTATTTGCTTAAGATAATTATCAATAAGGCATGCTAGCTAAGTTTTGATCAAATTGCCTTAAACATTTGTTTCTATCAAAATTCAGATTATGATTTATTTGTTATCAATAAAATATGATTAATTAAAGTTAGATTGAAGTCTTGCACACGGTCACATAATGAGGATACAATCTGGTCTACTAGCTGTATGATAAAATAATTATTCTATCATACTTCAATACAGCTTTAACACAATAGATCTACTTTGCTCATCCTTTTCAAATTCTACAAGATGGGGTCATAGATATACCTTCTTCATGCCAATCTTCTATAAGAGTTTTCTTGTGGACTAATGTTGGTTAATGAAGATCCCCTTTCCTGTTTGTCTTAATTTGGAGTTTGAGAGAAGATGTTAATTCATTCATCATACATATTTCAAACTCACCTTGTATGAGCTTAGTAAAAATATAAATCTTCATTAGTAGAACCAAAAATAATGTCACAGATTCTTCCTTTTGATACATAGATTTATCATTATTACTTTCTATCAAAAAGGTTGCTTAAGCTTTTATATCATGCTTTTGATGCTTGTTTCAAATCATATAATGCTTTATCATATTTGTAATGAGTGTTTTCAAATATGGTGGTTATCTAACATATATAAAGTAAGCACATAGGAGTCCATTCTACACACTCATTTGATAGGATATACCGTTTATAAAGCAAACAAATGATAAAGGTGATTTTTACTTCTAATCATGCAAGAATCTTATCAAGATCTATTTCATCTTTTCTTGATTTAATCTTCTAGTAGTCATCATTAAGTGTATATCTGAAAAATCCAATTTGGTTCTAATTAACAAGTTTTTCAGATTGTTATATGTAAAAGATTTAACCATATAATTTGATTTTAGTATTTTGATAATAGATCATTAGTCTCATAAAGAATAAAATGAATTGATACTTCTACAACTAGAATTTTTCATGAATGTTCTATATGCATTGCTTGATGAATGATATCCAAGGGTATCTTTATTAGATTTGGCATTATTTTTCAAGAGAACATATCAAGCATAACATGTACGACTGAAAAATATGAGAGATACGCAATAGTTCGTTTTCTATTTTTCAGAAGATCAAAAGAAGTTTTCATCAAAGATAGATCTAATAGAAGTCATATGTATGACAAGCAGTGATGATAGCTTTTAAAAAACATTTAAGTAGATGACTATCATACAACATTGCCTTTTTCAATTCTTCAAAGATTCTATTAATCCTATTTTACTTAAGGTGTCCTTGGTACTGAAATAATCGAATTTAATATTATTTTCTGTGCACAACTTAACATAAAATTGGTTTTCAAAACTATGCCATGATACATTACTTTCATAGTTTGCAAACCTTTATCATTTGATCGCTTTTTGTGAGTTTGTGCCAATGCAGAAAAATATTTCAATCTGAGTGCCAAGAATAAGGCTAATGTAAGCTTTTGAAAACTTAGTGTTGGAAACAACATCTTTAGATTCAGAAATTGATTCTTGTTTGTTTCCTTAGTTAACATGCATAGCAAAACTTTGATCTTTAAGTAGATAATCTAAGTAAGCCTATGGCAAGGTCTTTTGAGATTAAGTACATACTAGCATGAGTTGATTTTATATGCCAAAGATGGTTTCTTTAATCTTGGTATTCATAGTGCATATATTCCAAAGCATACCAAGTACACATTATCATATTTATGATTAATAAACAATAATGCCATGGATACAAATTCTTAATCAAGCATATAGAGAATTCATAGAGTTATTCTTAATAAATTAATTAATCATTTAGCAACTTATCCAATAGTGAGTGGAGCATACTATAAAAATGAAGTGCTTTGAATATATTTTCTTTTCATACCCAAGAAAAAAAATCACTTATATCACAAAAATGATTAATACTTTCAAGTTATGTTTTAATCAACTAATAAAGTAATTTCAATACGAGAAGATGTAAGAATTACTTATTTCATTCTTTCTTTCATTTAAATCATTCTTTTAAATTACATTTTAAATTCAATTCTTTAACACATGTCTAGAGCACCCATTGTTTAGATAACATCTTTCATTAGAACCTTGGATAGCTAGACATGCATGCTGAAAGAATAATCATATTTTCAATTTAGGAACCCAAGCTCTTTTGGGTCCTTGTAGGTTAGCTATAATTGTTCCTTTTGGAACCCATATTCTCTTAATAGCTATTTTGTCCATGAATTTACAGATTTTAGGATTACAAGGGATGTATTTCTGTATCCTCTTGTTGAATTTAACAAACTTAGATCGAACATGAGTAGTAGGAAAACTTTTAATTTTCTGTTTCTCCCTTTTTGGTTCATCAAATTTGTAACGTATAGATTTAGGAACAACAGAAGAGATTTTACTTAGCTTTTGTTTATAAGAATCTGTTTTAGAGTAATTAAAAACTGTTTTAACAAACATATTCTTAAAAGGTTTTTGGGTGTACCAAGGTTGATATCCTAATGTAACTTTATCAAATTCAGCTCTTTGATTATTTATCATTAGGTTCAATTTTTCAGAGCTGAGGGTAAATCTTTCAACAACAGGTTTTAATCTGTCAACTTTTTTAGTTAATCTTCTGTTATCTTCTGAAAGTAACTCATTGTTTTTCTTAAGTTTATCATGACTTTCAGTGAGAAGTTGATCTCTTTGATTTAGTTCTTGATTTTCTTTAATTAAGATTTCAGTTTTACTGGTTAGTTTCAGTTTTTCATCTATTAGAATTTGATTTTCAATCTTCAAGTTTTTGTTCTTACAAATAAGTTTCTTATATTCTAAATACAAATCAGAAAAGGCATCATGGAGTTCATCAAATGTAAAATTGCTTTCAGTTTCAGCATGTACCTCTTGTGCCACCAAGCATGGATTTTCAATGTGATACTGCTCTCCTTCTACACATGATGTTTCAGATTTGTTAGTGCATTCATATTTGTCTTCAAGCATATTCCATATTCCTTTAGCAGTCATGCAAGAAGATATGCAATTAAACTCATTCCTATCTAATGCACAATATAAGAGGTTCATGGCATCAGCATTCAATTGTGCTAAATCCTTTTCATTAGAAGTTTGAGAGAGTGTGTGAAGATCATTTATTATGATTTTCCATAAATAATAGTTTTGTGATTGAATAAAGATGCGCATGCGTATTTTCCAATGTGTATAGTTTATGCCATTAAATAGTGGTGGTGTATCAATTGATTGTCCTTCTCCTAGAAAACTATCTATTTGAGTTGTCATGATCTTTGGCTCTAGTCGGTTAAGACTACAAATAATATTTGAGCACCTGCTCTGATACCACTTGTTGCCCAGTAGATACAACCCAAGAGGGGGGGGTGAATTGGGTCTTTTAAAACTTTTAAGCTACTTCTATTACTTTTTGATTAATTATGCTAAGTTGTAAATATGCGCAGTGAAAGTTAAACTTAGCAACAGTTTGATGTATAGAATGTGACTTGATTAAATATGCTTGCAACTAAAGGATGTGCAGATAAGAGTTAAGCAAGCAGTTTATCTAAGTAAGTGAGTGTGTTGGTTAGACAATAAGCAGAAGCATTACAAACACAAACAAACATATAGTGGTTCGGTGCACCCCAGCACCTACATCCACTCCCCAAGACTTCTTGGAAATTTCACTATAATCCTACAGATTACAGCCGGTTGTTTTACAAGCTCACAACCCAACTTGTTGTTTTACGAGGTCACAACGAACTCGGTCGGTTTTCCCAGGCTCACCGACTAGAACCACTCCGATTGTTTTTCCGGGATCACAATCGAACCCTACTCGTTGGTTTTACCCTCGGCTCACCAACAAACCTAACACAGTTGGTTTTTCCTTTGGCTCACCAACAAACCTTACACAGTTGGTTTTCCCTTTGGCTCACCAACAAACCTTAACCCCTTGATTCAATCCCGCGATTGAATCAAGTAAATACACGAGATAGAAGAAAACAGAAAATAGCTTCTCAAAAAGCAGATTTAAAACAATATAATCGTAAAGGAGTTAGAAGCCCTCAAACGCTTTTAAGATGGTGAAGAGGTGTGGCTTCTGGAACTCCGGTCTCCTCTTGAAAGAGTGATCGACTTGAAAGCAGGAGGAGGAAGCTTTGAATGCTGGGAAGATGTTGGTGGAGCAGTAAATGCAGATCTTCCCTTTTTCTCGTTGAAGAGCACTTAGAGAGCTTGAAGACCTGAATGCTAGGAGTGGAATGTGTGTTCTCTACCTTGCTACAGTCTTCTGTGGCTATTTAAGCCAACCCCCACGGAAACTAGCCGTTACTCTGCTTTTTCTGGCCGTTCTGCACACTCTGCGCAGCCTGACAATGTGACCGTTGGTGGGTTGGAGTCGACTCGCGCGATCAGGAGTCGACTCGGCTGTAGCAGGAGTCGACTCGAGCTTTTCCGGAGTCGACTCGGCAACTGTTCCCAGTTTGAATTAAAGTTACCGTCTTGACTGGGAGTCGACTCGTCTTGACCCGGAGTCGACTCGCCAACTTCTGGCGCTGACCTGGCAATTTTGGAGACGACTCATCCTCTGTAGTCCGTGGATCCAAATTTGAATTTTGTCCACTCGAGTCGACTCGACTGTCCTGGGAGTCGACTCGAATCTCAGAGCCCGAACTTCCGATTCTCTGTCTTTCGGCTCATCCAGTCTTGGAGTCGACTCGAACTTCCTTGGAGTCGACTCGGCTCTCAGTTTCCGAAAGTTGGTCTTCTGCCTTTTGACGTGAAGCTTGTCTTGGAGTCGACTCGAGCTGTCTGGGAGTCGACTCGAATCTCAGAGGCAGTAACATGGTCTTCTGTCTGTCGATGGTCGCACAGTCTCGGAGTCGACTCGCGTACTGCGGGAGTCGACTCGAATCTCAGAGTCCATAAAACGCTCTCTGACTTTTTCTTTGTGTTCCGCTGAGAGTCGACTCTTGCTTTCTTTGGAGTCGACCTACCAACCATCGGAGTCGACTCGCGTTCCACTGGAGTCGACTCGAATCTCAGACCCGAAAACTGCTCTCTGACTTTTCTGCCTGTGACTCCTAGGAGTCGACTCATACTTCTCCGGAGTCGACTCATACTTCTCCGGAGTCGACTCGAATTCCACTGGAGTCGACTCGAAGACTGTTCTTTTGAATTTTTCTTTTGATTTTACTCCTCCAATTTGAATCCTTTGAACTTTAAACTTTGGGCCAATAAATTGTAGCTTTCTTCCAACTTGAGAGCTTTGGAGGCCTTCTTGTGTTCTTCCAACTTGCTATATTCCTTGCAAAATAAATATCTTTCTCCTTGCAACATAAACATTAGTATCTATACTTCAAGGTTTTGTGATCATCAAAATCAATCTATGAATCAATCTTTGGGTCATCAGTAATCTCTACAATCTACTCAAGCAATTAATAGGCAAAATAATTAAGCAATTTAGAAACAAGAGACAACACAATTTTTAACATAAAAAATCCTTTTATGTGAAGAAAAAAATCATAGGACACAGTCCAGCCAAAAACTTCTATTATTTAAAATAATAGAATTATAATAGATTCTCTCTAGATCAACTAGAGAATGCACAGACATCAACATAATTTAATCTTGGCTTCCACAATAAGAATATTCATCACCAATAAGGCAGATTTTAACAATAAATAACAAAATAGAGAACACATCTCACCAAGTGTTGATGTTTCAAATAATCAATAGACAAGGCTTTTTAAGATTCAAACTGTTCAATCTATAGCTCTCAATGTCGGAAACAATATACTGAAATTTCAACTAAATTTGGATACAATCAACTATCCGATCATCCGACAAAGCATCACTTTTTCTTCCTTTTCTTCTCTATTTTTTCTTTTTTTTTCTTCCGTTTTCGTAGAACCCAACCCTCCATGGTCTCTTGCATGCTTAACTCACCCAAACCGGCATTCCTTTTTATCTTTTTTTTAAGAAAATCAAATGAGGTGGGTCCCACATGAGAAGGAATCGCACCAATAGAAGTCCGGTACCGAGACGACGAACCTTGATTAATAATTTTTAATATCAAAATATTATATTTTATAATATTATAGTTCAAATGTTTCATCATACAATATTTTTTTCCTTTCTTTTGAATTATTGAATTTTATCTTACCCTTCATTCACGTAGGAATGTATTTGTTCCATGCTAGTAATTTACTACTAAAAACGAATAATTGATTACCATTATATAAATGTAGGTTTACTGGACAACAATTTAATATTTTCTCGTATCCTATACTTTGTAGAAAATATAGTAATTATTTTAAAAAGTGTCACCCTTTGTCTCTCCATCTTGATTTAGACCTAATAAAAAAGATCAAACCTATCATAGATGGGAAATAAGTTTCATTCTATAAATTTATGATAGTTCTTTTAATTTATAATAAATCTAATCTTATACGAAATTCATTCAAAATATCGGCTAGGGGATAAATCTTTGCTTATGAAATTTTTCTATACATGGAGGGAGATTCATCAAGCTCGAAGAAAAGTTTTAAAAAAGGAATATATAGAAATAGAGAATTTGTTTCTTTTCCAACCTTCATACAAATATTTTTTTCTTCCTTTTTTATGAGAACTTGGAACAATAAAAATGGAGAAGAATAAAGAGAAAATGAAAATGTGATTATTTTCAACCATCATCCAATTGTTTGTTTTCTTTTTGTTGTTTTGTTTCTTTAAGAAGTAGGACAAGAAAGAAGTTCAGCCAAAATCAAGTATGGGTGGGATCTAAATGTATAAAAGCGGTATCAATACCTAATGATTTTATCAACTAAACAAATTAATTACACTCTTTTTTCTTCTTAATTTTATGACTAAGTACGTGATACAGCTTACTACAAAATTAGAAAAATTATATCTTTATGTATTTTTTTAGCATAGAAGTCTGCAAAAGTATTTTTAAGATATAATATTGATAATTTTAAGACTTATATGAAACCATCCTCCACTGACTCCAAAACTTATAAGATTAATAGCCTTAAACCATAATATTGCATCATCCAACCTTTCCTAACTATTTAAGGTCAGCTTTGTGGATCATCATTTACCAAGTATTTCCAAGTCAAATATAGATTCATTTCATCTTTTGATATATTTTTATAATCAACAGTCAAGCTGATATAAAGATTCTACTTTTCTCATTTAGGCTTTGAATAGCTAGGTAGTGTTAATAATAGCCATGAAACTAACTCTACATATTGAAAGTGTATAAAGATCTACGATTCTAAAATTATAAGAGAATTATACAAACAATTAAAACATCATTAAATTATGCAAGTCTAAAATACATCATAACCTTTTGCTGCATGAATGTCATCTTTGGGATCTTTGGGATGTTCCATGGTGCTCAGAAACTGCTTAGAAGCCTTAATCTCTAAGTTTTCTTCCCTTTATCTCTTCCCTCTTCTTCCTTGTCCTTCTTTTTCCTTTTATTTTCCTTCCTGTATTATCTTCTCCTTTCATTTGTATTTTTTAATTTTTTTATTAATTAATTAGTGGGATGGTTAATATTCCTCTCCTTGAAAAGATATTTTTGGGATATTTTTCATGAGCTTGATCCGCCCCCGAATTTTCGTCATCTGATGGTAAAATTGCACAAACAATTTCATCATAACTAAACTATTAGATGTCGCTTTTGTGCATCATGATTATTGGTCTAGACCCTCAATTGCTTGATGTCAAAGAACTCTAAATCCAAATAAATTGATGAGAAATGATTTGCTTGAATATGATTCAAAGGAACCTTATGTAAACTGTAAGGACTCTAACGTGTGCTATGTCCCACATCGGCTATGCACTACGTAAATCTTAAGTACATAGGGCCAAGAAACCTAACTAACACCTTTCAACTAGCCTTTTTGGATGAAATTTTGGGTTGTTATAAATAGGAATGTGCAGAAAACTAGCTGAACCACGAATGCAACCTGAACTGGTCTCTTTAGTTTTGTTTATATCGATTTTTTCAAAATTCGCTTTGATTTTGGTTTGAGAAAGTCTTGAATCGAAAAAATTCAGTTCAGTTTCAATTTGAGTTTTCAGAAAATTGATTCACATCGACACAATCTGACCCAACCCATGTGTATATATATGAATATATATATTCAAATCGACCCAACCCATATGTGTCTAAATAAAAATTTTATTTTTTAATTTTTTTCTTATATTTTCTTTTATATATAAAATCGAATATCAACCTAATATACTGAACTGAATTGAATCAATTTTTTTGGATCGGTTTGAAGTCGATTTTGTAGATGGTCAGTTCGGTTTCGGTTCCAATTTTAGAAAATCAGTTTGATTTGGTTTAAGCTCTAAATCGACCCATGCACATCCTTAGTTACAAATGGTATCAGAGATGACTCGGTCCATGACCCATGTGGACCAAGGGACATTGCATTAAAGAATCATTTAGTTGACCACCGGTTGTTCTTGGTGGTGTGATTGGATTTATAGTATATAAATTAGATTTGAATGGATTTGGATACTTAACTTGGTAGGGATACTCATATTTAAATAGAAAAATATGTGAAAATCTATATGAGCATATGTTTAGTCCCACGTCTGTTATACAATGGATAGATGTTGGATATTTATATAGGACCAAGAAACTCAAACAGCACCTTTCAACTAACCTTTTTATATGGAGTTTTGAGTTATTACACAAACTTGGAGTCTTAAGCTAACTTCATTAATTGAGGAGTAGATGCATGTAACACAACCACCTAAATTTTAATAACCCTCATACGAGGGTAGTTCAATTACCACCATATATGCGTGCATGTGTGTTTATACATTTGTGTGTGTGCGTATTTTGAATGAGTGGTTGGGTGAGATAGCAAAACAAAGGAAGTTGAGGCAGATAAAGGATTCTTAAACCATTCCGCGGTAACAATAGACGGCTACTGATAATGGATGGACTGACTATATTATGAAAAGTAAAATCCATATTAAAAATTAGATCGTTTCAATTGTTACAGAGGAAAAAAAAATTATTTAAACAGTCCAATTGAGAAATACCTTAAAGTACGAGCAGAGGGACTAATTGGCCCGCCAATCTGACTTACATCCTATCAGCTTTAAGTAGATTAGAATTTTGCATAAACAAATTTAAGTCAATCTCTCTAGACCGATTTATTATTAATATATCAAATTTAGATTTAGAACTATAATTTGTTATTTTTTTATGACTTTTTAATTTATTTATTTTTTAAATTTATTTAACTAAATTTGCTTAACTTGTTTTTATCATTTAACTTTTTAAAAATCTATTTAATCTAATTAGTTTAATTGGATTTGATTTGAATAGTAAACAAGTCATGGAGGTCAGATTGCATTATCTGTTTAATAAAAAATTTATATTCAAATTTAAATTTTTATCTATTTCATAAATGAATAAAATTTTATTATAATTTTTTTATCTAATGGGACAACACAGGCACAGACAAAGAGAGAGATTGCAGTGATTCCTGATGGAATTGGTTGGGTCAATAAGAGAGATTTGAGCTTCAAGATTTGACAAATCTCTTGTACTCCTTGCAAGTATCGGAAGAAATATATAAAGTAGCCTACGAAAGTTTGTAATTTAATTTAGGCAGCGGCATTTAGAAACTTTTTTTATTACGATCGCTAGAATGTTACCTAACAATCTTTCACGTCCGAGGCTCACGGTGATATATGGTGGCACGTAACTGGCAGGAAGCACAAAGACGCCATCTTGAAAGGGAAAGATTTGATGCCACAGACGTACGGTGGCCAGTGCTGCCAGCCTGCCACTCCACCCCTAAGCTGGGCCCGTAAATTTCCTTGGGAGCAAAAGATTTTTTTTTTTTTTTTTTTTGAATCTGCTGCTCACACTATTCGAGCATGAGCACAGCTAGCTACATCAGAGTCAAGCAAGCAACAACGTAAGAAATGAAAGACTGCTAGGTTCAAAGAAACTCTTCAGAGTGGTGCACAACGTAAGAGGTGATCCAGTCAGTCGCCTGGTTCGCCTTCTGAAGAATATGTCTGATCTGGAGAATCCGACACTCCCGTAGCATCCAATGAACGTCGCCCAAAAGTGGATGCTCCAACTCCTCCCGCCCTTCTTCCCTAAGCCACGCCATCAGGGAAGCTGAGTCTCCTTTCAGAATGATATAACCAGCTTGCAGAACATGTCTCACATAGGAAAGCCCCTCCCATGCTGCTCTAAGCTCCGCCCCAAAAGACGAGGCCTCGAAAGAGCGACATCTCTCCCTGCTGCAATTAGTCTAGTACCATGATCTCTGATGACAAACGTCACTTCCGCTCGATCGGCATCGTCGGACAGACTTCCATCGAAGTTCACTTTTAGATGGCCGGAGGGTGGGAGCTTTGAAGAAACAAGGACAAACCTGGGCACTGTGATAGCGAAGAGAGGGTCCCAGATGTCCCTAGCCATCGCAGATGCATTCAACTCAGCCACCTCCATGATGTCCACTATCTGACAGAGAGCCCGTTCTACAACAGATCTCAGGGGAGCCCTCATCCCCTCAAAGACTCTGGCATTCCTATCCTACCAAATGTGATATGCCAGGTAGACAGCAGCCAAACCCCATCCTGCAGTGCTCAGCGATCGTAGAGCAATCCTCACCTGCCGCAAAAAAATCCCCCACACAAAAGTAGGCCCCGGTAAGAGGAAAGATGCTCTCCTCCAGACCTGAGTCGCCCGTGAGCACTTAAACAACACATAACTAACAGTCTCCACCGACTTCAGGCAGTCCACACACATCCCAAAAACCCCTATCTCCCTCCTAGCTAGCAAAAATTCAGTCGATTGGTAGTCCCATACCACCTTCCAAATGAACAGTGTCACCCGCGAGTGAAACCGCATCCGCCAAATCCACCTGCCATCACAACGCCTGGTCGGCTCACCCCCCCATCAATGCATGTATATTAGCTGCCCTCACCCTGGCTGACCTAGTCGCTGCCTACACCAGTCTATCTATCCTATTCTGAGAAATCGAAGTGGCAAGTACCCGCTCCGCTAGCTGTGCCGCAACGGCTTTCCCCTGTGCCAGGAAAAAATGGTGCTGTGGTAATAGAAAAATTTGGAAACGGAATTAGATGGGAGGCTACCAACTCTGAACCAAAGAGGTGTTATTATGCCAAGAAGGAGGTACTTGTGAAGAGACGGATGGGTAAATGACAGATGAACTGGGGAACTTGCATTGTAATCAGAAAATTAGTTTATCATTAGTTTTTTTTTTCCTAAGTACATGCAGATAAAAATATTTAATTAAAAGAAAACTAGCAAATTGTTGCAGATAGGTAGAAACACAAATAGCCAACCATGTCGATGAAAACCAATTAACTTCGTATCCATCAGTATTTAAAATTTGAAGAAGGTCATCATGAAGTACATCCCTTGATCTTAGCCAACTAATCCATTGCTTTGCTATCTTCCCTACAATTGTGAGACATCATTGACAATTGCTGATTCAATCTCTACGTTTTGATATCCTGCAGCGAAGGAAGAAGTCTAGGAGAATCACCTTGCAACCAGATTTTACAACCCTGAAAAAAATTAATAGCATAAAACAGCTGAACTTTAGTTAGTTGTATAGTTACTTACCAATGCAAGTCCTTTTTAATTAGTTTCCAATTCAATACAGTTAATTGTGCATAGATCCTCCTTTCATCTGTCACTTACTAATTCATTCATTGTCACTTAACAAGTAATTTTATTTATTATTGTAATTTATTATATGGATCTAGAAATCTATAAAAAGGGTCGTTATATACAACAAGTTTATAAAAAGAGGGGTTAATCGGAAAAAAAAACTCGTATTAGAAAAAAAGAAGTAGGTGGAATATGTTATAACCTAAACCTTACTGACAATTAAAAACTCCACTATTCGATGTGGGAAACATCCCGATCTGATTCAGATTATTGATGGGCACTTTAGTACTAGTTTACTTGGCTTGCTCTAATTGCGATCGCCGACTCCCTTAGAAATTGGATGGTCTAACTTGGAAACAAAGCTAAGAAGGTAGGGAACAATTCCACCACATGTGTCCTGCCCATAATTCATTAATGAATTTAAAATTGAACAAATTGTACAATTCTATATCTTCAATTGCCATTCGATGTTGAGGATCATGTATGAGATTTTAAAGTCTTATATAAAACAATTAGAGTGAGAGAAAAAGATTGATATAAACATTCGATCGAAACTTTAATAGCATAAGCTTTTAGGTTAGTTTGGTTCTAATATGCATATTAAGTTTTTCTAGCATTGTGGCTCCCTCACACTGGCGTTTAAGTAGTTTGAGACTAGTGCAAACTCGACTTGATCCAATTTGATTGAAGTTTTAAGCTCGGCGGACTAGGCCGGAATTTGATTTTGTAGGCCCAATAGAAAACGAACCAGGTTAGGGTTGACCGGTTTTTAACTTGGCCCAAACAAAATTTTAAAATATTAAATATATTATATAAAAATATATTTAAAATAATATTATATATTAAAAATTGGAAATATAAAAAGAAAAGCAAAAGGAATGTATTAAGCTCTAAATTTCACGTCGCCCCTATTGCGACATGCAAGAAAAAAAATGAAACAAGAAGAAAAAAAGAGAAAATAACAAGAACACGCAATATTTTCGTAGTTTGATCTACTGATGTTTGTCCAAGGATAGAGACAATGCAAAAGTTTCACTATAGAGAATTAGAGATTACATAGCACAAGATTTTATCTTAAATCCAAACCTACAATACACCTGATCTATAAAACACTCAATTTTTCTCTTCTTTTAAAATTATAAGCTAAAGCTATATATATATATATAAACTCGAATTGGTGTACTACAATAATTAAATTAGTCCGGCCCATGAGGGAGTGCACCCTCAATTAACTAATCATGCCACAAAATAAAACAAGTATTTGTTTTATATCTCTAGTGCTCGTAAACTCAAGATATATTCAATAGCGGCCCTCCTCTCTATAATAACATGTGCTGTCTTCCCTTCTCTCTTTATTTGGCTAGAGCGCGCCAGAGTGCCGGGTTCTTTATCTGCTTTGTTGTTTTCTAATTTTGTTGGCTACATCCACATTCGTAAAGTGTGAATTGCTATTGTACCACCAAAAAAAAAATAAAATGCAAGCGGCCCAGCCAAAGATGGGTTTGTTTTGTTGTTCATGAAAGATCTTGAAAAATAATTTCTTTTTAAAAATAAACTTTTTGGTTGTTTGATTAGTGGAAATCTAAAATAACATAGAAGTAAGGTCTTCAAATTTGACCAAACTCAACGTAGGACCGAGATCTGCGCCTTATCAAACTATTCTATATCGGCAACATATGAGCAGACATGGAGGCATATCATGGTGCATATTGTACCAATCGTCGATATGCGCTTGAATTATGGTATTACAAAACTTGCAGTAAATAAACATGTAGCCATAGCACGGTTATTTCTGAAAATTCTCTCTTTCTTTTGGTAGAACGGATAAATTAAATTAAACAAGTATTAGTATAGCTGTAAGAATTAGCAAATAAAATATTGAACAATGAAGCAGGAAGATGTATCCTAGAATCCATAATATTGATTTTGTATGATTGGCCACATAAGGTGCTATTCAGTCGGAAGCATTATTGGCTTCCCTATATATATATATATATGAGAAATCTTAAATGAAAGCAGAGAATGCAACAATCGCCAGCGATCCATGAGAAAAGGTCGAAGTCTGATTTCAGCTAGCAATGGATCAGAAAGCCATCTAATAACTGTCTGGAAATCTTCGTCCCAACAAATATTAGTTTCCCACAAAGCTTGAATAACATAAGATAGTTTTTCCTATGCTACATGCAATTTACAATTGGAATAATCATGCCGTAGATCTTAACATGCCATTTGCAGCCACAAAAGCACCACAAAACTTTTGATAAGAAAGCTTGCTCCACCAAAAAGACCTCTCTCCTGCACTCGTCCAATTGATCTTATGGGAATAGAAGGGTGGTGGCTTCCAAGTAAAGTAAAAGACATATAAGACATAGAAACTGCCGGAGAAGAGTCATAGATTGCCTTTATTATCAAAGTACCGTCTGAAGAAGTATTATGGAGAAATTTATGAGCTTGTAAGGAAGCCTTTAGTAAAATAAATCAAGCACTCGATCTCAAACCTTGAAAATATGCTCATTCTGTGCCAACCATATACGACAATCAATATAACAAATTAAAACTACTTTAGATTATCCCGCATTAGAAGAAGATCTATCTCTAATAATCTGAAGAAACTCATTCAAGGATAAAGAAGAAAATATCGATGAATCCATAACTGGGCCATTCTCTATACTTGTGCTGCCATATGATATTGGAGTATAACATCCTGAATAGACTCCTCTACATTTAAGTATAAATCACAATCACTAGGTATGTGAAATCCATGCTGAAGCAAAAAAAATTTATATGGTAGACGATGCTGGGCAATTTTCCACATAAATAATGAGATCTTGGGATGAACACGTAACTTCCAAACCCAAGTAGTGCTATGATTTGGTTGAGGTGTAGATAAAAAAAGTCTATGGAAATCAAATACTTTGATAATCAACTCAGAAGATGGACCCCAACTCAATCTATCACCACAATCACCGATCGGAACTAGAATAGATAATACTTTAGCTACTTGTTCTTCAAAAAAAAAATTACATAATAAGTGGCTGATTCCATCTCTTTCTTCAAAAATCATAAAATTCTTAACCATAAGACCTTGTAATGTAGCAGTATTAATTAATAGGACAGGCCACCTAGACAAAGAGAAAAATGATATCTATGGATCATGTAATACATCAATAGACATATCGATCGTTGCCAACACACCATCTAATACTAAAATAAATAACAGGGGAAAAAGAGCATATTTTCTTCCAAATTGGTGAGGCAGATAGAGAGTACACTGGATAAGACATAAGAGACCAGAAGCTATATTTTGCCCTCATGAAAGAACTCCAACATCTATCATGCATCAAAAGAAACCTCACAACATGCTTAGCCATGAGTGCCTCAGGCCTAGCTATCAACGGAGTTTCCAAATAGGTTTTTTACATATATATCCTTCTAAATATTAAAATTTACATGAATACCATTTCAAAATTGATATTTGCATGTATACCCTTATAAAATACTTGTTTTCCATGTATACCTTCCATTTTTCTTTTTTCTTACATATATGCCCATCTTATCTAACGCCGCTAAATTTAAAATTAAAAATGACTGAAATACCCGTAATAGGTAGATGTTCAAAAAAAAATTTTTGATACGGGTATATATGCAAATAATACTTTGTGAGGTATTCCTGTAATTTTACATATTTATGAGGGTTTACATGCAAAAAAAATCTAATTTTATTTTTTCTATTTCAACCTGTTTTAGTTTTCAATGAGATCTGTTAACTTGTTACCCAATTAGAAATAAAAAGATATTTTTATAATTTTAATTAATTTTTAATTTAAATAAATATATTTTTGGCTAATTACGTTAACTGAATCGTTATGTCAAAAGCATTCATACAAAAATAGAGTTTTGTGAGGGCAGACAAGTAAATATCAATTTGGAGGGCATTCGTGCAAATTTTAATATTTAGAAGGGTATTTATACAAAAATCTAAATTTTTTTTACGTGTATACCCTCCTAAATATATGAAATTACATGAATACCCTCTAAAATTGCTATTTTCATGTATACCCTTATAAACGTTTCTTTTTATATGTTTACCATTAATGGTATTTTCATCATTTAATTTTTAAACCGTTAACTTTTTAACGGCGTTAGATGGTATGGGTATACATACAAAACAAGTATTTGATGAGGGTATACATATAAATATCAATTTGGAAGGGTATTCATACAAATTCTAATATTTAGGAGGTTATATACGCAAAAAGCTCTTTTCAAATTGGTGAGGTAGATAGCGACTAGACTGGATAAGCCATAAAATATTAGGAGCCATATTTTGTTCTCATGTAAGAACTCTAACATCCATCATGCATCAAAAGAAACCTAGTAGCATGCTTAACCATGAGTGTCTCATTCTTAGCTATCAAAATAGGAATACCCAAACCACCATCATGAGGATATTGACACACATAGTCCTAAGAACTTAAACGCACCCTTCGAGAATTATCCAATAAGCCCCCAAGAAAATTCATAATTATTTCAGTATACCTTTCTTGGGAGAATAATATAATGAGATATTAAATAAATAGAAAGAGAAGATAGAGCAGACTTAATAAGAGTAACTCTACCCATCATAGAAAAAACCTTCCACTTCCAACCCTCCAATCTATCCAAAAATTGTTGAATCAAATCTTTACAATCCACAAAAGTCGGCTATTTACCAGAAATAGGGATTCCTAAACATATCCACGTGCGATGATTCTCTAATATGTAGGCAATTCTTAATACCTTGGTGTTAAGAGTTTAACCGTTAGACTAAACTTTACCACTAACTTCTCAAAATTCATCCTCTGACCCAAAACTTTACAGTAATCTTTAATAATAGAAACTAATACCATCACATGAGACACGGTGGCATGAATAAATAATTTGTAATCATCAGTAAAGAGAAGGTGATAAATAGTTACCCTGAATGATCAGGCTAATACATCAATAAACATGTCATGCATGTTTTTGCATTTGAAGCTTTATGTCAAATATGGGATTAAAAAATTCCTAGGATGACTTTATTTTTGATTCTTTTTTTGGTGAGCCTTATTTTTGATTCTTTAAAAACTAACAACGGCTCTGTTATCAACCATTTCAAAGAAATGACTAAACAATAAACTCATATTAAACAAGTTGGTGGGAATTAGCCTGGAATCTAATGAAATTAGTCATGGTTCCACGAGTCTGGACTTGCTCTGCCCAAGAATTAGCTTAGGTCGGGTGGGGATTGATTAGCCCATTCTTTTTGTTTTGTTTATTTATTATATATAATTTTATTTTATGAAAAATGACCTGGTTTTGGGCTCCAACGACCAACCTAAGAAGTTGTTGTTTTTTTTTTAACTTATCAAAACATAAGTATGCTAGTTGTCCATAGATAGAAAGTCATTGTTCGCACCATTGTTTTGTCACTCAAAGGACTTGTTTGGTTTGTAGACAAAATAGGAGAGGAAGTGGAGTCAATAGAAACAGTTTAATTAAAATTTTTAAAAGAGAGGTGAAAAAATAGTATCTCCATATAAATAAGATTTTCATATTTTAAGAAAAAAAATCATATAAGATATGAAAAAGTCTAATTCCCACGTGCTAGGAATTGGAATTTGTTTTTTCAAAAATACCTTTAAGCATTTAGATAGAATGGGGGTAAGGTTTTCCTTTTATTAAAGACATAACAAGAATTTTATAAAACTTTTCTAACAAAGTAGATACTCAACCAAATATAAACTATTCTGGAATGTGCTATTTTTTCATGGTCAACCAAATATACAAAAACTACTTTCTCAAGCATTATATACCCATACAATAACTTCTCAGAAAAAATATTCTAGTAAGGGAAAAAAAATCCTAGGAACCAAACAATTTCAAAGAGAGGGTAATGGCATGTATGGGATCCAGGTAGCTTCATCAAGTAGCAATTTTTCAAGAACAACTAAGCTCCAAATATAGAGGAATCAAATTCCAACCTCTGCAATGCTCTGCAAGGTTGGTCTCCATTGTCTGTGCCTTGACACACTGCCACCACTGCTGCTAATGTCAATGTTGCTATTGCCCACCTGATGTGTCTCCTCTTCTTCTTGTTTTGCTTCCACCATCTGCCAAAAGAATACTGAATGATCACCGCTGCTTCAACATTAGACAACTTTGAGAAACTAAAGAAAGATCTCTTAAGAATCGAAGGCCTCCAAACCATCACACTCTTCAAATTGAAAGGAGCTGTTTTTTAGACATCTGGGAAAAAGTTGTGAAGAGACACCCCACTTAAAGTAGGTGAATCCAACTTTTCTTTAGACTTCAAAAGTATGATTTTATTTTTTCTTTAAATTCAAAATTTTAGATTTAGGAATTGAGCTCTCTTTTTTAATTTTAAGTAGGTATTAAATTATAGAGGTAGTTTGAAGATTTCTCTCGCTTAATTCAGTTTGATGCCCTAGGTTATACCTATTTTTGTTCTATTTAGTTTGCTCCTCAGGGTCTTTGACCTCACGATTCATCAACAAAAAAAAAAAGTTAGTTTGAAATGGAACGCTATAACATTACAAAGAGAGAAAAGTCATGAATATAAAAAATCCTATTAAAATAAAAAATTTTAATCACATGATTTAAGATGTTTTATAAAATTTTGTTATACAATCTTGAGAGAAAACCAAGCATGCTATTATGGTAATTCCAATTTCTACACCAAATAGATTCGGGTTAATTTATGATTCTATCTAGCCCCAATTCAGTTAGGGCTTGTGCCCCGTAGGTTAATTTAATCTAATTCAACCATGAAAATCTCTAAGCTCAATATTATCATCGAATACCCTAGTTCTTAACCTCCACTGAGGTTTGAAGAGGAGACCTCTTATTTGGAGAGAAGTGTGCTAACCAGCGAAACTAACGGCTATTAGCACCGCATTTAATTACTCAAATTAGGTATTAAGGTGCTCTATTTGTTGGTCAAAAGCTTGAAATTACAGTTGATCATGTATTTGTCGACAATATTAGTGGTAACAATCCATGTGAAAATCCTTTTTTTTATCTGTATCATTATTAATTTCTTTTAAACAGAAATATAACACTGTACTTTCTTTCATCATATATTGGACCTGAATCAAGATCTAAACCAACACAGCCGAATATATTGAGTTGGGTCAGTCATATTTGACCCAGCCTAGCCTGAATGACTTGACAGGTCTAAAATACTGTCCTCATATACCATCTGGTTACTCCATGGGTGCAGTTTGCTCTGAAATCATGATTCAAAAGAAAACTAGGTTGGCCTTCAGTCATACTCCCATTCAGACCAGGTGCAGGCCTTATTAACATCAAACACTAAAACCTTGTGCATATTATGTATCTTAATTTCTATTAAAAATTCAAAAACTTAAACAAATTATTACGTATGCATGACGTGTATTGGATAATCATGGAGAAAAGACATCCAATTTGGACAAAATCATACCAAACTGGTTGGATCCAGTTAAAATCCTATCTTATATATCCCTATAAGCAAATAAGGTCTATATTCAAATTCTATTACACTTACCGGATTCATTTGGGTTTGATTTCACATCCGATATTCAATAATTTTACAGTATTTATCTAAATTTACTGGTTTTAGTTGTAACTCTCTTGATACCTTTACTTGCATCACAAAACAACCTTACACTATGGTGAAAAATTATTTAATTATTAAAATGTTCATACCTCTAACAATATGTGCGCATTTATGACTAATTAATATTCACTTAATAGAAGTACCAAACAAACAATCACTCAATTGGACAAAAATCATATATTAACCATCAAAGATTCAAATCTTCATATAAACCCTAAATCGAGAAATGCCTCTCTTATGTGTGCATCAAGTGCGTAAAAAATAAAGTAAATAATGTAATAGAAAATTGATGTATGTGTTCGTGTGCAAGCATGCATGTTGAAATTATAAAATTTTTGCGATCAATATTATCTAGTTTTTGTTCTAAAATCCGATTATATTATTTTCGGATTTAACCTTGTATTAGTCTCTAATCTCTAACCACCAATTACTGGGCCAGATTAGCTGGCCTTCAGCCTCCATATCCGTCACGCTACATCGTTCCAGCTACACTATATTAATATCGCTACATCTTGTTTGACGTTTATTGTGTGACAGACACGAGATACTGTCACAAAACAGAGACCAAGCATGACTTGTCTCAGAAACCGTGAAATTCTCCCATAAATATTAAAGAGATTTACCATAGAGCAAGAAGAATTCTCTTGATTAGAATCTCCATCACCAATATCACCATCTGCTCCTCCTCTTGCCTTCCTCTCCCTGTGATTGTTACTCTTTCTTCTATTCTCTTGCTTCGACATGAGAAACTTATTCAGCCTAACTTTCTTCCTTGATCCAAACTCTCTCAGCACCTCTACAGCGTCAAAATTAAAGGAAAAAGTGAACCCATAAATATCTAGAATGAGAGAAAAATTAATGATTAACCTTCGAAGCTAACCTTCAAAGCTAATGAGGTGGTAAACATGGCCGATAAGGAGTGTGTCATCCGGTCGGAGCAACTTAAGATGCCTCACCGGCGAGTTGGATGCCGAAGACATGGTGGTGACGATAACGGCGACGTAGTAGCCAGGGTTGGCTCCCATCACCTCATTGGCCTTGAGCTGCCAGTGAACTCTCTCCAGCCTCTCACTAGGATGCTGGATCACCACCGTCGCCGCCTCCGCCGCCTGGCAATTCCCCATATCCTTCTCCTTTGTTTCTCTTGCCTTCAAAAGATATCTCTATAGTTTTATTTTTTAACCTCTGGGGGGACTTGGAGGAGACATTATAAATAGAGTAGAGGAGGGATTAAGACAAGTCTCTTTGTGGATGTCGAGAGGTACAAATGGTCAAGAGGGGAGTTCCAAACGCATTTGCTATACCTAACTACAACAATCCACCACCTCTTTATTGGTGGCTTTCAGCTTGTGGTAAAATGGCCGTAGGAAAGAGTGTGGGTCATGGCACCAAGAAGTTGGGTTTATGTGCAACGAATGTACGTGGTAAGTCGCCGCCCAGGGGTATTTGATTACGTTTTAGGGGTTAAGGAGGTGGTGACGGGTGGCAAACTTAAAGTGACTTTTCCCTAGCACTCATGGATTGAGGAAGCCTACCTAAGTGCCAAACTATCCACAAGCTCCTTTACCTTTGTGGAAGTCGATTAGGATTTTTGGTCGGGGTGAAAAAAATGACATTCGTGTGGCAGGCTAAATCAAGCAGGGTCTGACATCAGAAGATGATAATGATGCGTGCTATCGCTATTATAAGGGTCGGATTGATCTATGACTACATCCAACCCGATTCGCTTAAATTCGAACCGACCCATGTTAAAAGATCCATGAAGCTGGGTCGGATTCTAAGATTGGACCCATTTCATTTTTTGAATTTTAGTTAGGATTTATCATATTCGGATCTAATCCGATCCAACTCGGTTCGTTTCATTTTTGGAAAAATTTTGGATTTATGATCCTATGATCCGATTCGGCCAAACCCGAACTCGAAAAAGTATGAGTGGCAGTTTGATGGTAAATACATATCCTGTTTCTTTGGATGAGAAAAGCATGGTAAATATATTGCCTTCTTGCCTTTTCTTTTTGACCATTATTCGCTGATGTACTGCAAATGCTAGCTAGAGCGTGAAGGGAGAACATGTGCGTATTACATTGCTTGATAAGCCGTTGTGTTCAGTATTCTGATCCTGTTGATCTATCGAGACTAGAGAAGTGAGCTGCTTTTTGTGGTGCAAAACTAGAATCTTTGAACTTCTTTTTGATTAATATTTTTTTAAAAAATTTTTATGGACCTTAGATTTTGATGCTCGCAGAACTGCTATACACCAGATTTAAATTTAAATGTTGGGAATTGAGGCATTTGATGTTTTGGGTGTAGTATAAACCCACAAGGTGGCATTACCACTTCTTCTGAAGGATGGAAACACATACCCAACATAACCACCAAAACAAAACAAAAAAAAAGAAGAGAAGGATGCGAGGCAAAAAAAAAGAAGAAGAAGTTGGAGGCATTTAAAGAGAAGGCTATAAAATTAGATGGGAAGGCACAGTGGAAACTATAAGAAAAAAAAGACAGGAAGGCAAGAAATAGAAGGTTGGTGTAATAATGTGTTACCTCTCACCACTGCTAGTTGCAGTTTGATAGTTTCCTGATGATGATTGTACTCGTTAGTTGATACTCCACGCAACTGAAGCAAGCATGCAAAATTTTTGCAAGTCGAGTGGGCATGACCCACACCCGACCCAGACCCTTTTTTTTTTGGGTTAGGACTGGCTTATGCATGGATCCGATCCGACCCGACCTTCCATTAGATGGGGTCTAGGTCTAATATTATGACTCGAACAAGAAACCAGGTTGGGTCGGGATTACTTATGACCCAGACTGATCCGACCCATTTGTTCCCCTACCAACCTAAGATCCTCCGCAGTGCATGAGTGATATGCAGCGCTCGATGACTATTACCAGAAATTGGACGATTATCAACAGTGATGCATCATGTATAGCACATAAAACTGTTTGGTTTGATAGTTATTCATCTTTTGATAGTAGCCATCAAGCACTATACATCATTCTACGATACAAACCATGCATCCCGGAGGATCTATACTCTATGCAACTGTAAAATAAAATAAAAAAAACTTTAATTTATAATGGCGACCGCTATATTTTTATTGTCTTGGTGTTAAAAGAGTTATGGGCCTTGATGCCATCCCCATACTCGGCCCCACACCATATGCTACGTATAGTGATTATGGTGATCTTGCTTGATGGATGGGCTGGGAATTGAATGCTTCTTCCTTTTTGATTAACCTCTAAGGCAAATTATTTGCGGATTCCTCGGGAAAGGTGTTCCAAGTTGGAATGATAAAGCATTGTTGGGTGAAGCTGAGATTAAATTTCTATCTGCTTTCGGTTCCTATTCAATGCGGAATCTTTTTAGTTTCTTTATCTTATATGCTTTGTAGATACGTCCTTTTCTTTATCAGCTGAATACTTTGTGTGATTTTTATTATATCTTGAAATTTTTAAGGTGAAAATGCCTTTTGTCCTTTAAAATTATTGATATATTTTTTTAAAATATTTTTTTTAACCCTGCAGGGATCGAGCGTGTGACCCTAATAGTTGTTTTGCTAGGTGTCGTCTTTTTTTTTTTTTTTTGGTGAAAAATAGGAAAGAAGGGATGAGGAGAACCTTACCTGCATAGCAATCCCAACTGCTTTCCCCTCCGCTAGAAAATATTCGATGTAAGTAAACAAATTTTATTCATACCCTCTCCGATCCATAGAAAATCCACGTGTGAGTACGCCACACCAGCACCACTTAATTAGCATCCGATAGAGCAGATAACGTCCCATCAGACAAAACAAGCGGAGGACATCCAATTTTCATATTTAATCGACATCCGTACATTTCGAATCTGGGCCACTCTGGGGATGGCGTCTCTTCTTCACTGGCTCCCTTTCCTTAACTGATCCCGCTCGATCTGCCAGCGTTTCCTCCAAATAAACCTAAATAGGATGTTATTCAAAAGAACATGCCTACAAAAGGCAACAAATAGTACATTGGACCAGCACAACATCGAGAAGCAAAATGAATCAGAATTAAAGCAGCCGTCTAGAAAAAGAAAAAAACTATGCTCAATTAAAAATAGAGCAACTCGAAGGAGGAGCAACCAATATAGTAAACAATGACATGAATGCATCCGCTGCAAGTTGCAAGAACTTCCATATCCTAACAATATGTCACATCACAAAAAACAGAAATATTACTAGATAAATATGGAAAAAGAATTAAAGAAAAAGGGGAATCGACTCCTTAATTTACAAAATCATTGGGGTGATTAATAACCCTTATCCATCATATGTATTGTTGCCACTGAAAACCGATTGGCACTAGGAACCTCAGTGAAAAGCAGGACGGTGCTAAAGAGCTTGGTGGTCGGCTGCTCTAATCGGAATTAGAGGAGATGGGCAACACTTAATCATTACAGCTGCGTTTTTCATCAGATGGTAGTCCTCCAACCTGAAACAGCATAGAGCAGAAAAGTCCTCTAGGCAAAATATATCCAACGAGAACCCTTGGATGCCTAAGTCAGTATGGTAATTAGGAAATAGGAGGAGGTTGTCTTTCAGTCTGTTAGAACGTTCTTCTTTCTTACTTCTTCTTCCCTCCTTTGTGTATGTCTAGTGGATAAGCCTATCTACCAGAAAATTAGAACATGTGGATCGACCAGAAGTGACTGGCTCAAGTACAGCCTGAACATCAGGCATGGATGCTTTACACCCAGATGATGTCCTGTCTGTCACATCGGTGGGATTTTGATGATCACTAGTCCTTCGGTTAGGATGCGACTAACTATGGAAAACTCCTAATATGTAAGCTGCGGTATGGCACTGGACTCGCCTAGTGGCTGCTTTCGATCCACTACGTGTTGGCGTTGTGGTGTATTTTAATTAGTTGGACCTTCTGGTGAGCTATAGCCGGTTTAGAGGCGTATTTTGTATATACATAAAGAATCACAAAAGCTAGCTCATCCACTCGACAAGATCGCCCCTTTGTCAAATGTTAGGAAACTCCGGCCACCGGCTTCTTGCAGGTCTCCCGGAGGACACCGCCCGCCAACCGACCGCCGCCCCCTGTCCGAAGCGCCGGAGCTCCTCCTCCTCAGCCGCCGGCCGCCCCCGGGTCCAATTTTCAGCAACAGTTGGTGCTAGAGGAAGGGTCCGAGTCGTAGCCATGAAGTTGAGAAGTAAAGGAGCCTCCAATGCTTCCCGGCGTCTCCCACAAAGTCCCGGACACTCTGTCCGGAATTCGTCACCCACGGCTGATCCAACTCCTCAAGTCCAGCCAGAACAGTTCAACGTCCTAGTGCAGCAAGTCCAGGCACTAACCGCCGCCGTCCAAGGCCTGCAGCGTGAGGAAGCCCCACCAACGCTACCTCTGCAGGCCCAGGTCCAGCCAATGCTTCCTCCAAATGGCCCAATCTCCCAGGGCCAGAATCTTCACGGCTCCTCCAAGGCTAACAATGAAGAACGAGCGTCTTCCTGGAGAGAATTGCCGGGGAGGAGCACAGACAGGAGGCCACAGCTTTCGGAAGCTGAGTCGGCCCCGGACCGCCGTGAACCGAAGCAGACTACTGTGGCAATCCCTCAGGTTGGGGAACTCGATAGAAAGGTCGAGAATCTTGAGCGCCAGATTGAGGCGCTCCATGGCAGAAGGGTAAGGCGTGAGGGTGACTTCGAATTCACTATGAAGTCCCCCTTTTTCCTCCAGATCGAGGACGAGCCGGTACCGCCCAGATTCAAGATGCCCCAAGTAGAGTCTTACAATGGGACCACCGACCCCCTCGACCATCTGGAGAGCTACCGGGCCCTTATGGCGCTGCAAGGGTCTTCAGAGGCTATGCTCTGCAAGGCTTTCCCAGCAACTCTTAGAGGAACTGCTCGGCTCTAGTTTTCGGGGCTAAAGCCGAGCGCAATCTCCTCCTTTGAACAGCTCGGCAAGCAGTTCGCCACCAACTTTGCTGCCAGCCGGCGCCAGTGGCGAACATCGGACTCCCTCCTGGATGTCAAGCAGCGGGAGGGTGAATCTCTTCTGGAGTACCTCGACCGCTTTACTGCCGCGACTTGGGAGGTTCGCGAGCTCGACTAGTCGATAGCCATGTCGGCGCTGAAGACTGGAGCTCGCTCCTACATATTCCTCTTCTCCATCGAGAAGAGTTTTCCTGCTGACTTCACCGAAATGCTGGCCCGAGCTCGGAAGCACGCAAAGGCCGAGGAGGCCATCGCCTCCAGGCGGGGTGCGACCGAGCCGGCTTTAAAGAAATAGAAGAAGCGCCGCGAGGAGCGCGGCCGTCAGCGAAGCCCATATCCTCGCCAAAACAAAATTATGCCACGGTTAAGAAGTCCACCTCAGCAGCAGGGACAGCGCAGACCAAGGTCCCCACCCCGACTGAGGTTTCCAACACGGCCACGAGTTCCGCCGGGGAAGTAGGAAATTTGCACTCTCCTCAACGCTCCCCGGACGGAGATCCTCATGGAGGTCGAGGGCCGGGATTATTTCGGGCCTCCACCACCGATAAGAGATCCTGGAGCCTACCGCAATTCTAGGAAGTATTGCCGCTTCCACCGAGACCACGGCCACAACACGGAGGATTGCTTCTAGCTCCGGGACGAGATTGAGGCGCTCATTCGTCGCGGAGTACTAAACCGGTTTGTACAAAACCGGCGCGAGAAAAAGAGGCCAGCAGAAAATGCCGAGCAGCCCGGAGCTTCAAATGCCAATAGGCCCATCGCAGGCACCATCAACACCATCGGAAGAACCTTGGTCGGAGGGCCGGCCGAGGAGGGGGACCCCCCGAAGCGCCTGTGCACCTCTGAAGCCATCTCATTCTCGGACGAGGATTTGAAAGGGGTCGAAACCCCCCATGACGACGCGGTGGTGATCTCTATGATTGTAAATAAGTTTGATGTAAAACACGTTGATGAGAGCACAAAAGTGCGACCTACATGTTACTAAAATTAATGTTATTGCTAACTAATAATGATAAATTCACTAGATTAATATTATATTTGGGTTTAACATAGATTAGTATAAATTAGAGATAAAATGCACATTGAGTACAAATTTGACTTCAAATCGGGTCCGAGTTGGGTTCGGGTCCGAGTCGGGTTCGGGTCCGAATCGGATCCATTTCTTTTTGTGCTCTTGGAAAATAATTTTGGGCAAATCTAAATTGGCCATGTCTAAATTGGACCCATGACTTGAAAGACTTGCAACTGACCTCTAGTCAGAACAGATGACCCGTGACGAACTTAGTCCGTCCGTCTACAAGCCAAATTTCATATCACATTATTTTCTTCTATATAACTAATTGGATGGAACTTGGTCTCCCAGCTCCCATCTCAGAACCGTGATCCAAGCTCCCAGATCCTCCCAGCCGTCCGCACGCATCACAACGCTCCCGTCTCCTCCGCGGTTCCTCCTCCGTGATCAAGCCTCCCATGCACGCGTCTCCCCTTTCCAGGTTCAAGACCCCTTCTTCCGCCCGTGAAGCATCCGCCCCTCCCAGCAAGTCGGACTCCCTTGCATCCATGCCAGGCCGTCCACATCTCCAGCCTCCGACGCCGCGTCCGTGATCCACGCCTCCTCCCAGCAATCGGATCCCCCAAGACCAGCCATCCGTGATCAGCACCCATCGATCCCGCACCGCGTCTCCCATGTCCGCCCCAGCAGCCCGCGTTCTTCACACGATGAACGTCCCAGCACCAATCAAGCCATGATCCAGCCACCGTGAAGGAGGAAATCAGCAGTCACCATGATTCCAGCCTCCTTCCCGTCAGCTAGATCAGCTCCACGGATCATCAACCTCCTTCTCCGTGATCGAAGCATCCCACATCAGCACCCGAGATCTTCTTCTTCAGCGCCCCAGCGTCCGTCATCAATCTCCTTCACGATCCGCCTAGCCACGGCATCCCACGCTGCAATCAAGTTCCTCCGTCTCAGCCTCCCCTCCCGCGGCCAGCTTCCGGAGACCCAATCCCATTGATCACGCTTCCATATTTCCCTCATCTCCACGTGCTTGCTGGGGATCTATATAAAGGAGCCATCGGCAGAGAGAGAGGGGCGTGCTCGGCTGGAGGGTGGTGGCCGGCGGGTCCAAGGAGGAGAAGGTGGTCGGCTGGTCCAAGGAGGAGAGAAAAAAAGAAAAAAACAGAGCAATCCTCTGTTTTCGGGGAAGAAAGAAAGAAAAAAAAAGTATTAGTTTATGTTGTTGTTTAACCGTGGGAGAAAATAAAAGAAACTTTCTTTTATTTTATTTTATTATTTGGAGAAGAAAGAAGCATTAGGCTTCATCTTCAATTTTTTTTTTACTTTTTGTAATCATTCCTTTTTATGAAATCAATCAATTTCTTTCATGCAATCCTTGTTCTAGGTTTAGTTAAATTTCTATTTTCTTCATGCAATCGTTAAATTTTTCTTTTTATGCAATACATCTAATTTTCCTTTATGCAATTTATGTTCCAAGCTTCAATCTTCTTAAGCATTGTTTTCATCCATGTCAAAGTTTTCCTTTGATTAATTAAATATTTCATGAATTTATAAATGCTCTTCTATTTCAAGTATTTGTCTTTTCGTTATTTTCAAATGAAAAATAATTCTTCGGTAGGCTAGAAAATATTCAACATCTTCAACATAATGTTTTTCTTTTATTATTCAAAAATCGATTTCAAATCCGAGTGAATGTTCTAATTTTTATGCAACTCCAATCGCCTCCCTGTGGATCGACCTCTTACAACCACTATTCTTCGAGTAGGAAAGGTAAGAGTATAATTAAATTTAACTTTTGTTCGTCGGTTCTAACAACGATCTGTCTAGCATATTTTTAGGTAGACAGGAAAAGGACGAATAGAATTTTGGCACCGTTGCCGGGGAGGCAAATCGAGAAGCAAGAACGATCACGAAGATCAAATTGGATTTTGGATGCCCGGAGTGAACGCACTCCGGTAGTAAGTTTTTATTTTTATTATTTTGATTATTTTCAGTTAATAATTTCGTAGTTATTAAATTCTGAAATTTGAAATTCGAAAAAAAAATTTCAAAAAAAAAGATAAATAAAATATAAAAAATATTTCAAAATTCAAAAATTCAAAAATTTAAATTCAAAATTTGAATTCTGAAATTCGAAATTTGAAATTTAAATTTAAATTTAAAAAAAAATATTAAAAAAATTCAAAAAAAATTAAATTTTTTTTTTAAAAAAATCTATATTATTTTTGCTAGTAATTGATAAGGCGCAATCCCCCGAGGTGATCATACCTCTATTGGGGCTCCTCACGGAGTAATCTCCAGAGCTTATTCAACGGGCATTCGGAGATTGACTGACGCATAAGGATTAGTTTTAGTTTACATTCAAGTTATTCCTATATTAAAAATTAAAAAAAAAACATAAAATTAAAAAAAAATTAAAAAAAATAAAAAAATAAAAAAAATTGCTTGCTCATTTAATCAGTACAACCTAATGACATTGCATAAACTTTAAAAAAAAAAACCATTGATTATTTGCTGCATTTAGTATTAAGCATTTGCATAAAGTAATTAAGGGCAAAACCCATTAAAAAGATAAGGTCGGAAAGTCATTACCTGTCTTTAGCCCAAAAATCACCACCTTGCATACTTATCCTAAGCCAAATTAAATTAAAATCAAATTAGACGTCGGCCTTAGGGTTTTCGAGCTCAATTAGGCTCTTGGAAAGAAGCGGCTGAAAGCCACTCCAGTGAGAATTTAGTAATTGGTGATGTCTAGGAAAGTTTTACAACAGTGAGAACTGTTACGGGTATTGTGGTATCGGTGTATCCCTTCTGGCACCACCGCACACCCCGGGACTTTCCTAGTCACTGGTTACTGAATCACTTAACTGGTAAGCTCAAGCTTAATCTGAAAGGGAGATTAGGAGCTGTCTAATCTAGAGAGAATTTCAGGAACTTTTTTAACCTGATAAGTCTCTATGCAACTAGATTTAAGAAGCTACTAAACCTCACTTCGTTCTAAGACTAATAGGATCAAATTGTTGTGTGGTGTTGATTGTGGTCATCTTGGTCTAGCCTTTCTTCTCTTCTTCTAGGATTTCGTTTAGGAGTCAAGTCTAATTAAGTTGTGGATAATGTATGCATGGTAGAAGATCATTAAGGGGTAAGTTAACACCATTTAACCCAGAGGTTGGAAAAAAGCATCGTCACATCCGACGAATTATTGATCAACCACCAATCTCTACAATGGGTGAATATATTAGAACCCTGAATGAATTGTTTGCACCCGCATCCGCTAGTCCCCCTACCTGCATAGTATTACCGATTAACAATGCAGCCCAATTCGAGATTCGGGCTGCAACAATAAATATGTTACCCAAGTTTCATGGGTTCGAGAGTGAACAACCCTACATTCATCTAAACAAATTTTTGACAATCTGTCAAACGTTTAGAAATCAAAACTTAGATGAAGAGGGTATTAAATTAAGGTTGTTTCCAATGACTTTAGAGGATCGTGCTGCTGCATGGCTGTATTCCCTTGCTTCAAATTCTATCACATCATGGGAACAACTATCTAGGAAGTTCATGGCAAAATTTTACCCCATGATTAAAACAGAAAAAATTAAGGATGCCATCAGAACTTTTAGAGGAAAATCTGAGGAGGAATTTTCCCAACTTTGGAAAAGATTCCATGATCTTTTGGTCAAGTGCCCACACCATGGGCTTGACAAGGCTGATCTAGTACATTTCTTTTACAAAGGACTACCTCCGGCACATAGAAACATGATCGAGTCCATGCACAAAGGTAGGTTCATGAACCAAACCCCAGATCAAGCCTATGAATTTCTTGTTGACTTAGCTGAAAATGCCCAAAATTGGAGTAGCTATGGTGAAGAAGTAAATAGAGATGAGTTCGGGTCTAGGAAACCAGGTAATTATGAAATGAAAGTAGACCCAGATCTCAAAAATGTTATATCCAATCTGGTGACTGGAGTAAACAATTTAGGCAAAAAGTTTGATGCTTTCACTGTGTCCACTAGTTCAGGGTCATATAAAGAGTCAAATCCCGTCATGAAAGTGGATCACGAGTCATATAGTTTGTGTGTCTTGTGTAACAGTCCAGAGCATCTAGTGGAGTGCTGCCCTAATCTGCCCACCATAAAGGCCGAGCAAGCAAATGCTCTAAATTCATATAGTGCCTTTAAGAAGCCCACTCCCAACTCGTTCAGCCCAGTTTACCATCCTGATAATAGGTTCCACCCAAATTTTTCATACAAGCAGAACGAACCTATTCAGCATCAAGGTGGTCCACCAGGTTTTCAGAACAACTACCCCAGGATAGGTCCATCACAAATGAACCAACCTTTGGTTCCATCTGTACCTCCTTATAATACCCCTATCCCACAGCAACCTTCACCATTAGAAACCATGATGGCCAATATGATGAAACAACAACAAGATTTTATCAAGCAACAACAACAGACCAATACAGCCCAAGTGCAGACTAACCAATTCCATGCGCAAGCGATTGCAAAACTTGAGGTTAGTCTGAGCCAAATAGCTAACTCTCTAGGGGATAGGAAGAGAGGTGAATTGCCAAGTCAGCCAGTACCTAACCCTAGTAGGCAACAGAATCAAGGGCCGAGAGGCCAGTTTCAAATTGATTCTAATGGAAACCCTAACCATGAAGTCCAGGCAATTACCACTTTACGGTCTGGCAAGCAAGTGGACAATAAAGTCCAACTTCCTGTACAAGAAAAAGAAGAAAAGCATGAACCAAATCCCACTCAGAAAAAGGCACAAGAACAAGGAACACAAGGAGTAGAGGAGAAACCAATAGAGACATACACACCCAAGGCTCCCTTTCCTAGTAGACTACAAGACTCAAAGAAAAAATCTCAGTACGATGAAATCATGGAGGTCTTTAAAAATGTTCAAATAAATTTACCCTTCTTAGATGCCATCAGACAGATCCCCTCCTATACAAAATTCTTAAAAGACCTAACCACGGTGAAAAGGAAAACCAGTATTCCTAGGCAAGCTGTGATGACGGCACAAGCCTCATCTCTTATTCAACAACAGATTGCTCCAAAATACAAGGACCCTGGTTGCCCCACTGTTGAAATTAAAATAGGAAAAACCATCATTCGAAGAGCCCAATTAGACTTAGGAGCAAGTGTAAACCTATTACCCTATTCTGTCTACACCGAACTAGGTTTGGGGAAATTAAAGTCCACAAATATTACCTTGTCATTAGCAGATAGGACTGTGAAGTATCCCAAAAGAATTGTGGAGGATGTGATTGTAAAAGTTAATGAATTCTACTACCCTGTGGATTTTGTAGTCCTTGAAACTGAACCAGTAAAAAACCTAGGTAGTCACATCCCAGTAATCCTTGGTAGACCATTTTTGGCCACTTCAAATGCTGTGATCAGTTGCCGAAATGGGATAATGACCTTAGCATTTGGAAACTTGACCGTCCAACTCAATGTCTTTCACAGTAGTAATCAACCATCTGAGATGGACGATTTAGAAGAAATTCACATGATTGAAAACATAATCAGCAAGTCCTTCGAGGAATCAAGTTATTCTGATCCACTAGAAAGATGTTTGGCCCAATTCAGTCAAGATTGTAAGGAAGGAGAGTCGAATCAGGAGGTCAATGCATTACTAGATTCTATTCCTGTAATGGATACTAGTAGATGGGCTACTAAATTTGAATCATTACCTATACTTGAATCCCAGCTAGTACCTTCAAGTGTCAAACCTCCCCAGCTCGAACTTAAAGATCTACCTGAAAACTTAAAATATGCATTTCTAGGGGACAACAACACCTTACCTGTTATTATTGCATCAAATTTAACTGAAGAACAGGAAGAGAAGTTGTTAAATATCCTTCAGAAAAATCAAGAAGCGATCGGCTGGTCTATAGCTGATATTAAGGGGATTAGTCCTTCTGTGGTCCAACATAAAATCCATCTAGAAGAAGATGCAAAAATCTCTAGAGAACCACAAAGGCGACTTAATCCAATCATGAAAGACGTAGTTCGAGCCGAGGTCATCAAGCTGTTAGATGCAGGGATTATATATCCTATTTCTGATAGTCAGTGGGTAAGCCCAGTTCAAGTCGTACCTAAAAAGTTCGGCATCACTGTGGTGAAAAATGATCACAATGAGTTAGTCCCTACTCGAGTCCAAACGGGTTGGCGAGTATGCATCGACTATAGAAAACTTAACGCCATGACTAGGAAAGACCACTTCCCACTACCCTTCATTGATCAAATGTTAGAACGTCTAGCTGGCCACTCTCATTACTGTTTTCTTGATGGTTATTCTGGATATAACCAAGTACCAATTGCACGTGAGGATCAAGAGAAAACCACATTCACCTGTCCTTACGGTACTTTTGCCTATCGTCGCATGCCTTTTGGGTTATGTAATGCACCGGCTACCTTCCAGCGGTGTATGATGAGTATTTTCTCCGACATGGTGGAGAAATTTTTAGAAGTTTTTATGGATGACTTTTCTGTATTCGGATCTAACTTTAATGAATGTTTGCATCACTTGACCCTTGTTGTAGAACGATGTAAAGAGAAAAATTTAGTTCTTAACTGGGAAAAATGTCATTTTATGGTCCAATCAGGTATTGTTTTGGGACACATTGTGTCACAAAGAGGAATTGAGGTGGATAAGGCCAAAGTAGAATTAATTGCTAAATTGCCACCTCCTAAGACTGTTAGGGAAGTCAGATCCTTTTTAGGGCATGCGGATTTTTACCGCCGCTTTATCAAGGATTTCAGTAAATTGTCGAAACCCTTATGCGATTTGTTGGCGAAAGATGCTACTTTTAATTTTTCGCCAATTTGTATAACTGCTTTCGAAAGACTAAAGTCTGAACTAACCTCAGCACCCATCATAAGGTCCCCTGATTGGAGTCTGCCATTTGAAATCATGTGTGATGCATCCGATTATGCAATAGGTGCCGTCCTAGGTCAGCGAGTGGGGAAGCTTCTCCATGTGATTCACTATGCGAGCAAAACTCTGAATGATGCCCAACTTAACTATTCTACCACTGAAAAAGAGTTGTTGGCTGTTGTCTTTGCTCTAGACAAATTTCGTCCCTATCTAATAGGATCCAAGGTCCTTATTTATTCTGATCATGCCGCCCTTAAGTACCTTCTTACAAAGAAGGATGCTAAGGCGAGGCTCATTCGTTGGATCCTATTGCTCCAGGAATTTGATCTCGATTCGAGATAAAAAGGGATCTGAAAATGTAGTAGCTGACCACTTGTCCAGACTGATTGTTGAGTCATCTGCAGAATCCTCACCTGTATCCGAAACTTTTCCGGATGAACAACTAATGATGATTCCCCACACCAATGTTCCATGGTATGCTGACATAGTCAACTACCTTGTTACTGAACAAATGCCCAGCTCTTGGACCAAACAGGAACAATTTCGCTTCCTAGCTCGTGTGAAGTGGTATTTTTGGGATGAACCATACTTGTTCAAATACTGTCCTGATCAAATCATTAGACGATGCATCCCTGAACACGATCAAAGGAATGTCCTTTTCTTTTGTCATGACCATGCTTGTGGTGGTCATTTTAGTGGGAAGAAAACTGCTGCAAAAGTTTTGCAGTGCGGATTTTATTGGCCCACACTTTTTCGAGATGCGCATGACTATTGTAAATCTTGCGATCGATGTCAACGATTAGGAAAACTTTCGAGAAAGAATGAGATGCCCCTGAACCCTATCTTAATTATAGAAATTTTCGATGTTTGGGGTATTGATTTTATGGGTCCTTTTCCTATGTCGTTTGGGCATCAGTACATTCTTGTGGCAGTTGACTATGTATCAAAATGGATTGAGGCTATCGCATGTAAGACCAATGATCACAAAGTGGCGATCAAGTTCCTTAAAGAATCTATCTTTGCTCGTTTTGGCACCCCTCGTGCTATCATTAGTGATGGGGGGAAACATTTTTGCAATAAAATTTTTAAAGCCCTTATGAGAAAGTACAACATTAATCACAAGGTCAGTACACCATATCATCCACAAACAAGTGGACAAGTTGAGATTTCCAACAGAGAAATCAAGACCATCCTTGAAAAAACTGTCAATCCATCTCGAAAGGATTGGTCCCTTAGGTTAACAGATGCATTGTGGGCATATCGTACGGCCTACAAAACACCAATTGGAATGTCTCCATATAGAACTGTCTATGGCAAGGCCTGTCACTTACCTGTTGAGTTAGAGCACAAGGCCTATTGGGCTATTAAACATTTAAATTTCGATCTTGACAAAGCAGGAGAACATAGGAAGCTTCAACTCGATGAGCTTGAAAAAATTAGAAACGATGCTTACGAGTGTGCCAAGAAGTACAAAGATCGCATGAAGATCATGCATGATAAAATGATCATTCGTAAGGAATTTCACCAAGGACAAAAAGTCCTTCTATATGATTCTCGATTACATCTATTCCCTGGAAAACTTAAATCTCGCTGGACTGGCCCATACACAGTAGAGAAAGTGCACCCGCATGGTGCAGTAGTAATATGCAATACCAAGGATGGTAGGTCCTTTCAAGTCAATGGACATCGTTTAAAACCATACCTTGAGTATCTGAGTCCAGAAGTTGAGGAGACACTTCTGACCGACCCTGTTTATCATGAATGAATTAAAATTGTCTGGCTGAAGACATAAAACTTAGCGCTCTTGGGAGGCAACCCAACATGTAAATATTTTCAAAAAAAAAATAAAAAAAAATTGCAGGTTTGTGATTTTTGCCCCTATTGTCACTTTACCTACCATATCAGGTAACTTCTCCTCTATCTTATTACTGTTTTAAATTTTCTTTCACATTGAGGACAATGTTAGATTTAGGTATGGGGGAGAGAATATTTTTGATGCAATTAAAAAAAAAATATTAAAATTTAAAAAAAAAATATAATTAAAAAAAAGGGGATTTCAAATTTTTAACTCAAAATCTAATCTTTTTGGCTGTATAAAGTAGGAATTGCTTTGACAATAGCTTTGAGTTAAGGAATATGATAGCAGTTTTAGCTTGAGTTGTCGTCCCACCTATCTTCTGCTAACATGATACAAGATGAGTTAGCACCTACACATAAGCACATGAATAGTGGGGTATGTAAACTTACGACTAATATGAATACTTTTAATCTTCGGGATAATTTAGAGTTATATGTGTGATGAACACCCTAACCTAACCAAAAAAAAAAGAAAAAAAAAGAAAAAAAAAGAAGAGATAAAATAAAATAATGAGTTTAATTTAAGTCTCCTCACTGAGTAACCGGGCCTCCTGCCTGGCAAGCAGCGAGTGTTCGCGTAAAAAGGTGAGGACATTGAGATTAAACTCTGAGTGACTAATTTGGCCTTGAAGCCTAGTTAACTTGAGTTATTAAGCCTGTTAGGGTGTCTCTACACCTAGTGCCCTGAGCCATCTGGATCGGGAGTCATTGGCCTAACACTCGCTACATGGGTTAGCTAGAAAGCTTAATAAGGCTAGATATTGCACAAGTCATTCTTCTTAGCATTCAGTCTAAAAAAAAAAAAAAAGAATAAATAAATCCGGGGTGTTCATTACCATTTAACTCTAGAAAGTCTTGAAAATTGGAATGATCATGTTGGAAGTAAGTGAAAGCCACTCATTTATATGATACTATCTTGCACCTCACTACATTCTTGACTTGTTAGCAGATAGATGGGGTGTAATGAAACTTGAGTTAGAGTCTGTTTAAATATGATAACAACAAGTCTCTATTGTAATACTTGTTCAAATTTCGAGTTAAAATTTGGAAATTCCTGACTGATGAAGTTTGTGGGTAACTTCACTGCAAACCCTCACGAAACAACACTCGTCCGCTAGGGTAACCTAGGGGTTTAACGGCTTGTTGCACATGCTAAGTGCAATCGTAATGCTCTACGAAAGTGAGTATTTATCTTAGGATATTTATATAATAAATAACACTTTTGCTCTCTCATTTTATCATTTTCGCACTGAATTGCTAGAGACTAGCAATAAGCTAGTTGGGGGGTGTGATGAGAGCACAAAAGTGCGACCTACATGTTACTAAAATTAATGTTATTGCTAACTAATAATGATAAATTCACTAGATTAATATTATATTTGGGTTTAACATAGATTAGTATAAATTAGAGATAAAATGCACATTGAGTGCAAATTTGACTTCAAATCGGGTCCGAGTTGGGTTCGGGTCCGAGTCGGGTTCGGGTCCGAATCGGATCCATTTCTTTTGTGCTCTTGGAAAATAATTTTGGGCAAATCTAAATTGGCCATGTCATAACTATAAGGTGCTGGGTGACCCATGACTTGAAAGACTTGCAACTGACCTCTAGTCAGAACAGATGACCCGTGACGAACTTAGTCCGTCCGTCTACAAGCCAAATTTCATATCACATTATTTTCTTCTATATAACTAATTGGATGGAACTTGGTCTCCCAGCTCCCATCTCAGAACCGTGATCCAAGCTCCCAGATCCTCCCAGCCGTCCGCACGCATCACAACGCTCCCGTCTCCTCCGCGGTTCCTCCTCCGTGATCAAGCCTCCCATGCACGCGTCTACCCTTTCCGAGTTCAAGACCCCTTCTTCCGCCCGTGAAGCATCCGCCCCTCCCAGCAAGTCGGACTCCCTTGCATCCGTGCCAGGCCGTCCACATCTCCAGCCTCCGACGCCGCGTCCGTGATCCACGCCTCCTCCCAGCAATCGGATCCCCCAAGACCAGCCATCCGTGATCAGCACCCATCGATCCCGCACTGCGTCTCCCACGTCCGCCCCAGCAGCCCGCGTTCTTCACGCGATGAACGTCCCAGCACCAATCAAGCCATGATCCAGCCACCGTGAAGGAGGAAATCAGCAGTCACCATGATTCCAGCCTCCTTCCCGTCAGCTAGATCAGCTCCACGGATCATCAACCTCCTTCTCCGTGATCGAAGCATCCCACATCAGCACCCGAGATCTTCTTCTTCAGCGCCCCAGCGTCCGTCATCAATCTCCTCCACGATCCGCCTAGCCACGGCATCCCACGCTGCAATCAAGTTCCTCCGTCTCAGCCTCCCCTCCCGCGGCCAGCTTCCGGAGACCCAATCCCATTGATCACGCTTCCATATTTCCCTCATCTCCACGTGCTTGCTGGGGATCTATATAAAGGAGCCATCGGCAGAGAGAGAGGGGCGTGCTCGGCTGGAGGGTGGTGGCCGGCGGGTCCAAGGAGGAGAAGGTGGTCGGCTGGTCCAAGGAGGAGAGAAAAAAAGAAAAAAACAGAGCAATCCTCTGTTTTCGGGGAAGAAAGAAAGAAAGAAAAAGTATTAGTTTATGTTGTTGTTTAACCGTGGGAGAAAATAAAAGAAACTTTCTTTTATTTTATTTTATTATTTGCAGAAGAAAGAAGCATTAGGCTTCATCTTCAATTTTTTTTTACTTTTTGTAATCATTCCTTTTTATGAAATCAATCAATTTCTTTCATGCAATCCTTGTTCTAGGTTTAGTTAAATTTCTATTTTCTTCATGCAATCGTTAAATTTTTCTTTTTATGCAATACATCTAATTTTCCTTTATGCAATTTATGTTCCAAGCTTCAATCTTCTTAAGCATTGTTTTCATCCATGTCAAAGTTTTCCTTTGATTAATTAAATATTTCATGAATTTATAAATGCTCTTCTATTTCAAGTATTTGTCTTTTCGTTATTTTCAAATGAAAAATAATTCTTCGGTAGGCTAGAAAATATTCAACATCTTCAACATAATGTTTTTCTTTTATTATTCAAAAATCGATTTCAAATCCGAGTGAATGTTCTAATTTTTATGCAACTCCAATCGCCTCCCTGTGGATCGACCTCTTACAACCACTATTCTTCGAGTAGGAAAGGTAAGAGTATAATTAAATTTAACTTTTGTTCGTCGGTTCTAACAACGATCTGTCTAGCATATTTTTAGGTAGACAGGAAAAGGACGAATAGAATTTTGGCGCCGTTGCCGGGGAGGCAAATCGAGAAGCAAGAACGATCACGAAGATCAAATTGGATTTTGGATGCCCGGAGTGAACGCACTCCGGTAGTAAGTTTTTATTTTTATTATTTTGATTATTTTCAGTTAATAATTTCGTAGTTATTAAATTCTGAAATTTGAAATTCGAAAAAAAAAATTTCAAAAAAAAAAAAAATAAAATATAAAAAATATTTCAAAATTCAAAAATTCAAAAATTTAAATTCAAAATTTGAATTCTGAAATTCGAAATTTGAAATTTAAATTTAAATTTTAAAAAAAAATATTAAAAAAAATTCAAAAAAAAATTAAATTTTTTTTTAAAAAAAAATCTATATTATTTTTGCTAGTAATTGATAAGGCGCAATCCCCCGAGGTGATCATACCTCTACTGGGGCTCCTCACGGAGTAATCTCCAGAGCTTATTCAACGGGCATTCGGAGATTGACTGACGCATAAGGATTAGTTTTAGTTTACATTCAAGTTATTCCTATATTAAAAAATAAAAAAAAAACAACATAAAATTAAAAAAAAAATTAGGAAAAATAAAAAAATAAAAAAAAAATTGCTTGCTCATTTAATCAGTACAACCTAATGACATTGCATAAACTTTAAAAAAAAAAAAACATTGATTATTTGCTGCATTTAGTATTAAGCATTTGTATAAAGTAATTAAGGGCAAAACCCATTAAAAAGATAAGGTCGGGAAGTCATTACCTGTCTTTAGCCCAAAAATCACCACCTTGCATACTTATCCTAAGCCAAATTAAATTAAAATCAAATTAAACGTCGGCCTTAGGGTTTTCGAGCTCAATTAGGCTCTTGGAAAGAAGCGGCTGAAAGCCACTCCAGTGAGAATTTAGTAATTGGTGATGTCTAGGAAAGTTTTACAACAGTGAGAACTGTTACGGGTATTGTGGTATCGGTGTATCCCTTCTGGCACCACCGCACACCCCGGGACTTTTCTGGTCACTGGTTACTGAATCACTTAACTGGTAAGCTCAAGCTTAATCTGAAAGGGAGATTAGGAGCTGTCTAATCTAGAGAGAATTTTAGGAACTTTTTTAACCTGATAAGTCTCTATGCAACTAGATTTAAGAAGCTACTAAACCTCACTTCGTTCTAAGACTAATAGGATCAAATTGTTGTGTGGTGTTGATTGTGGTCATCTTGGTCTAGCCTTTCTTCTCTTCTTCTAGGATTTCGTTTAGGAGTCAAGTCTAATTAAGTTGTGGATAATGTATGCATGGTAGAAGATCATTAAGGGGTAAGTTAACACCATTTAACCCAGAGGTTGGAAAAAAGCATCGTCACATCCGACGAATTATTGATCAACCACCAATCTCTACAATGGGTGAACATATTAGAACCCTGAATGAATTGTTTGCACCCGCATCCGCTAGTCCCCCTACCTGCATAGTATTACCGATTAACAATGCAGCCCAATTCGAGATTCGGGCTGCAACAATAAATATGTTACCCAAGTTTCATGGGTTCGAGAGTGAACAACCCTACATTCATCTAAACAAATTTTTGACAATCTGTCAAACGTTTAGAAATCAAAACTTAGATGAAGAGGGTATTAAATTAAGGTTGTTTCCAATGACTTTAGAGGATCGTGCTGCTGCATGGCTATATTCCCTTGCTTCAAATTCTATCACATCATGGGAACAACTATCTAGGAAGTTCATGGCAAAATTTTACCCCATGATTAAAACAGAAAAAATTAAGGATGCCATCAGAACTTTTAGAGAAAAATCTGAGGAGGAATTTTCCCAACTTTGGGAAAGATTCCATGATCTTTTGGTCAAGTGCCCACACCATGGGCTTGACAAGGCTGATCTAGTACATTTCTTTTACAAAGGACTACCTCCGGCACATAGAAACATGATCGAGTCCATGCACAAAGGTAGGTTCATGAACCAAACCCCAGATCAAGCCTATGAATTTCTTGTTGACTTAGCTGAAAATGCCCAAAATTGGAGTAGCTATGGTGAAGAAGTAAATAGAGATGAGTTCGGGTCTAGGAAACCAGGTAATTATGAAATGAAAGTAGACCCAGATCTCAAAAATGTTATATCCAATCTGGTGACTGGAGTAAACAATTTAGGCAAAAAGTTTGATGCTTTCACTGTGTCCACTAGTTCAGGGTCATATAAAGAGTCAAATCCCGTCATGAAAGTGGATCACGAGTCATATAGTTTGTGTGTCTTGTGTAACAGTCCAGAGCATCTAGTGGAGTGCTGCCCTAATCTGCCCACCATAAAGGCCGAGCAAGCAAATGCTCTAAATTCATATAGTGCCTTTAAGAAGCCCACTCCCAACTCGTTCAGCCCAGTTTACCATCCTGATAATAGGTTCCACCCAAATTTTTCATACAAGCAGAACGAACCTATTCAGCATCAAGGTGGTCCACCAGGTTTTCAGAACAACTACCCCAGGATAGGTCCATCACAAATGAACCAACCTTTGGTTCCATCTGTACCTCCTTATAATGCCCCTATCCCACAGCAACCTTCACCATTAGAAACCATGATGACCAATATGATGAAACAACAACAAGATTTTATCAAGCAACAACAACAGACCAATACAGCCCAAGCGCAGACTAACCAATTCCATGCGCAAGCGATTGCAAAACTTGAGGTTAGTCTGAGCCAAATAGCTAACTCTCTAGGGGATAGGAAGAGAGGTGAATTGCCAAGTCAGCCAGTACCTAACCCTAGTAGGCAACAGAATCAAGGGCCGAGAGGCCAGTTTCAAATTGATTCTAATGGAAACCCTAACCATGAAGTCCAGGCAATTACCACTTTACGGTCTGGCAAGCAAGTGGACAATAAAGTCCAACTTCCTGTAAAAGAAAAAGAAGAAAAGCATGAACCAAATCCCACTCAGAAAAAGGCACAAGAACAAGGAACACAAGGAGTAGAGGAGAAACCAATAGAGACATACACACCCAAGGCTCCCTTTCCTAGTAGACTACAAGACTCAAAGAAAAAATCTCAGTACGATGAAATCATGGAGGTCTTTAAAAATGTTCAAATAAATTTACCCTTCCTAGATGCCATCAGACAGATCCCCTCCTATACAAAATTCTTAAAAGACCTAACCACGGTGAAAAGAAAAACCAGTATTCCTAGGCAAGCTGTGATGACGGCACAAGCCTCATCTCTTATTCAACAACAGATTGCCCCAAAATACAAGGACCCTGGTTGCCCCACTGTTGAAATTAAAATAGGAAAAACCATCATTCGAAGAGCCCTATTAGACTTAGGAGCAAGTGTAAACCTATTACCCTATTCTGTCTACACCGAACTAGGTTTGGGGGAATTAAAGTCCACAAATATTACCTTGTCATTAGCAGATAGGACTGTGAAGTATCCCAAAGGAATTGTGGAGGATGTGATTGTAAAAGTTAATGAATTCTACTACCCTGTGGATTTTGTAGTCCTTGAAACTGAACCAGTAAAAAACCCAGGTAGTCACATCCCGGTAATCCTTGGTAGACCATTTTTGGCCACTTCAAATGCTGTGATCATTTGCCGAAATGGGATAATGACCTTAGCATTTGGAAACTTGACCGTCCAACTCAATGTCTTTCACAGTAGTAATCAACCATCTGAGATGGACGATTTAGAAGAAATTCACATGATTGAAAACATAATCAGCAAGTCCTTCGAGGAATCAAGTTATTCTGATCCACTAGAAAGATGTTTGGCCCAATTCAGTCAAGATTGTGAGGAAGGAGAGTCGAATCAGGAGGTCAATGCATTACTAGATTATATTCCTGTAATGGATACTAGCAGATGGGCTACTAAATTTGAATCATTATCTATACTTGAATCCCAGCTAGTACCTTCAAGTGTCAAACCTCCCCAGCTCGAACTTAAAGATCTACCTGAAAACTTAAAATATGCATTTCTAGGGGACAACAACACCTTACCTGTTATTATTGCATCAAATTTAACTGAAGAACAGGAAGAGAAGTTGTTAAATATCCTTCAGAAAAATCAAGAAGCGATCGGCTGGTCTATAGCTGATATTAAGGGTATTAGTCCTTCTGTGGTCCAACATAAAATCCATCTAGAAGAAGATGCAAAAATCTCTAGAGAACCACAAAGGCGACTTAATCCAATCATGAAAGACGTAGTTCGAGCCGAGGTCATCAAGCTGTTAGATGCAGGGATTATATATCCTATTTCTGATAGTCAGTGGGTAAGCCCAGTTCAAGTTGTACCTAAAAAGTCTGGCATCACTGTGGTGAAAAATGATCACAATGAGTTAGTCCCTACTCGAGTCCAAACGGGATGGCGAGTATGCATCGACTATAGAAAACTTAACGCCATGACTAGGAAAGACCACTTCCCACTACCCTTCATTGATCAAATGTTAGAACGTCTAGCTGGCCACTCTCATTACTGTTTTCTTGATGGTTATTCTGGATATAACCAAGTACCAATTGCACGTGAGGATCAAGAGAAAACCACATTCACCTGTCCTTACGGTACTTTTGCCTATCGTCGCATGCCTTTTGGGTTATGTAATGCACCGGCTACCTTCCAGCGGTGTATGATGAGTATTTTCTCCGACATGGTGGAGAAATTTTTAGAAGTTTTTATGGATGACTTTTCTGTATTCGGATCTAACTTTAATGAATGTTTGCATCACTTGACCCTTGTTGTAGAACGATGTAAAGAGAAAAATTTAGTTCTTAACTGGGAAAAATGTCATTTTATGGTCCAATCAGGTATTGTTTTGGGACACATTGTGTCACAAAGAGGAATTGAGGTGGATAAGGCCAAAGTAGAATTAATTGCTAAATTGCCACCTCCTAAGACTGTTAGGGAAGTCAGATCCTTTTTAGGGCATGCGGATTTTTACCGCCGCTTTATCAAGGATTTCAGTAAATTGTCGAAACCCTTATGCGATTTGTTGGCGAAAGATGCTACTTTTAATTTTTTGCCAATTTGTATAACTGCTTTCGAAAGACTAAAGTCTGAACTAACCTCAGCACCCATCATAAGGTCCCCTGATTGGAGTCTGCCATTTGAAATCATGTGTGATGCATCCGATTATGCAATAGGTGCCGTCCTAGGTCAGCGAGTGGGGAAGCTTCCCCATGTGATTCACTATGCGAGCAAAACTCTGAATGATGCCCAACTTAACTATTCTACCACTGAAAAAGAGTTGTTGGCTGTTGTCTTTGCTCTAGACAAATTTCGTCCCTATCTAATAGGATCCAAGGTCCTTATTTATTCTGATCATGCCGCCCTTAAGTACCTTCTTACAAAGAAGGATGCTAAGGCGAGGCTCATTTGTTGGATCCTATTGCTCCAGAAATTTGATCTCGAAATTCGAGATAAAAAGGGATCTGAAAATGTAGTAGCTGACCACGTGTCCAGACTGATTGTTCAGTCATCTGCAGAATCCTCACCTGTATCCGAAACTTTTCCGGATGAACAACTAATGATGATTTCCCACACCAATGTTCCATAGTATGCTGACATAGTCAACTACCTTGTTACTGAACAAATGCCCAGCTCTTGGACCAAACAGGAACAATTTCACTTCCTAGCTCGTGTGAAGTGGTATTTTTGGGATGAACCATACTTGTTCAAATACTGTCCTGATCAAATCATTAGACGATGCATCCCTGAACACGATCAAAGGAATGTCCTTTTCTTTTGTCATGACCATGCTTGTGGTGGTCATTTTAGTGGGAAGAAAACTGCTGCAAAAGTTTTACAGTGCGGATTTTATTGGCCCACACTTTTTCGAGATGCGCATGACTATTGTAAATCTTGCGATCGATGTCAACGATTAGGAAAACTTTCGAGAAAGAATGAGATGCCCCTGAACCCTATCTTAATTATAGAAATTTTCGATGTTTGGGGTATTGATTTTATGGGTCCTTTTCCTATGTCGTTTGGGCATCAGTACATTCTTGTGGCAGTTGACTATGTATCAAAATGGATTGAGGCTATCGCATGTAAGACCAATGATCACAAAGTGGTGATCAAGTTCCTTAAAGAATCTATCTTTGCTCGTTTTGGCACCCCTCGTGCTATCATTAGTGATGGGGGGAAACATTTTTGCAATAAAATTTTTAAAGCCCTTATGAGAAAGTACAACATTAATCACAAGGTCAGTACACCATATCATCCACAAACAAGTGGACAAGTTGAGATTTCCAACAGAGAAATCAAGACCATTCTTGAAAAAACTGTCAATCCATCTCGAAAGGATTGGTCCCTTAGGTTAACAGATGCATTGTGGGCATATCGTACGGCCTACAAAACACCAATTGGAATGTCTCCATATAGAACTGTCTATGGCAAGGCCTGTCACTTACCTGTTGAGTTAGAGCACAAGGCCTATTGGGCTATTAAACATTTAAATTTCGATCTTGACAAAGCAGGAGAACATAGGAAGCTTCAACTCGATGAGCTTGAAGAAATTAGAAACGATGCTTACGAGTGTGCCAAGAAGTACAAAGATCGCATGAAGATCATGCATGATAAAATGATCATTCGTAAGGAATTTCACCAAGGACAAAAAGTCCTTCTATATGATTCTCGATTACATCTATTCCCTGGAAAACTTAAATCTCGCTGGACTGGCCCATACACAGTAGAGAAAGTGCACCCGCATGGTGCAGTAGTAATATGCAATACCAAGGATGGTAGGTCCTTTCAAGTCAATGGACATCGTTTAAAACCATACCTTGAGTATCTGAGTCCAGAAGTTGAGGAGACACTTCTGACCGACCCTGTTTATCATGAATGAATTAAAATTGTCTGACTGAAGACATAAAACTTAGCGCTCTTGGGAGGCAACCCAACATGTAAATATTTTCAAAAAAAAAATAAAAAAAAATTGCAGGTTTGTGATTTTTGCCCCTATTGTCACTTTACCTACCATATCAGGTAACTTCTCCTCTATCTTATTACTGTTTTAAATTTTCTTTCACATTGAGGACAATGTTAGATTTAGGTATGGGGGAGAGAATATTTTTGATGCAATTAAAAAAAAATATTAAAATTTAAAAAAAAATATAATAAAAAAAAGGGGATTTCAAATTTTTAACTCAAAATCTAATCTTTTTGGCTGTATAAAGTAGGAATTGCTTTGACAATAGCTTTGAGTTAAGGAATATGATAGCAGTTTTAGCTTGAGTTGTCGTCCCACCTATCTTCTGCTAACATGATACAAGATGAGTTAGCACCTACACATAAGCACATGAATAGTGGGGTATGTAAACTTACGACTAATATGAATACTTTTAATCTTTGGGATAATTTAGAGTTATATGTGTGATGAACACCCTAACCTAACCAAAAAAAAAAAGAAAAAAAAGAAAAAAAAAGAAGAGATAAAATAAAATAATGAGTTTAATTTAAGTCTCCTCACTGAGTAACCGGGCCTCCTGTCTGGCAAGCAGCGAGTGTTCGCGTAAAAAGGTGAGGACATTGAGATTAAACTCTGAGTGACTAATTTGGCCTTGAAGCCTAGTTAACTTGAGTTATTAAGCCTGTTAGGGTGTCTCTACACCTAGTGCCCTGAGCCATCTGGATCGGGAGTCATTGGCCTAACACTCGCTACATGGGTTAGCTAGAAAGCTTAATAAGGCTAGATATTGCACAAGTCATTCTTCTTAGCATTCAGTCTAAAAAAAAAAAAAAAAGAATAAATAAATCCGGGGTGTTCATTACCATTTAACTCTAGAAAGTCTTGAAAATTGGAATGATCATGTTGGAAGTAAGTGAAAGCCACTCATTTATATGATACTATCTTGCACCTCACTACATTCTTGACTTGTTAGCAAATAGATGGGGTGTAATGAAACTTGAGTTAGAGTCTGTTTAAATATGATAACAACAAGTCTCTATTGTAATACTTGTTCAAATTTCGAGTTAAAATTTGGAAATTCCTGACTGATGAAGTTTGTGGGTAACTTCACTGCAAACCCTCACGAGACAACACTCGTCCGCTAGGGTAACCTAGGGGTTTAACGGCTTGTTGCACATGCTAAGTGCAATCGTAATGCTCTACGAAAGTGAGTATTTATCTTAGAATATTTATATAATAAATAACACTTTTGCTCTCTCATTTTATCATTTTCGCACTGAATTGCTAGAGACTAGCAATAAGCTAGTTGGGGGGTGTGATGAGAGCACAAAAGTGCGACCTACATGTTACTAAAATTAATGTTATTGCTAACTAATAATGATAAATTCACTAGATTAATATTATATTTGGGTTTAACATAGATTAGTATAAATTAGAGATAAAATGCACATTGAGTACAAATTTGACTTCAAATCGGGTCCGAGTTGGGTTCGGGTCCGAGTCGGGTTCGGGTCCGAATCGGATCCATTTCTTTTGTGCTCTTGGAAAATAATTTTGGGCAAATCTAAATTGGCCATGTCATAACTATAAGGTGCTGGGTGACCCATGACTTGAAAGACTTGCAACTGACCTCTAGTCAGAACAGATGACCCGTGACGAACTTAGTCCGTCCGTCTACAAGCCAAATTTCATATCACATTATTTTCTTCTATATAACTAATTGGATGGAACTTGGTCTCCCAGCTCCCATCTCAGAACCGTGATCCAAGCTCCCAGATCCTCCCAGCCGTCCGCACGCATCACAACGCTCCCGTCTCCTCCGCGGTTCCTCCTCCGTGATCAAGCCTCCCATGCACGCGTCTCCCCTTTCCGGGTTCAAGACCCCTTCTTCCGCCCGTGAAGCATTCGCCCCTCCCAGCAAGTCGGACTCCCTTGCATCCGTGCCAGGCCGTCCACATCTCCAGCCTCCGACGCCGCGTCCGTGATCCACGCCTCCTCCCAGCAATCGGATCCCCCAAGACCAGCCATTCGTGATCAGCACCCATCGATCCCGCACCGCGTCTCCCACGTCCGCCCCAGCAGCCTGCGTTCTTCACGCGATGAACGTCCCAGCACCAATCAAGCCATGATCCAGCCACCGTGAAGGAGGAAATCAGCAGTCACCATGATTCCAGCCTCCTTCCCGTCAGCTAGATCAGCTCCACGGATCATCAACCTCCTTCTCCGTGATCGAAGCATCCCACATCAGCACCCGAGATCTTCTTCTTCAGCGCCCCAGCGTCCGTCATCAATCTCCTCCACAATCCGCCTAGCCACGGCATCCCACGCTGCAATCAAGTTCCTCCGTCTCAGCCTCCCCTCCCGCGGCCAGCTTCCGGAGACCCAATCCCATTGATCACGCTTCCATATTTCCCTCATCTCCACGTGCTTGCTGGGGATCTATATAAAGGAGCCATCGGCAGAGAGAGAGGGGCGTGCTCGGCTGGAGGGTGGTGGCCGGCGGGTCCAAGGAGGAGAAGGTGGTCGGCTGGTCCAAGGAGGAGAGAAAAAAAGAAAAAAACAGAGCAATCCTCTGTTTTCGGGGAAGAAAGAAAAAAAAAAAAGTATTAGTTTATGTTGTTGTTTAACCGTGGGAGAAAATAAAAGAAACTTTCTTTTATTTTATTTTATTATTTGCAGAAGAAAAGCATTAGGCTTCATCTTCAATTTTTTGTTTTTACTTTTTGTAATCATTCCTTTTTATGAAATCAATCAATTTCTTTCATGCAATCCTTGTTCTAGGTTTAGTTAAATTTCTATTTTCTTCATGCAATCGTTAAATTTTTCTTTTTATGCAATACATCTAATTTTCCTTTATGCAATTTATGTTCCAAGCTTCAATCTTCTTAAGCATTGTTTTCATCCATGTCAAAGTTTTCCTTTGATTAATTAAATATTTCATGAATTTATAAATGCTCTTCTATTTCAAGTATTTGTCTTTTCGTTATTTTCAAATGAAAAATAATTCTTCGGTAGGCTAGAAAATATTCAACATCTTCAACATAATGTTTTTCTTTTATTATTCAAAAATCGATTTCAAATCCGAGTGAATGTTCTAATTTTTATGCAACTCCAATCGCCTCCCTGTGGATCGACCTCTTACAACCACTATTCTTCGAGTAGAAAAGGTAAGAGTATAATTAAATTTAACTTTTGTTCGTCGGTTCTAACAACGATCTGTCTAGCATATTTTTAGATAGACAGGAAAAGGACGAATACACGTTCTGGTTGATAATGGAAGCTCGGCAAACATTTTGTATTATGCTGCTTATCAAAAAATGGGGATGGCAGAAGACCAGCTTCGGAGAATGAATGCTCCGCTGGTCGGATTTACCGGAGATTCGGTCCCGGTGGAGGGCGAAGTTGGCCTCCTGGTCACGGTCGGGCTCGCCCCCCGAGAAAGCACCGTAAAGACAGACTTCCTTGTGGTCCGCCTGCCCTCAGCCTACAACGCCATTTTTGGACGACCAGGGCTGAATGCCCTCCGAGCCGTGGTCTCAACCTACCACTTGCTCATGCGATTCCCCACCGACCAAGGAATAGGTGAAGTTCGTGGGAACCAGCTGATAGCCAAGCAATGCTACACGGCGGCCTACAAAGCGAAGCGACCAACCGGAGCATCAGGCCGACGAGAGCTACCGGTCGAGGCGCCAACTCAAGCAATGGACCGCACGCTGCCCATCGAAACCTTGGAAGTGCGGGATCACCCTTGGAAGAAGCGGGTGGAACCTAGTGAGTTTCTTACTCAGGTTCCTATACAGAAAAATTGCCCAGAGCTAACCGTGCAGGTCGGCTCCGACCTGAGTTCACTCGAAAAGGAGCAGCTGATCGGATTCCTCCGGGCCAATAAGGACATCTTCGCCTGGACGCCTACCGACATGCCTGAAATCGACTCCGAGGTCATGGTCCACCGGCTCCAGGCGAAACCAGCTAGCAAACCCGTAAGGCAAAAGAAGCGGGGCTCCGCCCCGGAACAACAGCAAGCAGCAGCCGAGGAAGTAGATAGACTCCTCGAAGCCGGCTTTATCCAGGAGGTCTCCTACCCAGACTGGCTCGCCAATGTGGTCCTCGTGAAGAAAGCCAATGGGAAATGGCATATGTGCGTGGACTACACCGACCTGAATAAAGCATGTCCGAAGGATAGCTTTTCCCTCCCCAGCATCGAACAACTCGTGGATTCCACTTCAGGGCATCAACTCTTAACCTTCATGGACATCTTTTCGGGATACAATCAAATCCGAATGGCGCCAGAAGATGAGGAGAAGATAGCTTTCATCACCGATAAGGGCACTTATTGCTACAAGGTGATGCTGTTCGGGTTAAAGAATGCAGGAGCCACATACCAAAGGCTGGTCAGCCAGATCTTCAAGGACCAAATAGGGCAAAATATGGAGGTCTATATGGACGACATGCTGGTAAAAAGCCGGACAGTCGAACACCATGTGGCTGACCTCAATGAAACATTCTCCAAGCTCAGAAAGTACCAAATGAAGCTCAACCCGGCTAAGTGTGCGTTCGGAGTCACCTCAAGCAAATTTCTGGGCTTCATAGTGACCCAGCGTGGAGTTGAAGCAAATTCCGAGAAGATTCGGGCACTGCAGGAGATGGTGCCACTAAAGATGGTCAAGGAGGTACAGCGGCTCACCGGGCGGATAGCAGCTCTGGAGAGATTTGTCTCTAGGTCCGCCGAGCGGTGCCTCCCATTCTTTAGGATTCTCAAGCGACCGAAGGACTTCTTATGGTCGCAGGAGTGCCAACAAGCTTTTGAAGAGCTTAGATGCCTTCTCGCCTCTCCGCCGCTGCTCACCAAACCTCAGCAGGGCGAGCTCCTCTACCTGTACTTAGCTGTCTCCCCGGTTGCAGTGAGCTCAGTCCTAGTCCTGGAGGAGGACAAGCTTCAAAAGCCTATCTACTATGCCAGCCGGGTCCTCAGAGATATTGAGACCCGATATTCTAAACTGGAGAAAATAATTTTCGCCCTAATCATCTCAGCTCGGAGACTCCGACCCTACTTCCAAGCCCACACAGTGGCTATCTTGACCGACCAACCAATGAAGCAGATTTTACAACGGTCGGACCGTGCCGAGAGAATTGCTAAATGGGCAGTCGAGCTCGGGGAGTTCGATCTCGAATACCGCCCAAGGCCGGCAATCAAAGCTCAGGCGCTCGCCGATTTTATCGTGGAGTGCACTTTGCCAAACGACCCCGAGCACCCACTCATACCAATGGAGGAAACCCCGAGGCCACCCTGGATCCTATATGTGGACGGCTCCTCGACCTCGGGGGGTAGCGGAGCGGGACTCATCCTCACCAGCCCGGATAGGGTAGTTGCTGAGCAGGCCCTACGCCTTAAATTCCCTGCCTTGAACAATGAGGCGGAATACGAGGCACTCATTGCTGGGCTCAAATTGGCAAAGGAGCTGAAGGTCGAAGACCTAAAAGTCTACAGTGACTCCCAGCTGGTCGTGAGCCAGGTCCTGAGAGATTTTGAAGCAAAAGAGCCGTCGATGCAGAATTATCTCCAGAAGGTGCGAGACCTCACCTCTACCATAAGCACCTTCAACATTCACCACATCCTCAGAATGGAGAATCTCAGGGCCGACCAGCTGTCGAAATTGGCGACCTCCCATGAGCGAGCTCTCCAAAACGATGGTGCTCGAATATCTCCGAACACCCAGCACAGAAGAACTTAAGCCAACCGTGTGCATAGACACCGAGCCGAGCTGGATAGATGAGCTCGTCAACTATCTACAAAATGAAGTCCTCCCCAACGACGAGCTCGAAGCTCGCCGGATCAGGCGCCAAGCTTCCCGGTTCATACTATATGAAGGCAAGCTCTACCGAAAGTCTTTCACCTCTCCTCTCCTCAGGTGCCTTCATACTATGCGCGAGGTTCATGAAGGGATATGCGGGAACAATCTGGGAGGCCGAGCATTGGCCCACAAAATCTTGCGCCAAGGATACTTTTGGCCCACCCTCCAGAAGGACGCAACGGACTTTGTCCGAAGGTGCGAACCGATGCTAGCGAAACGCCAACATTCAGCGCCGACCTTCGGCCCTGCTAACTTCGATCAGTTCACCTTGGCCGTTCGTCCAGTGGGGCATCGACATCCTGGGGCCATTTGTTGCGAACCCTGCTCCGCCAAGTCAAATTTCAGCCGGGACAAGCGAGGCCAACCTCGCCCAAAGACAAGACTCGAGCAAATCCCATTGCTTGGAAGCTTGGCCGAGCTTTGGCCAAGCGTGGCAGTAGTCGGCCCAACCCTGCATAGGCCCTCCACAGCGCCCATGCGAGGTTTGGGGCCATCCGCCACGATCACACCAACGCGCAGCCAGCCGCGCGCCCGCACGGTCACAACCTGCGGGCGGCCAACCGCGCATGCACCGGCTGGAGCGCGGCCCTCCGCGCGCGCACCAGCGGCGCGCAGCCCTCCGTGCGCCCCATCAGCCCATGCGCAACCCTCTGCGCACACAGCAGCCAGCGCAGGCCCGACGACGCGCGCACCAGCCCGCACATGGACCTCCGCGCGCGCTCAACCGGCAGCGCGCGATCCCTCGCGCGCACCAGCAGCAGCAGCACATGCGCGGCCCTCCGCGCGCCCCACTGCCCGCACGCAACCCTCCGCGTGCGCACCAGCAGCGTGCGGCCCTGCGCACGCCCGACAGCAGCGCACGCCCCTGCGTACACTCATTCTGCCGTGCGCGCCCCTGCGCGCACACGCCCCGCAGCGCGCGCCCCTACGCGCACACGCCCAGCAGCGCGCGCCCCTGCGCGCGCCCATTCAGCCGAGCGCACCGAAGGCACAGCAAGTGCAAGACTCGGCCAAGACTGCATCCAGACCAAGCGCAGCGAAGCCAAACAAGTCCAGAGCCAGCGCATGGGTCGAGCACAACCAAGGACATTTGTAGCCAATCGAGCCATCGCACATTGGACCCGGACCAGCCATCGCATGCGTGCCTAGGAGCCGAACAAGGAAAGCCACGGCCGGCCAAACCAAGAGCGCACCCAAGGGACAAGTGGCAGCCATCCGCGCGCAAGAGCAAACAAGGAAACAAGTTCCCCAAAGGCAGTGCACAGCCAAAAGCAGCAGGCCGAGCCACATGGCACAAATCCAAGCGAAGGGCCAAAGGAGGAAAGAGCACATGTAAAATGCGAGGAGGAGTCCATGTACTCTTCCATAGCAAATCAGCGAGCAAGTGTATGGGCGGCCTAGATGCATCAGGCCGCAAGATAAGAGGAGGACAAGAGGACAAGTCAGCGATCCACGGGAGGGAGACTGCTGGATTCGCATCCCGGCCAACCAGGACACGCGTCCCGGCCAACCAGGATCCGCGTCCAAGCCATTCCGGGAGCAACCAACAGCCAGCCATCAAGAGATACCAAATCAGCCAAGCCGCGGACACTTGGCAGCACTCGCACGGGACATGCGATCCAGCCAACCGAGCAATGCATCCCGAGCGTCCAAGTTCCTAGCAGAATTCAGCACATGGCCAAATGAGTTCAAATTCGAATTGGATCTCCTTGTGGCTGATTTAGAATAGTTTTGAATTTCAAATTCATTCCGAGAATAAGCCAAGGCACTAGGCCTATATAAAGGAGCCCTTAAGGCCCTTTGAAGGCATCCATTAGATCATTGAAAAATTGTTTTGAGTGTCATTGTTCGGGGATTATTCCCTTGGGTCCCTTAGTAGGAATTTTCGGCCGCAAGGCTTGGGCGGCACTTGTGCCGATTTCGGTCTAGGGGTTAGGCCTTAGATTTGGGCTAGGGTGGGGAACATCAGCCCCCCTAGATTGTTTTAGGCAGTGCAAGGTCCCTTCCTGACCTTTGCCAAGAGTCCTTTGTATTCCGTTGCTTATTGGAATAAGAGTCTATTTCTTTAAATTGTGATCCCCACTTTGATTCTTTTTTCCACCGCCGGCACCATCATTGGAAGAGCTCACGGCGTGGTTCCAAGAGCAGCAAGAAGAGGCGCGTTACCCGCATCAAGTCGGTCCCAAGGCAATCCGCCAACACCATCTTCAACCTTCGGACGATTGGGCCGGGGATCGGGATCGCAAGTCCCCGGGTACCCACCAACTGGTGCTTTCATTGAGAGCTTCGTCGGAAGAAGTTCCAAGAGAAGCTTCGTCGAAGACTCTACTTCAAAATTTCATTAAGAGTTTACAACGGAGATCGTCGGGTAATCGGCTTCAGTCCAAATCCACGGAAGGGCGATCTAAAAGGGTAACGCACTATCTTTTCAGATCTAAATTCGGTATTGATTACTTCATGAGATCTGAAAATCAGATCTAAGTTTTTCATTGCTATTGCTTGAGAGACCTGATTGTAAAGGGGTTTTAAAACATTGTCTTGATAGTAGAGAGATTGTTCTTGTAAGGGAGATTTTGTGTGTGTAATCCTCGCATCATAAGGAGGGTCGGCTCATCCTTTGGGTGACGACCATAGGAGGATTGGTTTTTGTTGGGAAAAAGATTGTAGATTTCATGGAGACGGATAGTGGTTCATGTAGCCCACAACGTTTCCTTGAAACCCTTGAAAACAACAACGCCAAAGTTAAAAGGGTGCTCGGACATTTGGTAACCTCTTTGGCCACCATAAAAAGAGAAGCTAATGAAAACATAGAGAGGCTAGGGAGGCAAATTGCAGAAAAAAATATGAGGGAGAACATGAATCGAAGAAGAAGTGTTGTAGAGAGAAGATTAGAGGGAGATCAAGATAGAGAGAGATATAAGGGGTACTATAATGAGAGGATCAAGTCCGAAGAGGAGCCTTTCCATGCTTGAAGGCTTGAAGGCCAGAGAGAATACATGGATAGGAGGAGAAAAGAACTGATTGGTGATGACCATGGTGAAGGAGATTTTGGGAGATCACGACTTCAAGAAAATAGACCAAGGAGTCCTAGGATTGACCACCCAAATTTCTGTGATAAAGAAGAAGCTGCTGAAAAATTCTGCAACATTATGAGTACGGCTAAGGCTACCCATGGCATGTCAGAAACGGCTGCCGCAGGCCTTGGGGCTGTAACCGAAACTCCAGTAGCAAACTTCAGCCAAAGTCAGCAATCAAAAGGCGTTCAAAGCTCTGCAACGGCAAGCCCAAGAGAGGACCAATCATCCGGTGCTGCAACAGTGGAAACAAGCTACAGCAATGGCAGCAAGCCTTTGCAATCCCAAGCATCATCCATGGGCAAGGAGGCGGCAGCAGCCACCCACAGACCGCAAGCCAAGAAGGTAAAGAAACTTACCTATGGTGAATGGCAAGACTTCATCAACAGGGGGCTATGCTTCAAGTGCAGCGCCAAATGGAAAAAGGACCATCGTTGCAGCGAGCTGAAGACCAAAGGTGTCGCTGCAAATCCAGATCTCAGCAGCAGCCAAACAAAACCTTCAGATGCAACCAGCCGTGCCTTCATGATCCATGAGAGTCATGAACCAGATTCAAGTGAAGGACCCAACTTTGTACCCAAAAATACTGCAGCAGCAGAAATTTCAGCCACCACCACAGATTCTGCAACACCTATCCAAATCAAGGCAATCATTCAAGCCCCGGCTATTCATCATGCAGAATTCCAAGTGGACAACGTGGAGTCCAATTGCATTGCCACCAGCGATGCTAATTGGAGGATCTACAAAGCTGACAAACTAGAAGCTCGAGCCCAACAAATCAATAAAAAGCTCGAAGCCGCAGCGGGTGGCGACGCGACCTTCAAATCACGAAACAGGCTTATATTCCACATTCGGTATGTTCATGTGCATTTGATTCCTAACTTCAGCAGAAACATGCTTGGCTACTTCCACCATCGCAAGGATGACAGCAATGAGGCGGCACATGAGCACTCCAACTTCATCCTTGAGGGCAAGGATGTTCTCCAAGGGAGGGGGAATGTTGCGAACCCCGCTCCGCCAAGTCAAATTTCAGCCGGGACAAGCGAGGCCAACCTCGCCCAAAGACAAGACTCGAGCAAATCCCATTGGTTGGAAGCTTGGCCGAGCTTTGGCCAAGCGTGGCAGCAGTCGGCCCAACCCCGCACAGGCCCTCCACAGCGCCCATGCGAGGTTTGGGGCCATCCGCCACGATCACACCAACGCGCAGCCAGCCGCGCGCCTGCACGGTCACAACCTGTGGGCGGCCAACCGCGCATGCACCGGCTGGAGCGCGGCCCTCCGCGCGCGCACCAGCGGCGCGCAGCCCTCCGTGCGCCCCATCAGCCCATGCGCAACCCTCTGCGCACACAGCAGCCAGCGCAAGCCCGACGACGCGCGCACCAGCCCGCACATGGACCTCCGCGCGCGATCCCTCGCGCGCACCAGCAGCAGCAGCACATGCGCGGCCCTCCGCGCGCACCATTGCCCGCGCGCAACCCTCCGCGCGCGCACCAGCAGCGCGCGGCCCTGCGCACGCCCGACAGCAACGCACGCCCTTGCGTACACTCATTCTGCCGTGCGCGCCCCTGCGCGCACACGCCCCGCAGCGCGCGCCCCTGCGTGCGCCCATTCAGCCATGCGCGCACACGCCCAGCAGCGCGCGCCGCTGCGCGCGCCCATTCAGCGGAGCGCACCGAAGGCACAGCAAGTGCAAGACTCGGCCAAGACTGCATCCAGACCAAGCGCAGCGAAGCCAAACAAGTCCAGAGCCAGCGCATGGGTCGAGCACAACCAAGGACATTTGTAGCCAATCGAGCCATCGCACATTGGACCCGGACCAGCCATCGCATGCGTGCCTAGGAGCCGAACAAGGAAAGCCACGGCCGGCCAAACCAAGAGCGCACCCAAGGGACAAGTGGCAGCCATCCGCGCGCAAGAGCAAACAAGGAAACAAGTTCCCCAAAGGCAGTGCACAGCCAAAAGCAGCAGGCCGAGCCACATGGCACAAATCCAAGCGAAGGGCCAAAGGAGGAAAGAACACATGTAAAATGCGAGGAGGAGTCCATGGACTCTTCCATAGCAAATCAGCGAGCAAGTGTATGGGCGGCCCAGATGCATCAGGCCGCAAGATAAGAGGAGGACAAGAGGACAAGTCAGCGATCCACGGGAGGGAGACTGCTGGATTCGCATCCCGGCCAACCAGGACACGCGTCCCGGCCAACCAGGATCCGCGTCCAAGCCATTCCGGGAGCAACCAACAGCCAGCCATCAAGAGATACCAAATCAGCCAAGCCGCGGACACTTGGCAGCACTCACACGGGACATGCGATCCAGCCAACCGAGCAATGCATCCCGAGCGTCCAAGTTCCTAGCAGAATTCAGCACATGGCCAAATGAGTTCAAATTCGAATTGGATCTCCTTGTGGCTGATTTAGAATAGTTTTGAATTTCAAATTCATTCCGAGAATAAGCCAAGGCGCTAGGCCTATATAAAGGAGCCCTTAAGGCCCTTTGAAGGCATCCATTAGATCATTGAAAAATTGTTTTGAGTGTCATTGTTCGGAGATTATTCCCTTGGGTCCCTTAGTGGGAATTTTCGGCCGCAAGGCTTGGGCGGCACTTGTGCCGATTTCGGTCTAGGGGTTAGGCCCTAGATTTGGGCTAGGGTGGGGAATATCAGCCCCCCTAGATTGTTTTAGGCAGTGCAAGGTCCCTTCCTGACCTTTGCCAAGAGTCCTTTGTATTCCGTTGCTTATTGGAATAAGAGTCTATTTCTTTAAATTGTGATCCCCACTTTGATTCTTTTTTCCACCGCCGGCACCATCATTGGAAGAGCTCACGGCGTGGTTCCAAGAGCAGCAAGAAGAGGTGCGTTACCCGCATCAAGTCGGTCCCAAGGCAATCCGCCAACACCATCTTCAACCTTCGGACGATTGGGCCGAGGATCGGGACCGCAAGTCCCCGGGTACCCACCACCATTCCCCTCGGCGACCGGGCAGAGAAAATTTCTGGTCGTCTCCATCGACTACTTCACCAAGTGGGTCGAAGCTGAACCGGTGGCCCGGATCACCGAGCAGAAATGCGAGACTTTGTCTGGAAGTCGATCATCTGTAGATTTGGACTCCCCCGCATCCTTATATCTGATAACGGCCGTCAGTTTGACAACATCCATTTCAGAGAGTTCTGTTCCGAGCTCGGCATCGACCACCGCTTCACCTCTGTTGCTCACCCTCAGACAAATGGAGAAATCGAGATGACGAACCGCACCATCCTTCAAGGGCTCAAGGCTAGCCTGGATCGATCCAAGGGGCAATGGGTTGAAGACCTTTACAATGTCCTTTGGGCCTACAGAACAACGTTTCGGCTCCCCACCGGCGAGACCCCCTTTAACCTGGCATATGGAACGGAAGCTATCATTCCTCTGGAAATTGGGCTCCCCTCGCCAAGGGTTGAACACTACAATGCAGCCTCCAACTCGTCCCAACTCAGAGAAAATCTGGACCTCATTGAGGAAACCAGGGAGGTGACCCGGGTTCGCATGGCGAGGTATAAACAGAAAACAGCGCAGTATTACAACTCCAGAGTAAAAGCCAAGTTCTTCAAGGTGGGAGATCTCGTCCTCAGGAGAGCTGAGGCTTCTCAGCCCACCGAGCAGGGGAAGCTAGCCCCAAACTAGGAAGGACCTTATCAAGTTGCGCGTGTCCAGCGGCCCGGAGCTTACAAATTGGAAACTCTTGAGGGGACTTTCATCCCCCGAAGCTGGAACTCCGAGAACTTTCGGATGTACTACCAATGAACCCTTCGGGGGCCGTCGACAAATAGGAATGCAATTTTTCCATTTATGATTTGTTTAAGATTCTCCATTAATCATTTCATATTCCTAACATTGGGACACTCATAAAATCCTAGACAGTTCCGACCGAGCTCGGATGTCCGACCGAGCTCGGATGCCCGACCGAGCTCGGATGTCTGACTAAGATCGGATGCCCGACAACGTTCGGCTGTTCGACAAAGTTCAGACGCTCTACTACTCGGCGAAGCTCAAATGCTCCAGTTAAGCCTGAAGCACCCCGCTGCGCCGCTATCGAGCTCAGTCTCGATCTCCCTCAAATACCTCGACAAAGTTCGGGATGTCCCGTGAGTCGATAGTAGAGTCCCAAACTCCCTCGACCTCGGAAAGCGTCGCAGATCGACAGTGCGTTTCCAGATCCCTCGACCTTGCGCACGATACCTCGACAAAGTTCGGGATGCCCCGTGAGTCGATAGTAGAGTCCCAAACTTTTTCGACCTCGGAAAGCGTCACAGGTCGACAGTGCGTTCCCAGACCCCTCGACCTTGCGCACGATCTCTCGACAAAGTTCGGGATGCTCCGTGAGTCGATAGTAGAGTCCCAAACTCCCTCGACCTTAGGAAGCGTCACAGGTCGACAGTGCGTTTCCAGACCCCTCGACCTTGCGCACGATCCCTCGACAAAGTTCGGGATGCCCCGTGAGTCGATAGTAGAGTCCCAAACTTCCTCGACCTCGGGAAGCGTCGCAGGTCGACAGTGCGTTCCCAGACCCCTCGACCTTGCGCACGATCCCTCGACAAAGTTCGGGATGCTCCGTGAGTCGATAGTAGAGTCCCAAACTCCCTCGATCTTGAAAAGCGTCGCAGGTCGACAGTGCGTTCCCAGACCCCTCGACCTTGCGCACGATCCCTCGACAAAGTTCGGGATACCCCGTGAGTCGATAGTAGAGTCCCAAACTCCCTCAACCTCGGGAAGCGTCGTAGGTCGACAGTGCGTTCCCAGACCCCTCGACCTTGCGCACGAGACCTTGACAAAGCTCGGGATGCCTTGGGTCGACAGTAGAGTCTCAAACTCCCTCGACCTCGGAAAGTGTTACCGGGTCAACAGCAAGCCCGAGCACCTTCGACCTCATTTATCCTCGACAAATGTTAAGACAGCAATTTTCCCAAACTACGGGAACGCAAGAGCTGGGACCTTCACGGGCCCTCCGACCTGCAAAGGTCATCACCTGCGGAAGCAGGTTACAGGCCAAAGAATGCCCCTTGAAGCCGACCGCAGCGTGGAATCGGCTATCTCAACCTGAAGTGCTCGGCTCTCAATGGTGCGAAAGGTACTCCTCACCCAGCACCTACATTATTGCATTTACCTTATGCACCAGGACGGTCGACAGAATTTCGGCCGAGCTCAGGATCTTCCCGACCAAGGTCGGGTACCCTACCGAGCCAAACACAAGTCAAGGAACGAGGATGGAGTGGGCTACGCCATGACGCAAGGCTCCGACTAAAGCCCTGCCTCGTCCTCCCACTGATGACGTTGCTCGCGGAAGCAGTCTTCAGGCCAAAGCGCCTCTAAGAGCTGACCGCAGAGCAGAATCGGCTACCTCTACATGGAGTCGGCTGACTGCAGAGCAGGCTTCCAATGGTGCGAAAGGTACTCCTCACCCAGCACCTATGTTATTGCATTTATTTGCTTACATCATAATGTTCGACAAGACCCCGACTGAGCTCGAAAGATCCTCCGACCAAGATTGAAATGCTCATTTGAGCCAACCATGAGCCGAGGTCCTCCGACCTCAGGCATACCTTCACCGCCAGTCTCCGGGTTGATCTATGTAGATCCCCGAATAAAGACTCGACCGACTTTAAATGTCGGTCTAGGCCGATGCATACTTGCGGCAATGACCTCAAGCCCGAACATTCTAGCCGAGCCTAGTAGCACCGAGTCATTATGTTTCGGTTCTACTAATTGGTATACCAGCCAAATTCGGGGTTAATCACCACGAAAGCCTTAACGATAGCAGAATTCTGACTCACGATCTCGTTGGGGTCTGACTCCCAAACTCTTGCGAATCTATATCCGAAAAGCCAGGCTCAAAGATAGCCAATACTTTCGAGAAATCGGATCCCGAGTCCTAAGGCTCGGCGGGATTCAACTCCGAGCTCAGGGGCTCGGCAAGACTCAAAGCCGAGCTCAAAAACATCGAAATGCTCCCTAGTTGACCTATGCTTAACAAAGCGCAAACAAAGCTCGGCCGAGCCCGAGAAACTTATCAAAGGGGACTAGCCTAACTGGTCGAAAATTCACACAGAAGGAAAAAACAGAACCGACGCAGATTCAGAACAAATCCAGAACAAACGCAAGTTTAGTAAAAATTTTCCATTAATAAAAGCCTGAAGGCTAAGTACAAGATCAAGGTTCGGCCATACACTTTAAAGAGCCGACCTTACTTACACAAAAAAACAAAAACAAAAAGGGAGTAAACAGTAACCTAGGAGGCGGGCGCAGAGGAAGTCTTGGCCCGAGCGACATCGACAGCTTGGAGGGCGGTATCGGAAGCTCCTTCCGGATCACCCTCGGCGGGTACCTCACCCTCCTCGGCTGCCTGAGCTTCGACACCAGCCGGGTCTTCAGGCACCTCGAGCCCTTCAACTCCTGCCCCAGGCTGGAGCATACTAAGGTTGAATTCGGGGCAGAGCCGCTTTAGTTGTTTACTGAAGTCCTCGAAGCCGCGGACGAGCCCGTTCACAGCTTCCTCCTCCAGTAGATCACGAAACTCTTCCGATTCTCGGAAGAGTTCGACCCCGCGCTGAGCCGCGCATCGAGCCTCCTCCTGGGCTCTCTCCACGCAGCCCTCGAGCTCTGCAGCCCTGAGCTTCGCGCCCTCCGCCTCCTGCTCGCATGCGGCAAGCGCCGACTGGGCCTTGCTCAGACGCGACTCGGCGGCGTGCAGCTCCGACCTGGCCAAGGCATGCGCGCCCTTCTCCTCCTCAAGCTCCTCGGTCCGCGACCGGAGCTCACCCTCGACGGCCTCAACTCTTGCGAGCAGTTCCTGCCGCAAGAGCTTAACTTCGCCACGCCTCGCCTCGGCCTGGCGAAGTTTCTTTTCGGCCTTCTCCTGCCCGCGTTGGTATCGCCGGCCCCGATCCCGATAGTCTGATGCAATGTGCATCAAAGTCTCGAGCTCGTGGAGACGCTGTTAACAAAGAGAAATGAGTCACGACTGAATTAAAAGATGGAAACAAAAATTCATAGGCGAACTTACCCGGACTGCGGAGCAGTAGACCCCGTCCATGAAGCTATTGTAGCTCTGCGACCGGATCTTGGCCTGGTCGACCGGGAGCAGCGTGACGTGAAAAACTTGCCGCGCCACGGCAGGATCGTCGAGGGCCGAGTCGCCCTCAAAAACCTCCCACGAGGGGAGGTAAGGCCTCCTCTCCGGCTGAGGATCGGCCTCTGGGGGGCATGGAAGACTAGGCCTCGATGGACTCGGTGGGGGCGGGGGCGGCCTCGGAGCACCCTGGCTGCTCCCTGGCTCAGAATCCGAGCGTTGCTGCTCGGAAGCTGAGCGCCTCTGCTCGAGAGGATGTCGACCAGGGCGCTGAGAAATGGGGGCCGGGCAAGCTAACATAGCCGATGTCCCCGTAGATCCCGAGCCCCTATGATCGGTGCTCGGGACCTCCGGAGCAGGCCTGGAAGGCCCGACCTGGGCCGCAGGCCTGGAAAGCCCAACCTAGGCCGCACTCGTCTCGGGGCCGGAGAGTCTGGCTTTCTTCTTCAGCTCGGGCGAAGTCCCGCTGATTTCTGCCGCCCTCTTCCGGAAGCGCGCGTAAAGGGCAGCATCTTTCGTCACCATCTTCACAACGTCTGCAAACAGGAGAAGGATTAGGTCAGAATGACAGAAAATAGACAAGCAAGAGCAACGTAAGAGGAAAAGAGAACACCACCACCCTTACCCCGAGGGCGCGCAGAGCTCAGGCCCACGTTGACCAAAGCGTCCTCGCTTATTAGGCCGTTCAGAAGAATACTCTCCTCGAGGCCATAGAGAGCATCGAGGATCTTCTGCTCGGACCCGGACAACTTTGGGAGTCTGTTGGCAGTCTTGAGTCGAGCCTGCCCCCATCTGAGGTCGAACCCCCATGTCCGCTCTGTTGCCCAGATAGACAACCCAAGAGGGGGGGGGGTGAATTGGGTTTTAAAATAATTTTGATAATTAAATCGATGTGGTTGATTAATTAAAAACTATTGCAAGTTATTTAATTAATGCTAAGTGCTGTGAGTGATGTGAGGGGAAGAAGAAGAGAGACAATCCAATGCAAACACAGAGTTTTATAGTGGTTCGGAGCTACCCCTTGCTCCTACGTCCACTCCCCAAGTCTCTCTTGGGAATTCACTATAACCCCCTTGGATTACAGCCGGTTGTTTTGCAAGCTCACAACCAAACTTGTTGTTTTACGAGCTCACAACGAACTCGGTCGGTTTTCCCAGGCTCACCGACTAGAACCAACCCCGATTGTTTTCCCGGGCTCACAATCAAACCCTTACACACGTTGGTTTTTAACTTGGCTCACCAACCAACCTTTGTCCCCTTGATTCAATCCCCCGATTGAACCAAGTAAATACAAGTTATAGAAAGAAAGGAAAATAAGCTTCTCAAAAGCAGATGTAAAACAATATAATCAAAAGAGGAGTTTAGAAGCCCTCAAATGCTTTTAAGCTGAAGTAGAGGAATGGCTTCTTGAACTCCGGTCTCCTCTCGAATGTGTAGTCGACTTGAATGCTGGAGGAGAAGGCTTTAATTCCTGGGAAGATGTAGGTGGAGCTGTAAATGCAGATCTTCCCTTTTTCGTTGAAGAGCACGTTGCAGAGCTCCAATCCTTGATTAGTTGGAGTGGAATAACTGTTCTCTTCCTTGCTACAGTCTTCTGTGGCTATTTAAGCCAACCCCCACGGAAACTAGCCGTTACACTGCTTTTTCTGCCCGTTCTGCACACTCTGCGCAGCCTGACAATATGACCGTTGGTGGGTTGGAGTCGACTCGCGCGATCAGGAGTCGACTCGGCTGTAGCGGGAGTCGACTCAAGCTTTTCCGGAGTCGACTCGGCTACTGTTCCAAATTTGAATTAAAGTTGCCGTCACGACTGGGAGTCGACTCGTCTTGACCTGGAGTCGACTCGCCAACTTCTGGAGCTGACCTGGCAATTTTGGAGTGGGCTCATCCACTGAAGTCCGTGGATCCAATTTTGAATTTTGTCCACTCGAGTCGACTCGACTGTCCTTGGAGTCGACTCGAATCTCAGAGCCCGAACTCCCGATTCTCTGTCTTTTGGCTCATCCAGTCTTGGAGTCGACTCGAACTTCCTTGGAGTCGACTCGGCTCTCAGTTTCCAAAAGTTGGTCTTCTGCCTTTTGACGTGAAGCTTGTCTTGGAGTCGACTCGAGCTGTCTGGGAGTCGACTCGAATCTCAGACTCGAAAACTGCTCTCTGACTTTTCTTTGTGTACCTCTTGGAGTCGACTCTTACTACCCTGGAGTCGACTCGTTGAACATTGGAGTCGACTCGCGCACTTCAGGAGTCGACTCGTTGACAGGTTCTGAGATGAGGCTTTCTGTTCTTCTTTCTGTTCTCAGTCTGAGTCGACTCGTACTAGTCTGGAGTCGACTCGAGCTCGTGCCAGTGAACTTGATACGCTTGGAGTCGACTCGTGATACTCAGGAGTCGACTCGAATCTCAGACTTTGGTTCAGCAGACTTCTTAACTTATCCAAAATACTATGAACCAAATCTAGAGACACTTGGACAGGATTTTCACTGAAACACTCAATTGAATTCATTAGTAATCACAAGATATACTCAAATGCTTTGAGCTCATCAAAATCAAATGGGGTTTTAATCAATCACTCCACAATCTCCCCCTTTTTGATGATGACAAAACTTTGAGTATATGTAAAATGACTTGCTCAATAAATAATGAAATAAAATCCATAAATGAATTCAAATGTCTGATAATTTAATTTATCCAAGTTTGAAAGGAGTGAAACAACAAATTTCGGAGTTAAAGCTCCCCCTTTCATTTGGAATTATATAAGCCTTCATATTATGCAATCAATTGTTTGGCTTATATGTCATTAATGATTTAGCTTGATTAAAATTCAGATTCTCCCCCTCAACATATGCATTCAACTATGTTTTGATTCTCTGAATTTCCTTTTAATGCTTTGAAGTTTTTGAACTGAATTTTTTTTGTTTTTAGAGGAAAAATCTGTCAATTTGTTCTTGAGTAGGATTCAGCTAATCTCCGAATATCCCTTGAATAGATTCTGGAGATTACTCCATTAGGAGCCCCAAAAGAGAGATAATGAGCCTCGAGGTACCGAATCCACTTAGAACAAATTTGTGTGTCTTTTTATTGATTTCCATTGATTTCTTTTACATATTTCATCCATATTTCTCCCCTTTTACATATTGTATACATATTTCTCCCCCTTTTTGTCATCATACCAAAAAGGAGGTAATCACACACAATCAATGGCACAACCAATCATCAAATGGCACAGAAATGAAGATAAGATGTCTACTCATTGTATTGATATGAATGTGAATACATTTGAGCATACAATACATAAAGCAAAGCAATACAAAACAAAGCAAAAAGAACATCTATGGTCTCCTCGAGGATGAAGATCCCCCCTCGAGGATGTATCTCCCCCTCTCGATGATGCATCTCCTCCTCTGGAGGATGTGGCTCCTCCTCTCGAGGATGTGACTCCTCCTCTCGAGGATGGTGCTCCTCCTCTCAATCGGCTCTGCTCCATGAGGAGGGTGACTGCATCTGTGACATGGCCAAGCTGTGTGATGATAGACGTGGTGGCTCTGCTATGTGTAGTGGAGAGCTCTGTCACCGACGCCTGAAGCCCAGTCACCGATGTCTGAAGTGCGTCCAGCTTGTCGATGAGTACATTCGCCAAGCGCTCGGCCCCCTCGGTGGTGGTGTGCATGTCACGACCTATCTCCTCTCGCATCTGTCGAGTGGAGCTCGTGACCTCACTCATGCTGTGGAACTGGGCCTGGACCAAGCTCCAGACATTGTAGATCTCTTCCCGTACATGAGCCGTCATGTCAGTCACGGCTGTCAAGGAAGGGACCAACTGAGAAGATACGGGTGCAGGAGTGGGAGCAGGCACCGCACCTCGGAGCTCCCGAAGCAGCTCATCCCTCACCTCTCTGACTATCTCCTGTCGCAGCTCCCGGAGCTGCTCAGGATCAATCCGGACCGCCATAGAGGGTGGTGCCGAGGAGGAAGGTCCGGCGGAGGTGGTAGGAGCAGGAGGAGTGGATGGAAGGTCTGGATGGTTTGGGTAGTCTGAATCGGGCTCAGGACTGGGTGAAGGTCTGGTGGTCTGAGCGGTGAGGGTAGACTTCCTAACCCATACCCCCTCTCTCTTCCGAAACCCCATCCTGTGCATGGTCCCCGTACACAAGCGATCTGTCCATCGCAATGCACGAGAGGGTTCCCTCTCAGGAATGGAAATCTCGTACTCCCTAAAGAGAAGAGTAAAAATCATGCCGTATGGGAGGGTGAGCCTAGGTCTATCTAGGGGCTCACACATATACCTATATATGAGTTTGGGAAAGTTGACCGGGGTGTCCTGAAGAATGTAAGACATAATAGCTAGGTCCCTCTCATTTACAAAATCAAATCTTCCTGTCTTAGGGAAGACAGACCTGGACAGAATACTCAAAAGGATTCTCACTTCAACAGGAAGTGAGCTAGCAGATACCTCGTCTAGGGGGGACTGAGGTGGATGCCCTAAGACGACCGTAAGGGCCTCAACTCTATCCTCAGGGTGTGCGGGAGCCACCCCTACTAGTGGAAGGTGGAGGATGTGGCCAATAAGATCCTCCGTGACAAACACAGGGACACCGGCTACTGTGCCCTCGATACCCCCATCTCCCCGATGGACGGTACCGTAAAACTCTCTAACGAGCCCTGGATATGTGGGGAGGTCCAATGTAAGGAAGAACTCTAAGCCCTGGGCTCTAAGCCTATCACCTATGGTGAACCCTTCCCGGGAGAGGAAGTCGAAATCGACATACCTCCCGGTGGAGACGACCTTCCCGGCCAATGGCCTCGCGGGAACCGCCCTAGGCGGGGAACGAGCCGGAGGTGGTTGCCTCGCGGGATCGTGCCGCGCCTTGGAGCGCCGCTCGGGACCAGCCTCGGGACGGGACCTCTTCCTAACCACGGTCTTACGAGGCATCTTGACCTAAACGGGAAGAAACACCTAAAGGACGGAGAAAGGTCGACGGAGGAGACTCGGGACGGACCGGAGACGACCTAGGAACGGACGAAAACCCTAAGAATCGGTGAAAAATCGACCGAACAGATGTTGGAGACGATCGGGGAAGACCTAGGAGTCGGCTCTAGGGCTTTTTGAACAGTGGCGGCTTGAAAGAAAAGTGTTTGCGAAACGACAAACCTAGGGTTAAAAAGTCGGATCCCGACTGCGAGTCGACTCCCCTGAGTCGCGAGTCGACTCGACCTCGAGTCGACTCTCCTTATGCGCCTGTAGACTTCGAGTCGACTCCCGACAATGTGCGAGTCGACTCCCCCTTAGGAGCCGGCTCTGAAACTTACTCGAGTCGTCTCTAACCTTGGCACGCACCTAAAAGTCATGCTATAACCATGCCAAATGAGGGAAAATCACCTAATTATGATCTGATTTGATGATCATTGAAAAGAAACTCTATTTTAACCACATTGTAATCATCAAAATCAATTATTCTAGTGAAAACCACCACTAGGATGGATCAATCACTCCTAATCCTCTCCTAAGCACACTAAACCTCTCTTCACTTAGGGGTTTTGTAAAAATATCTGCTAATTGATTATCAGTACAAACAAATTGGAGTGTCACATCACCATTCAATACATGATCTCTTATGAAGTGATGTCTTATCTCAATGTGTTTAGTTCTTGAATGTTGAATTGGATTTTTAGTTAGATTTATGGCACTTGTATTATCACAATTAATGGGAATTTTATCTTGTTTAATGCCATAATCTTCTAATTGTTGTTTAATCCACAAGATTTGAGCACAACAACTCCCGGCTGCCACATATTCAGCTTCAGCAGTGGATAATGCAATCGAGTTTTGTTTCTTGCTAAACCATGAGATAAGGTTTTCTCCTAGAAATTGACAAGACCCGCTGGTACTTTTTCTATCAAGCTTACATCCAGCGAAGTCTGAATCTGTGTATCCTATTAAGTTTAGGCTAGATTCTTTAGAGTACCATAGCCCTATGTTCTTAGTTCCTATTAAGTATTTAAAAATTCTCTTAACTGCAGCTAGGTGTGATTCTTTAGGATTAGCCTGATATCTAGCACACATGCAAACACTAAACATAATATCAGGTCTACTTGCAGTAAGATATAGTAAAGATCCTATCATACCTCTATAAAGTTTTTGATCTACAGATTTACCTGATTCATCTTGATCTAATTTGCATGATGAGCTCATGGCGGTGCTGATTGATTTGTTTCCTTCCATATCAAACTTCTTGAGCATCTCCTTGACATATTTTGCTTGATTGATGAAGATGCCTCCTTCAGATTGTTTGATTTGAAGCCCGAGGAAGTAGTTCAGCTCTCCCATCATGCTCATCTCAAACTCACTCTGCATCAAATCAGCAAACTCTTCGCAGAGACGATTGTTAGTAGCACCGAAAATGATATCATCTACATAATCTGTACTAATAGCATCTCCTTATTTTGCTTTTTCAGAAATAATGTTGTGTCTACATTTCCCCTAGAGAATTCATGTTCTAATAGGAATTTACTAAGTCTCTCATACCATGCTCTAGGTGCTTGTTTTAATCCATAAAGTGCTTTGTTCAGTTTATACACATGATTAGGGTATTGATGATTTTCAAAACCAGGAGGTTGTTCTACATACACTTCCTCATTAATATACCCATTTAAAAATGCACTTTTTACATCCATTTGAAATAGTTTGAAATCCTTAGAACATGCATATGCTAATAATAGTCTAATAGCCTCAAGTCTAGCTACGGGAGCAAAGGTTTCATCAAAATCTATGCCTTCTTCTTGATTATAACCCTTTGCCACTAGTCTAGCCTTATTCCTTATAACAATTCCATTTTCATCTAGCTTATTTTTATATATCCATTTTGTACCTATAATTGGATATTTAGAAGGTCTCTCTACTAGATCCCACACTTTGTTTCTAGTAAATTGGTTTAGTTCTTCTTGCATTGCATTTATCCAATTTACATCATTTTCGGCTTCTTCTATATGTTTGGGCTCAAAGTGTGAAACAAAAGCTAGATGGTTATTTAGATTTCTAAGTGAAGCTCTAGTCCTAACCGGTTGAGATGGATCATCTAGAATGAGTTCCTTAGGATGCCTGTGAGCATACCTCCAAGCTTTTGTTAGCCCATGATCCACAATAGCCTCTTGGCTTGATGATTCTCCTTCAATCAACTTTTGATTATCATCTTGTAATCCCATCTCATCTATCTTTTCCTCAAGTATTTCAACATCATCATCAAAATTAACTTTTTTACTAGAGGAGATGTCACTAGAGTCATCAAATACTACATGTATAGATTCTTCTATGACTAAGGTTCTTTTATTAAATACTCTATAGGCTTTACTAGTTGTAGAATAACCTAAGAATATTCCTTCATCAGATTTAGGGTCAAATTTCCCTAGATTATCTTTTCCATTATTATGCACAAAACACCTACATCCAAAAACATGAAAATAATTAACCTTTGGTTTTCTGTTTTTCCACAGTTCATAAGGTGTTTTCTTTATAATGGGTCTCAATAGAACTCTATTTAATATGTGACAAGAGGTATTAATGGCTTCTCCCCAAAAGTACTTAGGGAGGTTACTTTCACATAACATAGTTCTAGCCATTTCCTCTAGTGTTCTATTCTTCCTTTCCACAACTCCATTTTGTTGTGGTGTCCTAGGTGCTGAGAAATTATGGGTTATCCCCTTTTTACTACAAAATTCATCAAATGATTGATTTTCGAATTCGGTACCATGGTCACTTCTAATGGCTATGACTGAAGACTCTCTATCATTTGTTACTTCCTTATGGAACTTCTTAAAAACAGAAAATGCTTGATCCTTATGTGCTAGAAACATGACCCATGTGTACCTAGAGTAATCATCTACTATAACTAGACCATATTTATTTCCACCTAGGCTTGTTGTTCTAGTTGGACCAAATAGGTCCATGTGTAGTAATTCTAGAGGCCTAGAAGTAGAGACACATTTTATGGATTTAAAAGAGTTCCTAGATTGTTTCCCAAATTGACATGCTTCACATATTTTGTTCTTTTCAAATTTTAATTTTGGCAAACCTATCACGGAGTCTCTTTTAACTAGTTTAGTTATTGTGTCCATGCTTGCATGACCTAACTTACGGTGCCATAACCAACTAGCATCATTATCTTTAGTTTCATTTACAACTAGACATTGGTTATGTTTTGCAAGATCTTCTAGGTCTACAACATATACATTTCCACGTCTAATTCCTTTAAAAACTAAACTATTATCATTAGGATTTGTTATAATGCATAGTGATGGTTTAAACATAACATCATATCCTATATCACATAATTGACTAATGCTTAACAAGTTATGCTTAAGACCATCAACATATCTAACATTATCTATAAAAGTAGAAGGGGTGATTTGAACTTTACCAATACCAATGATATGACCTTGGTTGTTGTCTCCAAAAGTCACAGCACCTCCCTTCTTAGCTTCAAGGGTGAAAAATTGATCTTTATCACCCGTCATGTGCCTTGAGCAGCCACTATCCAAATACCAGCGGTTTTTGTTGACCTCGGCTGCAAGACACTCCTACACAAGCAAATCATGTCATCTTAGGTACCCAAGTTTTCTTGGGTCCTTCATGGTTAGTCAAGTTGGTTCCTTTTGGAACCCATACCCTTTTAATTTTCCTTTTTGTTTTACTTTTTCTATAGTCACATGCATTTGCCTTATGTCCTATAGTTCCACAACAAAAGCAGGTTATTTTCTTAGTTTTAGTTTCTCCAGCTTTAACAAAGAAGTTACTAAGAAGTTTTTGTTTATTTCTTGGTTTATACCCTAAACCCGCTTTATTAAATACTGCTCGTTGACTGTTTAGTATTATGTTTAATTTTTCAGAACTATATGTAAATTTTTCAACTAAGGATTTGTATTTGTTAAGTTCTTTAGTTAGTGTTTGATTTTCTGCTTTTAGATCATTAAGTTCTTTTGTAAGATCCTTATCTAAGGTTTGTTTATATTTTTTAAGTTCTGAAAATTTCTTAGTTAGTTTTTCATTATCTTTAGTTAAGGTGTTAGTCTTTTGAGTTAAAAGTTGGTTGTTTGTTTTAAGTTCAATATTTTCTTTGGTGATTAAGTCCTTATCCTTAACTAATTTATCGTATTTATGTAGGTATGATTGATTAGCTATTTTCAGTTCTTTATTCTTAAGATTTATAGCCTTATATTCTACCATTAACTCATTAAATGCATCATAAAGTTCATCAAAAGAAAAATCAAGATGCGTATCGGAAGTTACCTCGTTTTCGTTGGCTATGAAGCAGAAATTGGCCTTCTCTTCTTGTTCATCATCTGATGAGGAGGATGATGAGTCGGAGTCGGATAGTGTAGTGACAAGAGCCTTCTTCTTCTTGTACTTACTCCCCTTCTTCAGTAAGGGGCACTCTGCTCTTATGTGACCCGGCTTCTTGCACTCGTAACACCCAATCCCCTCGTTTTCCCTTTCCTTACCTTTGTCCTTGCGGTAGAAATTTGAGGGGCCTCTCCTTTGATGATAGGACTTCTTGTGGTTGATGAATCTCTTGAACTTGCGCACAAGAAGAGCCTCACCATCATCTTCCTCATGTTCTTCTTCTTCACTGCTGCTACTGCAGGACAAGTCCTTGTTAGATGAAGTAGATTTAAGTGCTATTACCTTTTTCTTATGAGAGGACTCTTCTTCGCTGTGTTGCTTCATGGTTAGCTCGTGAGTCATTAGGGATCCAAGGAGCTCTTCGAGTGGAAGCTTGTTCAAGTCTTTAGCTTCTTGGATTGCCGTCACCTTGGCTTCCCATGACCTTGGTAGACAGCGAAGTATTTTCCTGACAAGATCACTGTTAGTATAGCTCTTGCCAAGGCTTTTTAGGCCATTGACAATGTCAGTAAACCTAGTGAACATGCTAGTGATTGTCTCATTAGAATCCATTTTAAATAGTTCATACTTATGAACCAATATATTAATTTTGGATTCTTTAACTTGATTCGTGCCCTCATGGGTCACTTCAAGTCTATCCCAGATATCTTTTGCAGAGTTGCAAGTAGAGACCCTATTGAATTCATTTCTATCTAAGGCACAATAAAACACATTCATAGCTTTAGAGTTTAATTGTGCCTTCCTCATGTCATGTTCATCCCAATCCTTTTCTAATTTGGGTACCTTAACACCCTCTACATATGTGGATGGGATGTATGGGCCATTCACTACAATGGTCCACATCTCATAGTCTTGGGCTTGGACGAATATTCTCATCCTAGCCTTCCAGTATGAGTAGTCGGATCCATTGAAGAAAGGGGGTCTTTGGGTGGACTGACCCTCAATGTGAGAAGATCCAAATGGGGTTGTCATTTTGATCTTTTAACTCTTGAGTGGAAGAGTTTTTGGCTCTGATACCACTTGTTGCCCAGATAGACAACCCAAGAGGGGGGGGGGGGGGTGAATTGGGTTTTAAAATAATTTTGATAATTAAATCGATGTGGTTGATTAATTAAAAACTATTGCAAGTTATTTAATTAATGCTAAGTGCTGTGAGTGATGTGAGGGGAAGAAGAAGAGAGACAATCCAATGCAAACACAGAGTTTTATAGTGGTTCGGAGCTACCCCTTGCTCCTACGTCCACTCCCCAAGTCTCTCTTGGGAATTCACTATAACCCCCTTGGATTACAGCCGGTTGTTTTGCAAGCTCACAACCAAACTTGTTGTTTTACGAGCTCACAACGAACTCGGTCGGTTTTCCCAGGCTCACCGACTAGAACCAACCCCGATTGTTTTCCCGGGCTTACAATCAAACCCTTACACACGTTGGTTTTTAACTTGGCTCACCAACCAACCTTTGTCCCCTTGATTCAATCCCCCGATTGAACCAAGTAAATACAAGTTATAGAAAGAAAGGAAAATAAGCTTCTCAAAAGCAGATGTAAAACAATATAATCAAAAGAGGAGTTTAGAAGCCCTCAAACGCTTTTAAGCTGAAGTAGAGGAATGGCTTCTTGAACTCCGGTCTCCTCTCGAATGTGTAGTCGACTTGAATGCTGGAGGAGAAGGCTTTAATTCCTGGGAAGATGTAGGTGGAGCTGTAAATGCAGATCTTCCCTTTTTCGTTGAAGAGCACGTTGCAGAGCTCGAATCCTTGATTAGTTGGAGTGGAATAACTGTTCTCTTCCTTGCTACAGTTTTCTGTGGCTATTTAAGCCAACCCCCACGGAAACTAGCCGTTACACTGCTTTTTCTGCCCGTTCTGCACACTCTGCGCAGCCTGACAATATGACCGTTGGTGGGTTGGAGTCGACTCGCGCGATCAGGAGTCGACTCGGCTGTAGCGGGAGTCGACTCAAGCTTTTCCGGAGTCGACTCGGTAACTGTTCCAAATTTGAATTAAAGTTGCCGTCACGACTGGGAGTCGACTCGTCTTGACCTGGAGTCGACTCGCCAACTTCTGGAGCTGACCTGGCAATTTTGGAATGGGCTCATCCACTGAAGTCCGTGGATCTAATTTTGAATTTTGTCCACTCGAGTCGACTCGACTGTCCTTGGAGTCGACTCGAATCTCAGAGCCCGAACTCCCGATTCTCTGTCTTTTGGCTCATCCAGTCTTGGAGTCGACTCGAACTTCCTTGGAGTCGACTCGGCTCTCAGTTTCCGAAAGTTGGTCTTCTGCCTTTTGACGTGAAGCTTGTCTTGGAGTCGACTCGAGCTGTCTGGGAGTCGACTCGAATCTCAGACTCGAAAACTGCTCTCTGACTTTTCTTTGTGTACCTCTTGGAGTCGACTCTTACTACCCTGGAGTCGACTCGTTGAACATTGGAGTCGACTCGCGCACTTCAGGAGTCGACTCGTTGACAGGTTCTGAGATGAGGCTTTCTGTTCTTCTTTCTGTTCTCAGTCTGAGTCGACTCGTACTAGTCTGGAGTCGACTCGAGCTCGTGCCAGTGAACTTGATACGCTTGGAGTCGACTCGTGATACTCGGGAGTCGACTCGAATCTCAGACTTTGGTTCAGCAGACTTCTTAACTTATCCAAAATACTATGAACCAAATCTAGAGACACTTGGACAGGATTTTCACTGAAACACTCAATTGAATTCATTAGTAATCACAAGATATACTCAAATGCTTTGAGCTCATCAAAATCAAATGGGGTTTTAATCAATCACTCCACACGCTCGGAGGACAAAAAGAAAAACTTCTCCTTCCACCCATGAATAGAGGTCGGAGCACCCCGGAAAAATGACTGACCGCTCCGAAGAGCAATGTACAGCCATTCCCCGTCTCCCAGGTTGGACTTCAATAAGAAGCACCATCGGAAGACATTGACAGAGGTCGGTATCCCATGCAAAAGCACAGGGACAAGAAACCGATTATCGTCCTCCTTGCATTCGGAGCGAGCTGTGCTGGGACAAGCTAATATGTCACCAGCAGCTCGTTCACGAATCCGTGGAAGGAAAACCGCAGGCCAGGCCAGTGTTTCCAAGTACACTCCGATCCGACCCGGTGGAGGCCTCGTTATCCTGTCACCAGGCTCCGCATGTTCCAGACGAAACCCTCGCTGAGGGAAAAACCACTCCTCAGTCATCTCCGTCTCCCCCTCACTCATAGTGGATCCGAATTCATCCGGACCACGACCCATCCCAAAGAAATGATCAAAAGGGAGGAAGAATCAAAAAAAAAAAAAAATCAAAAATAAAAACTCTCCGAGCAGACAAAAGAAAAAAAAGAGAGGGGGGGGGGGGAAGACACCTACTAAAACCTCACCGGAGATGATAACGGGCGGCAAGGAAGCCTGTGTAAACCACTTCGAAAGGCCGCCGGAAGAAAGAACAAGAGAGTACTAGAAAAACACTAAGCTATGGCAACCAGATAGAAACCCTGAAACTAGATCAGGGGTTTATATAGGCCTCTCCGACGGCCTAGATCGGTGGGACAGAATCCTGCCTCCCCGTCCTGATTATGCCACGTGTCGACCCCAGAAGTTCAAAGCGGCGTATCCCATTCAGATCGATGCTTTGAATACCGAATCAAGGCGGCGTCCCATCGGATCGTGGAGCTCCATCATGAGCCCACGATGCAAGGCCGTTTCGAATGACGAAAAGGCGTCGTCCTGCCTTCTCCAAATAATGACACCTCGAAACATGCGGAGCGCCGCAAAAATTCGAAATTCCTAAGCCCCCACCAATGCAACATTAAATAACACAAAGCATCATTAAACCACTACTTCCCACATCCGAGCTCGCAGGTGGCTCGAACTAGGAAGTCAGGAGGTAGTGTTAGGAGAAGAACTATGTTACCCCCGAATAACCCTAAGGCACCCGATATAAACTAGCTCGACTCGGCCTCCCTCCGACCAGAAGGCGCCCGACCAGTGAGCGCCCGACCAGAAAGCGCCCAATCAGAAGGCGCCCGACCAGCAAGCGTCTAATCAGCGAATGCTTAACCCGAAGGCACCCGGCCTAAAGGCAACTGGCCCGGCTCGGCGTCCGACTAGACGCTAGCTTCCGAAACGTCCCACCTAAGTGTTCGGCCTCGGCTTAACCCCTCTCAAGAGCCTAACTCCAGATACTCAAGTCTCCATATCGTACTACCACCAAACCATTAATGCGCATGGCCTTTGCAGGCCTCCGGCGCACTCAACCTTTAACGCGCGTGGCCTCTGCAGGCCTCCGGCGCACTCAACCATTAATGAGCATGGCTTAATATGATCTCCGGACCACTCGACCATCAAAGCGTATGACCTCTTCTGATCTCCGGTTCACTCAACAATCAATGCGCTTGTTATCTACGGACCGCAAGCCCTCCACGGCAGACAGTTGAACCACTCGACCACGTCTGATCTCCCACGACAACTCACTGACTCCGGTCTAACTCCGGTCTGATCTTTTTTCACGACGCTATTAATGCACATGATCGTGCTCAATTATAACAAAGAGGACAATCTGCCCCGTCACTTCACAGGTAATACAATACCCCTCTATAAAAGGGGAACCCCTCCATCTTGGGAGGGGGTTGGACACTGAAATCCGGAAAAACATCTTCCTCTTTTCTCCCCCATATTTGCCCCCTCTGACTTAAGCATCGGAGGGCCGGCGCCGGAAACTCCGGCCACCGGCTTCTTGCAGGTCTTCCGGAGGACGCCGCCCGCCAACCGACCGCCGCCCCCCGTCCGAAGCGCCGGAGCTCCTCCTCCTCAGCCGACGGCCGTCTCCGGGTCCAATTTTCAGCAACACCAAATATAAAAAAAACAAAAATGAAATTGTTATGAAAAATAAAGAACAAAAACTAAAAAGGAAACAGCTCAATGTGAAATCGAAACCCACGGCTCTAAACCGCAGTAGGCATCGTCAGCCATGGAAAAATGAAAAAGAAAAGGACAGACAAGGGAAAGTAATAGAAAATATATCAAGAATAAATCAGCAAATTTTATGTGCAGCGGCATTAGCATCTCACTACTTAAATGCAAGGGAAAGAGAGAGAGAGAGAGAGAAAAAGGCAAATCCAGTATTTTGCCCACCGTGGAAAACCATACACATTAAAAAAAAACCCATAAATCCTGGAGACTACGAACGCTTCGGTCAATTAAGTGATATAGCCTTACCACACGTGCAGCATATCAATTTAGGATACAAATCCAGCCCCAAGGTCCCACCAAAAATTCTGAGGTTAAGCCTGCCCTAATTACAAACCCAAACGCATGGACCTGCGAGCAGTAAACTGGAGTAAATCCTCTTGAAAATGGACAGGGGTTTTATTTTTTATGCGGATGAAGGATTCACCTTTCTTGATGCAAGTCAACATTGGATCGCACAATGATCACTTTGGATGAGTGAGGAAGTTTAGAATGCTTTGAGAGCCATGCAGGACACGATCCAATGGTTAGTGTCGTGGAAGAAGGCCAATCATTCTTTTGCATGAAACATACAACCTGAGCTCTTTGAAAATGGTATGATTCTTCCAAACATTATGTGAGAATTCGTGCAGGCGTATATTTAGTCACATATCAGTTATGTACTAAATAGATCTTAGGTATTTTTACAGGACTAAAAAACCAAAAAATACCTTCGGACTAGCTTTTTTTGGATAAGATTTTAGATTGTGACAAAGATATCAGAGCAGATCCGGCTTATGATTTATGTAGACTACGAGACACTATAGCATAGGCATATAATGACTGACCATATTCTCGTCGTAATACTTGTGATTTAGATTTGAATGAGTTTGAATTCTTAACTTAACGAGAATGTTAAGACTTAAACTAGAGAAGTATGTATGTTAGTCCCATATCGACCATGCATGGGTACTTATATAGGACCAAGGAATTCAAATAATACTTTCTGGCTAGCCTTTTTTTGTTGAGATTCGGGGTTATTACACATCATGCATGAGAGAAACAACTAATTTAGAAATGCAAATAATTCTATTAAATAGTTTCAACAACTATAAATTTACTCACATTGTAAATGTCTCTTACCAAGATTATCAATCAAAAAAAAATACAAGCACATTCAAGGCAATTATGTATTCAGAGGCATCATAGATAAATTAAAAATAGTTAAATTCAATCGAGAATAATATGTGGCACCATTGTATCACAGATAAGGAAACTCACAATTAATCATTCTCACTAATATAATATTTATGCAAATTTTTAGCTATTCATCAAGCCATATATGTTTTTACTAACTATTCATGTTCACATACAGAAAATAGTTACAAACATAATCACTTATAGTCATCACATAATTGATCATAGTTCTCATGCAGAAAAAAAATGAAAAATCCAAAAGTCCCGTTGAACAGGATAGCTCTACCCATGTATTTATATTTGAGTAAATAAATGTTATATTTGCTTTTTGCATTCACTAGAACATCCTTATGACATCTTAATCAGCAGTAAGATGGACATATTGCAAAGTTGAAGCTGATAGCATAAAGTCATAAAGCTTGGAACCTCTGAAGGAAAAAGATCAGCTTTCGGTCCATATTTTCTTTCTTTTCTCTGGTTGCTTTCAACATATGTAACGAAGGAACCAACAAAAGTTTTTTTTTTATAAAAAAAAGGAATGATACAACTGCGATAGTGATGTTCTAAGAATATTTCTTTTTTTCTATTATTTGATTTTCATTAAAATTTTAATTATTTATTCCTTTATCTCGGATTTTGTTCTTCCTTTATCTCGGTTTTTTAAAAGAGTATATTATCATTAATATTATTAGTAGATGCTTCATCATTAATACGATAAATAAAAGAGCTCAGTAAAAATAGAATTTTTATTTTAGATGTACAAAATCAAATGATTATATTAATAAATTATATCATTATTATTAATAAATATTTGATTCCCCGCATAAGCTGAGTTTTCCATCTATATAGAAGGCAATCACGCTATGCGTTTTAGCGGAAAGAGGCGAAAGATGGAGACGAAGGACCAAACTGTGCCCTTCCCCTCGAGCTACGTGACTCTAAAGCAACTCCAGGAGCTGAGGCTCAAAGAGAGGCAAGAAGAAGAAGAAGAAGAAGAGAAGCTTTGCAGGCAAAAAGATGAAGAGGAGAGGCTCCGAAAGTTCGAGGAGAGGGAGGTGGAGGAGCGGGGGCGGCGGTGGCGGAGGATCGAGGAAAAAGTCGCGCTCCGGAATCCCCGAGTAAACCCTAGATCGAACGGGCCCATTCGCCGGAAATGGCGGACGAACGGCTCCGAACGGCCGATCTCCGGCCCATCCCCGAATCCCGAGGCAGACGGGGCGGCGGAGCCCGTCGGCGGGTCCAATCGGTATTCTTCCGCCAGCTGTCGTTGGAGGGAGAAGCAACCAGCGGAGACGGATCGAACGATGAAGGATGAGCGAGCGTACGGTGACAAGAACGATGGGACGGCAATGGACACCGGGTCGGTGAGCGGATCCGAGAAGATCGCCCCGGAGCCGTCGCCGAAAAACCCCAAAGGCGGCGCGAACGGGAGGAGCCGGGGAGCTTCTCGACCGAAGCGCGAGTTCCGGCCGGCTAGGGTTTTCGGAGGTGGACCGGAGCGGACGGTGGAGATCGAGGGGCGGTATCGGGATCTGAGAATCGACGGCTGGGATGAGAAGCCGGCGGCAGCGGCGGAGAGGAAGCCGGCAGCGGGGAGGAGGGGCGGCCGTTTCGGAATGACCGGCGGTCGTGGGCGCTGGCACACGGCTGCCGGCGGCGGTATGGTGTGGGTCAGGAAGACGACAAGCTCTTAACCGGTTCCAACGTTGAAAGGGAGGTATATTTTTAAATTTTTCGCACTTCTTATTACGGTACTCCAAACTGGAGACTTTGCTATGTCGCTCCGAAGAAGAGACGCAGGAAAGCTGTCGACTGGTTCCAGCTTTATACATGGCTCTATGCTGAAATGCTGTTATTTATCCATTCACAACGCACTTTATACATGAATCTAATGCATCTCAACTGTTATTAAACTGTCTAAGAGTATACGTTCGTAGTTACTGAATTTCTAGGAAAGTGGAGAAGAAAATGAGAAAGGTAAAAGGAGAGAGAGAGGGAGAAAATCTCAAATTATATCGTAATAATATAAACTGTAATGAATTTATATAGACAATCCAAGATTTCCTTTTTAGCACTATTTTTATAATGGATTTCCCTTGTTTAATAAAATAGATCCTACAATTGATATAAAAATAAAATTTTAAAATTTAAATAAAATATTTTTTTTAATTTTTATATTTATGGTTAATATAAGTATAATCTCTCTCTTTCTCTGAGAAAAATATGTAAAAGCCAAATAATAATTCTCAAGGGTTCAATCCAACACTGACCAGATTTGGTAGGTTTTAATGTGTCAGACATAAATCGTGTCTAACTGGAGACTCAAACCAGACTTGGGAATGATTCACTAGCTCTGTTTTGACCAATTGGTCAAGTTCAGATTCGATAACCATGCTAATATATAACCTTCTTAAAGTCGGAAGCCAATTTTCTACACCTAATAGGCATTTCAATAAAGCAGTAGTATTGGAATCATCATTAGTGGATACAACGCTAGCAACACTTGTCGCAGCGTAGTAGCTAGTATGTGATCCAATACCAGAGCGAAAAGACGTAGCAGATTCATATACTGCCGACCAGACCTGGCAGGTTTCAATTGGTTAAACATAAATCAGGTCTAATTAGATACTCAAACCAGACTTGAGCATGATTCAGTAAGTTTGGCTTTGACCAACTGGTCTAGTTTGTACTTGATAACTATGGTTTTACTAATTCTAGATTTGGGTGCATGTTCTTGATTGGCCCTTAACAGAGTCTATTATGATGATATCACGGGCTAGATATGGTTCTGGGCTGGAGACTTGAGATGGAGCTGGATTGGCCCAAAACTTTATCACAACTTATGTAGCCAGAAGCAAAATATATGCATCATAGCATGATTTTAAATCTTTAGATCTCTGCTTTCTTGTTGGGTGGCCAAGCCTTGATGAACTGAGATCAAATGCTGGACCACGGAGGGACCACAGTTAGATCTCGGTCGGTATTTTAGAAATCAAGATGTCAAAATCTTGGCAAATATAATAAATCCAGAATTAATAACTACATTAAAATACTAATTAAAAAATTTAGTAGAAAAAAAAATTAATTTAAATAGTAAATAATTAATTTAAAACATCAGCCAATAATTTAACATAGTATTGGCTGCTTTTTTTGAAACACCTAAGTTTGTTTTTTTTTTTTTGCTTATACAGATTCTTCATATAGTACGGGTACGAATACATCTAATAAAATCAAAATACACTAGCTCGTGAAGTGCTAGTGGCAGCTCTCCCTTTCCTGATCAAAGGATGTACCCTGAGTGATGGGCCGTATAGGCAACCATCCAGTCGGCCGCCTCATTGGCTTTTCTAAATACATGCTTGGCCTTGAAAGGTTCTCCATCCCTCATCATCATCTCTATGTCTGGGATGTTAAATACAGTACTGCTTGCTGAACCCGCTTGTGGAACCGCATCATGGGACAGTTTGAGATGGCCTGAATGACGTGGCAGCTTAGTCGGATGAGTCATAAGGGGGCAGAAGGATAATTCTGCAATAAAATAAAACTCGGACTTTTTCTCTTCTTTGCATTTCCGAAATAAAAAGATCAGTCCTCTTCTTCTCCTGTTCTTGGTATCTCATATCCTACTCTCATTCAAAACCACCTTCTTGTTCATGGGACTTGAGAATTGATTCAACTTCATTTCAACAATAAGGTGAGTTAGAAACTTTGTTCTTGCATACATTTAAAAGAGAAATGAACCTCCTTTGTATTTAATTCTATGGGTCCTAAACTTCAGATGTTCGTAAGTTTTAGCCTGGCTTTGTTGGAGAGTTCTTGAGAGAGGTTCTCTGAAATGGTTTAAAAGAGGGATGCCACGAGAGTAGAAGAAGAAGGGTAATAGTGAAAAAACAATAAGATGGTGGGGATGTCCGACTTGGGGGGTGGATCTGCGGTCCGAGGATCGACGGGAGCTGGGACGGGTTCAGGTGAAGGGAGGAAGGATTCAGGCGCCGGGACCGCGGAGGTGGGCCGCTCTTGGGCGGATGTGGCGAAGGGTGAGCAATGTCGGCATGATGGAGCCCCCAACCGTTCCTCCCCTCGGGTGCGGGAGCTGTTGCAGAAGCGGTTCTCCGAGGTGGTCGACGTCCCGGAGGAGGAGTTAGAGGGCAACCGGTCGGAATGGCGGACCTCCACGATTCTGGTGAGAAGCCTTGGGAGGTTCGTTCCGGCGGAATGGGTGGCGAGGGAGATCAAAAGGGTGGGGCGTTTGGGATATGAAGTGGAGTGCTTCACCTTGATGGATGGTTTCCTCGCCGTCCGGTTCGCGAACGAGGCCGATCGGGAAGCTGCGATGGCGAGCGGGCCGTGGATGGTAGCCGGTCAGCTCCTTGCAGTGGATCGGTGGCGCCCGAACTTCATTCCGGGCGATGTGGGGCTGAGCCGGGTGGTTGTGTGGCTCCGCATGCCAAGGCTACCCTTGGATTACTGGAAGAAGTCGACTATCATGCGGATAGCTGCCTCTGCCGGCACTCCTCTGGCCTTGGATGGGGTCACAGAGCAGGGGAAGAGGTGTGGTTTCGCCAGGGTGAAGCTAGCAATGGACTGCTCTGCTCCTCTCAAACCGGGGACGCTAGTGAGGGGTTCATCGAAGGGGGTGGCGGAGGTCTTCTGGCAGGATTTCGTTTACGAGAACCTGCCGGCCCCCTGCACCAGGTGTGGGCGAATAGGGCATGTGTCGACGGGTTGTGCTTTTTCTATGGCGGAGGCCGTGGTGGCGGAAGAAGGGGAGGTTTAGGGGGACGGGACAGAGGCATCGAGGTCGCCGTCGGTCCAGGTGAGCAGGGGCAGTGATGATCCGGAGGACTTGGCTATGTTCGGCCCGTGGATGGTCACTGGTCATTCGCGGGCGCCGCGGGTGGCTAATGTGCCGGCTCGGAGGAAGGCGACGGGCAAGTCGGGGGTTGGCCCGAACTCTCCGCAATCCGGTATGAAGCCAGGCGCGACCGGGACTGAAGCGGTGTCTTCCCCGGTAGATCTCGAAGGTTGGCAAAAACCCTCCAAGGTCGCTCGCCGAAGAACGCCGGAGAAGGATGTCTCCGAAGCCGGCGGGGGCGTGATCAAGGGTGGGCCGAGTCACACTACCCAGGTCGCAGACGCGCCAGCTGAGTTGGAATCGGGTCTGAGTTCGGGGGGGAGTGACCCTGGACCGACTCGGGCTGGGGCCGATGGTGTGGGTGAGGCGGAACCTGACCCTGTTCGGGTTGTGGTTGAATGCGATGATCTGGTTCGGACTGCGGTCAGGGACGTCTCCTCTGTTCGTGGGGGAGTGGGTCGGAGTCAGAAACGGAGCAGAAGCCCGGCAAGACAAAAGGGGCTGCTCCGATCGATCTCCCCCGGGGGAGGTGCGGGGACGTTGAGGAAGGAGCGGCCGGGGGGAAGCCACCACTGGAGGAGCAAGAGCTCCCCTCCGCCTCTCTCGGTGGTGTGCGGTCGACCTCCCCGGGCGGAGCGGGAGCCCAAAGGTGGCGGTCCATTCCGGTGCGGGGCCGGGGGGGCGACTGGGACGACGATGGCCCGGTCTCTCTCGGTGGCGGCGCTGCTCTCGGACTCGGGGGCGGATTCGGTGGTATGGCCGACTGGGTCGAAGGGTGGAGACAGCTGTGTGGTGGGGTTGGGGGGTGCGGCCGGGCCGCCCAATCTGCCACCGGAGGCGGTGCCCGTAGAAGTGGTACCGGAGGCACGGGGGGAGCTTTCTCTGCCGCCGGCTGCAGAGTCTTCTTCTAAGTTCAGTGGAAGGGGTTGCGGCCAGAGGGTGGACTATGGGAGTGGGCAGCCTAAGGGTCGGGAGGAAGCTGTAGCTGACCAGGGGGAGGTGGCGGGACGGGGGGCCAGGCCGGTGACTTGTGATGTTCACCTCCGTGCCTTGGATCAATTGAAGGAAGCGGTGAGGAAGGTGAACACAGGAGGATTGGGTATTGATGGCTCTGTGAATGAGGTGGTTCATGATTGCAACCCCGGGATGGCGGGTTGTGATACTCCCATGGGTGAACAATGAAGGTTCTCCTATGGAACTGTCGTGGTGCGGGGAAGCCCTCTTTTGCCCCGGCGTTCCGAAGGTTTGTGCAGCAGAACAGACCGGATATTTGTATTTTGTTTGAGACCCGTTTATCGGGTAGGGGCCTTCAGAAGGCAAGGAGGGTGCTCCCTCGGACATGGGGTTTCTATGCTGTGGAGTCCCGTGGGTTGTCGGGCGGGATAATTGTCACGTGGAGGTTGGAGTCGTGTAGATTGGATACTTTTCATGTTTGTGGCCAAGAGGTGATTCTGGTGATCTCGGAGGGCACAAACGATCCCTGGGTTCTTGCGGCGGTGTATGCGAGTACTGACTTCAGGGAGAGGCGACGGCTGTGGGAGGAGGCATCGCAGTTGGTTGATCAGGGTCTCCCCTTTCTGATGGCGGGTGACTTTAATTGTATTGTCGACCCTCAGGAGAAGATGGGGGGCAAGCCTTTCTCCCACGAGAGGAAGGTTAAGGAATTTCAGGATTTTCTGACCACAAATGGGTTGATTGATTTGGGATTCTCTGGTCCAAGATTCACATGGTGCAACAATCAACAGGGTCCGGCTAGGGTTTGGGAGAGACTTGATAGAGCTTGTGCGACAGCGGGGTGGGTCCAGAGATTCCCGGATCATCGTGTGTCTCATTTACCCAGGATTGCATTTGATCACTGTCCCTTGTTGCTGAGCACTGATGCCTTTGTTCCGGTGCATCCCCCTTTCAGGTTCGAGAAGATATGGCTTTCTTACCCTCGTTCATGGGAGATGGTTGGGGAGGCGTGGAGCACTCCAGTGAGGGGTGATGCCATGTACCGGGTGTCCCGGAGATTGGAGTTGGCGAGGAGGAGGCTGAGGAGATGGAATCGAGAGGAGGTGGGAGACATCTTTAGGAGGATTGAGGAGTCTGAGGTGGCCATTGTTAGGTTACAGGATCAGGAGGCTCGAGGGGGAGGTCTGTCAGATGAGGAGGTTGGGGAGCTTAGATCCTTACTTGCTCTGCATGATGGTCTACTTAGACAGCAGGAGATATTCTGGAGACAGAAGGCGAGGGTACAGTGGATCATGGAGGGGGACAGGAATACCAGATATTTTCACTAGGCGACAGTGATTAGGAGGAATCAGAACAGGATCAGAGTTATTAGGGATGAGGAGGGGCAGCAGTCGGAGGAGCCGGAGGTGATACAGAGGATTCTGGTGAGCTTCTTTAGGGGCAGATGGACAGAGCAGATTGGAGGAGCGAGCCTAGCAGAGATCCCACTGCCAGGGGCGGTGGTCACAGAGGAGGAGAATTCTGATTTGATTAGTCCGGTATCAGAGAGGGAGATTAGGGAGGCGGTGTGGTCCCTCGGAGGGGACAAGGCGCCAGGGCCGGATGGGTTCCCACCGGTGTTCTTTCAGCGATATTGGTGGATAGTTGGACGGGATGTGACGGCAGCTATACAGCAGTTCTTCAGCACAGCAGTGATGGCTGCTGAGTGGCAGAGGACCTTCATTGCCCTGATTCCGAAACGGCAGGATGCTACGGAGCCGAGTCATTTTCGTCCGATCAGCCTTTGTACGACCTTGTACAAGGTGACGGCGAAAATTCTCGCTATTAGATTGAGGGGGGTACTCCCTAGACTTATTTTCCCGGAGCAGGGGGCTTTTTTGGAGGGACGGAGTATATCTGACAATGTGCTCATTGCTCAGGAGTTTATGTTTGACCTTAGCAGAGCACCGATGAGCAGAAGCTTGATGGGGGTCAAGCTTGATATGGAGAGGGCTTATGACAGGATGAGGTGGGACTTTGTGCAGCAGTCCTTGCGGATGTTTGGGATACATGAGACATGGATCAGGTGGGCGATGGGCTGTATCAGGGTGCCCTCCTTTGCTATTTTGGTGAACGGTACGCCCTCCCGGTTTTTTCGTCTTCTGGGGGTTTGCGTCAGGGCTGTCCCCTCTCTCCTTTGTTGTTTATTATTTGTGCGGATGCATTGTCTCGATTATTGCGGCAGGCAGTGTCGAGTCAGGAGCTGGAGGCTTATAGACCGGCGGAGGGAGCAGTGGCGATCTCCCATTTGCTATTTGCTGACGATTGCTTGCTTTTAGCCAGGTCCTCGAGGCAGTCGGCTCGAGCTATAGATCAGACTCTTCGGGATTACTGTGCCCTTTCCGGGCAACAGGTCAATTTGGACAAGTCTTCTGTGATCTTTAGTCCGAAGACGCGCGGGGCGCTGAAGCTCTCTATACTGGAGGTTCTAGGTGTGGGAGAGCAGGGGGGCCTGATGTCCTATCTGGGGGTGCCTTTATGTGGACGACGACTGAGGATTAGGGACTGTGTGTCCCTTGTGACTAGAGTCAGATGCAGGCTGGAGGGCTGGCAGTCTCATTCATTGTCTATGATGGGGAGGATCATTCTGGTGCGCTCTGTACTTTCATCTGTTCCTATTTATCTTCTATCCCACGTTGATATTCCGGTGGCAGTCTTGAGGTCCCTTGAGCAGTTGTTCAGGGAGTTTATCTGGGGGAGGAGTTGCGGCAGAGGCGGGATCCACTTGGTGGCCTGGGAGAGTGTATGCCAGCCGACCAGTGCCGGGGGGCTGGGAGTGCAGTCCTTGATGACGAGACGGGAGGTGTTAGCGGCGAGGCATGTAGTCAGATTTGTGCTTGAGCCAGAGAGCATGTGGTCCTCACTGATGAGGGCCAAATATGGTGTCTTGGTGCCTGGGGGGCGGGTGGAGCGTCACCACTCTCCGATATGGCGTGTGATGTGTGCCAGGGCTATGGTGGTGCTTCCGGAGATTAGATGGGTGATTGGTGATGGGCGCTCGATAGATGTGCTGGAGGACAGCTGGGTGACTGATTGGCCGATATGTCGTTTGCCGACCATGGTGGACTCTGCGAGATTAGCTGGGTGCAGGGTCAGGGATCTGCTGGATTCTGAGGGGAGCCATTGGAGGGTGGGGATGATCAGGGAGGTGTTTGGTGAGCAGTTGGCGGAGTTGATTCTGGCCTTGCCAATCCCCTCTGGAGGGGCGTCAGATAGGCTGCTTTGGACTCCGACGGGGCGGTCGCGGGTGAGGGCCAGGGATCTTTTTGCGTTGTTCTGCAGGACGCCAGCGCGACAGATCGTGGGAGGATGGATATGGAGATTACGGATTCATCCACGGGTGGCACTTTTCATCTGGAAGGTGGCTTGGGGATGTCTCCCGACTAGGAGTTTGCTTGTTCGGCGTGGGATGGGGGTATCTCAGTTTTGTGAGACGTGCGGTGATATCGTGGAGACCATCGAGCATGTTCTCCTGCTGTGCCCTAGAGCTCGACAGATATGGCAGTGCTCTTCGGTCCCCTTGTTTGATGCGGCAGTCTCGACTCAGGATCTGTTGCGGATGTTGAGAGATTCTATATGTAGGCCCAGGCTGGCAGCGGAGGGTATACTGAGGGCGTACCTGTCTTATCACATTTGGTTGGATAGGAACGCAGGCATATTTGAGGGGAGGCGGGTGCCTCCGAGGATGGTGGTGGACAGAGCGGCACGACATGCGAGGGAGGTTATGGCGGCTGCCACTGAGTTTTCTTCTGGGATGGTCAGGGACACCTGGGGTACTTCTTACGCTGTTTCAGCGCCCCTTTTCGTTACTGTCTCTTGGGTACCCCCACCCCTTGGCTATCTCAAAATAAATTTCGATGGCAGTAGGTCACTAGACGGTTTGACTGGAGGGGTCGGCTTTGTGATCAGGGATCACGGTGGTAGGTTGGTGGCTGCAGGTGGGCGTCGGACTCCTGGGATCACAGTTGTTGGTGCGGAGCTGCGGGCTGCTTGGGAGGGCTTATCCTATGCCAGGCAGGTCCTTGGAGCCGAGCGAGTGTTCCTCGAGGGAGACTCTACGGTGGTGATCGATTGGATCCGGGGGATGGACAGGTACGGTGACGGTCACCCCCTTATTCGGGAGACTCGGAGGATGGCTCAGATGATGGTCGGTTTCCAGATTGGTCATGTGTTTAGAGAGGCGAACAGGGCCGCCGACTGGGTCGCCTCTTTTGTGGCCCGGCATTCCGGGGATGTTTTGTGGACGTCTACTATAGACGCTCCTTCTCCTTTGTTGTCTTTTATTTCTTCGGACAGGGCGGGTTGTACTCATGTTAGATCTATTTGAATGAGTAGCCGTTTTTACCAAAAAAAAAAAAAAAAAAAAACAATAAGACTGAATCAGTGGCTGTAGGAATCAACTATCCAGATGCCAAGCTTGTTCTTGGCGGTATAGAAAACTTGACCCTGCATCTTTTGGTTGCAGGAATCAGTCGCTTCAGGATATGTAGCACTGTGCAGAAAATTGCACTGCTTTTAAAGCGAGTCATAGGTAAATAAAGCTGCGGCTTAGATTGCTTCCTTTATTGTTGATCATTTTGGTGAAATGTTGTGAACAGGTGGTGCGACTTTGCCATTCCTTTCAGCATACTTTGTTTTTCAGCTTTTATGAATGTACTTATATATTAAATTTATATGATTCATCTGTCGTATAAATAAGCAAAAGGCAAAGCTTATCCTACATCAAAGGCTTTCGCCACTGTCTTCATTTTTATTGTATTTGATACAAATAAAAACCTATCAAATGGGCCATTGGGGATGGTTGGGCTATTGATGCATTGAAGAATTGCCGAGTGTCAGAGTTGCCCCTCGGTTGATGGCCTACCATGCTTGACCCGGAATGCTTGACTCGGAATGGTTAGCAGGGAGAAGGGTCTATGACTTGCTCGCACATGGGAAGAGAAGATGGGATGTGGATTGAGTCTGTAGAGCTTTTGGGTAGCATTTGGCGGAGAGGGTCTTAGCTTTGTCAGTATCTACTAGGGAGACCACGAACAGGAGGGTGTGGAGTGCGACAGGAATGGGTGCCCGAGACCTACAGGTCCTGGTTAGCGAGGGGTCTACTCAATGGATGGATGGGATGGATTTAGAGGCTGCGCATTCATCCTCGCGTTGCCCTCTTTCTTTGTAAAGTTGCCTAAGGCTGCTTACCTACGAGGAGTGTGCTAGCCAGATGGAGAGTGCGGGTCACTTCAGTATGTGAGGGATGCCTCAGCATGGATGAGACCATCAGTCATATTCTACTTGGATGCCCCTGTGCAGTTCAGGTGTGGGGTAGGATCACAGACTTACCATAGGGAGTAACTTCAGCAAAAGACTTCCTAGGCTAGCTCAAGGAAGCTCGGAGGCGACCGAGTATTCTGGAGTGGGGTATCAGGTGCATCTATATGGCTTATCATATATGGTTGGACGGAAATACCCGAATCTTTGAGAAAAGAAAGATGCACTCGAGGACAGAGGCGGACAGAGCTTTACTTTATGCAGCAGAGATTACAAACACTACTGTTGCAGCATTATCTGAGTCGGCCAGAAAAATTTGGGACTTCCATTTAGCCATTGCAGTGCCCAGAACCATTCTAGTCTTTTGGGAGCGGGCTTGTCGATTAAAGGTCATGAGTCTAGGCTTATTGCGGCCGGTGGACGGCGCGTCTTCGACGAGTGAGTCAATGGTGTAGAGCTGAAAGCTGCATGAGAGGATATTATCTTTGCCGGATGGATCCTAGGGGTGACCAGTATTCAGCTTAAAAATGACGCGACATGGTGATTGACTAGATTTAGAAGAATGTTGACAGGCACAAGCGTTCGAATAGGCAGCTACTTCTATGGGATATATGTGAGATTGTAGGTGGATCTACGATATTCTGAGCTACCCATATTTGTCGGTAGATAAACAGTGTGGCCAAGTGAATTGTCTTTTATGCGATGCACTACTCAGGAGGATGTCGGTGGAAGGCCCAAAGTCTGCTCCACTTTTGTTTTCACTCCTAGGGATATACTGATACATGTATGATGTTAGTTGCCATGGTATTTAAAAAAAAAAAAAAATCAGAAGAAGCACAATGCTCCCCAAGACAGTGACCATTTTAGAAAAAAGGAAATTCAAAACCAATGTAGATATATATCACCCTCCATCCAAACATAGCATAAAATAAAACACATGAAAGGACGTGGCGGCGACTTGTTTGTGAGGTTCCATCAATAGCCCTTCAGATTAGCCATTGACATAACGACCAAAAGAATACAAAACTCTGCCCCCATCAGACGCTACGAGTCATCGCCCACTAACCATCAAACATCATGGTCGTCAGATGTCCCCCTACTTTTTCTCAGCAGCCTCAACATCCTTGCACATAAAGATAGCCGATAGCCCCCATCGGGTAGACTCGACTCATTTCCCTCTCAACTCAACTAATAATCCCTCTGAGGAAAACGACACCATAAAGCTCTGCTACACTGAGCTCAAGACACCTCTACGACACGCTAAGAAACTCATCCGTCATCATAATATTTAATACACGATAAAGCTACCTTAGATATCTCAAAATTAAACATAATAGGAATAAAGATTTTATTCTGTTTTTATCAGTACAGAGAGAGAGAAAAGGCTGCGAGCGAGCTCTAACCCCCAATCTCTGCGATGCTTTGCAAGGCTGGCCTCCACTGCCCGTGTCGTGCCGCCGCCCCACTGCTGGTTCTTCTATTGCTCGCCAACCTCTGCTCCAATTCCTCGAACTCCACCTCCGCCGTCGCCGGCGACTCCACCACCTGAGGCTAGAACAAAAGGAGACCATCCCACTTCATCGCCACCGTCCGTTCATGAACAAACGGCACCCGTTTGTTGCGTTGATAAAGAGTAATTAGTACAATAATGCTTGTTTTTATTACGCTGGCTTTGGCTCTGTTTCAGATGGTAACGGAAACTGGTGACAGTTCTTAGTCTTACCGATGGTAAGTACAGACCCTCCCAGCCTACCCCCGTCGCGCTCTCTCTCTCAAAAGAGAAGCAAACTTTTATTATCTTTTTTGCTGCTCTCCTTTTTTTTCTCTGAAAAGATTCCCTGTCGTTTAATTCTTCTTGGACTTTATAAAAAAGGAAGGGAAAATATTATAAAAACTATTAAGATAGATGAGAGAAAGTCGTCCTTCCCCCCTGATATCTTCGGCGCGTGCAACCTCCCATTTTCTCAATTTTTTTTTAGTTAAATTAAATTTAAAATAACCTTATGAAGCAAATTAAAACAATAATAGCTAATTGTCATACCGTCGCCGGCGAGCTCTCCGGCTCCGTGGCCGGACCACCACCACCTTGCCCGGAGGAGGCGGCGGCGGCGGCTTTTTTCGAGCTGGGTTTATGTTTCTGCTTGACGAGCAACCGGCTCGGCCGGACGTGCCTCCTGGACGCAAACTCTCTCAGCACCTCTGCCACAGTTAATCTCAGCCGTCCGTTAAAAAATCAAAACAAAAACAAACCCCCTCCAGCAAAAAAAAAATAAAGAGAGGGGAAGCTAAGCCACCAACCTTCGAAGCTAACGAGGCGGTAGACGTGTCCGATGTGGAGGGTGTCGTCCGGGCGGAGAAGCTTGAGATGCTTCACCGGCGCGTTGCTGCTGCTGCTGTTACGGCTATCAGAAGAGTTGGAGGTGGAGGTGATGATTACAGCGACGTAGTGGCCGGGGTTGGCGGCCATGACTTGGCTGGCGCTGAGAGACCAGTAGACCCTCTCCACCCTCCCGCTCGGGTGTTGGATCACCACCGTCGCCGCCTCCGCCGCCTGGCAATTCCCCATACTTTCTCCTCTCGTTATCTCCTTCCCTTTTTCTCTCGATCTCTTTGTTTGCAACTAAAATAACACGCCAAGCCAGGAGAGTGCAAGGGTTTTGATGCCTTATTTCCACCGGAAAATGAGGAAGAGCAGAAAAGTTAGGTGACCTAAGCACAGAGGAGAGACAACGGGATGGAGAGACAAGCAACAAGGAGCTTGAACATTGGATCAGCTGCCGTGCTTGAAAAGAAAAAAAAAAGAAGAGCAGACCATAGACTGGGGGAGTGGGGGAACCTTCTCAGCCATATTTTCCACTCTTTTGGTACTTTGACGAGGGGGGACAAGCAGAATCGATAGGGATACGGTGATGGAGAGCTATCCAATACGTACCCAACTATTTGATTCTATTTATAATTTTATTTAATTTTTATAATAAATATAATTTTTTAAAATAAATAATTATATAATGTATTATTAATTTAATTCATCATCTATTTAATAATATTTTTAATTTTATAGTTATAAAATTTACTTATCTAATTTATATCTATATTTATATCTATATTTCTAATATTCGATTTGTATTTATATTTATTTAAAATAAATATAGATATAAATTTTTTTATCTGTGATTAATATATGTATCTGTATTTATATTTATTAAATAAAATAATTATAGATATCGTTATACTTGTTTCCTATCTTGTTTCAGCCCTGGGTAGAAGAAACTAGTAAAAGAGGAAGTGGGGTGATGATAATAGCTAAGAGGATACCTGATCCTATAATTTTTATTTATTTATTTGAAGAAACAGATCTTGTAATTTTATATGTTAACAATAATGCTATAAGAGAGGACAACTCTGTCAAGAAATTTTTGGTTGAGCCATAAAATCCCAACAAGGCTTGTTTACAGTAAGTTTAATGCCTACCAATTAACCTTTGAAAAAAAAATAAATTAAGGATGGTTATATGCTAGTCAAATTTATTTATAAAAAAATTCTCATTCAAAACTTATACCAAAGATCGCAGTTAAATGAAAATTAGAATAACTTATGCCACAATCTATTTTTGCAGATATAATTTTTGCTATTTCTTTTTTTCAGTCATGAAACTAAGGCAACCGTAGGGAATGTTTACGCGAATATAATTTGAGACTAAAACCACATGTCCAAATGTTAGACTCTCTTGAAAGTAAAATTTTTGATTTGAATCAACTAAGGGTTTGTATTTCACAGGATGCAATAAGAAAGCGAAACTTAAAGAAAATATTAGATGATGTTTGAGATCGAAGCATGTGTTGCATGCTTATTTGCATCATTTTGTATGTGGACTGCAAATTACACCACCTAGCAATGTGGCAACATGCTAAATTAATTGTTGGCTCATTATATAAGCATTTCTTGGGGATGCCTTGACCGTGTAGTGATATGTACCCAAGCCATTCAGATAATGTTATGTCTTCAACATTGCCATTATATACTGTTGTGGTTCAAATCTGGCCCGAGGGTGACCACGCCGGTGGAGCCGAGGGAGTCGCTGATGCTGGAAAGGGGAAGACGGAAGCCACCTCCTGCTCGACGGCTGCGGACTTGCACAAAGCCTCACCGGTGTTTCCGGTGAGGGTCCTCCGACAATCAAGTTAGAGTAGGTAAATTTGGTCCAGCCAAAATGTCCCTTAGAAATACCTAACCGAGCTATTTATAGCCTCGATGGAGTGGCCCAGGTGACGGAGGTACTGTCAGTCCCCATCATGAGGGGGCATGGCTCTGAGCCGGATGGCGCGCAGTTCAGGTTGGCTGGTGACGTGTGGTACAGCTCGTTCTTGAGAACGGTAGGACATTAACAGTCACAGCAGGGTATGGCCAGAGTAGTCAGGGTGCCGTCTGATTGTTGTTGGCCGGTTATGGGGATATAACACGGCAGTGTGGTGGAGTACGGCCACGTAGGTGGGCGTAGGCCCGCACATGGGTGTGGTCGTTGATGAGGCCAAGCTCGTTAAGTAGTCGCGTCATGCGTTTGATGAGGTCGGCTTGGTAGATACTAGGGGTAGCTCGATTTTTTGGGTTCCGAGGTATGCTCGGGAGAGCGCTCCGAGCTCGAGGGTTGGAGCGTATGCTGCATATCGTTAGGGTTGGCGCCCCAAGCTTAGCCGAGGCGGGTCGGCGATTATCCGAAGGTACCCTGAACTTAGTCGTGGGGTCGGCGAATGTCTGAAGTTGGTGAAGCTTTTGGCGGAGTTCAAAGGACGAGCTGGCCCTAGGCCGAGGTGAAGATTCATCCGATCGTCGTTGATGTTTACTAGGCCGAAACTGGGTGGCCTTTTAGTTATGGGTTGGATGATCCATTTTTTCCTCTATCATTTGCCTCCCACTTCCGAGGTCAAGCTGCCTTGTGGCTCGGACGATGGATGTAGTCAGTCTCGTGACTGTCCAGCGCTTCAGTTAGATAAGCAAAAAGAGGCGCGTACCGAATTGGATATGTATGTTAAGGGTTGGTTCCTTTCGATCACATTGCGTGAGGCGAGCTTGGTCGGATTAGGTCGCTACGTCAGCTGAAGTGGAAGGGGTTGCTAGAGTTCCTTTAATGTCTTGCATGTGTGCTTTCTTTCGAAGCGTTGTCGGGCGGAATGCGAGGGGCCTCATTAATGCTCAGTTTTCAAAAGCACCCGCCATGTTGACCTTTAGCATGACAGCCTGGGGGAAGATTTGCTATAACGGTCTCGGGGGTTGCCGCGTGGCGAAATCTGACCATCCCATCGTTTCGGGAAGCCGATCGGAGCCGCTGAAGCAGGCTATATTAAGCCCTAAAAGGGAGATCTCCGGGATCCCTATTTTTCTTCCTTTCTTTATCTGTTGTCGTCTCCTTTTCAAACCTTTTTGGAGCTTCACGGAGTAATCCGGAGTTTCCCGGTGAACTTTTCGGCGGCTCCCCTTTTTCTGACTCTTTTCTTCGGTGAGTCTCTTAGGTAGGTGTCCTTACCCTTTATTAGTTGCTCGGAGAAATTTTATTTTCTTCATTATTTTTTCTTTAATGTGGGCGAGGCAATGGGGTCACCCTCGAGGGCTCAAGTGCTTGGTGCGGGCCCATCTCAAGCTCGGGTTTCTTCGTCGTCGGAGGAACGGAGCTTGATGGGAGCCCCGACCCATATGGACTTAGCTCTTGCATGGTCGAGGAAGAATTGTCCCATGTTAGGGGACAATTTTTCATTCCCTCGGGGTTCACTTTGGAACTCCCTAGTCCCGGGGCTCGCGTCGACGATCCTCCCGAGGGTCGGATTGGGATGTACATGGATACACTCCGAGCGGAACTGAGATTCCCCTTGCATGGGTTCGTGAATGAGCTCCTAGCGACTTACCACTTAGTCCCAGTGCAGCTCACCCCGAATTCATGGAGGATGATAGTGGGTTTCCTCGTCTTGTGCCTTGCACATAGTTTACTTCTCTCGGTTAATGTCTTTCGGAGGTGCTTCATGTTGAAGGCCAACTCTGTAGGCAAAGGGTGGTGGTATTTCTCTCCTCGAGGAGGCCACTCACTCTTTCGAGGCGCGCCTTACTCTATCCACGGGTGGAAGCGCAAGTTCTTCTTTATTTCTTCCAAGTAGCCGTGGGGTTTTGAGCCGGCCTAGGACATGCCGCGGGTTATTGTCAATAACAGGCTGCCCAAGTTGTCACAGCTCAAATAGGCGACTCTAGATACATTGCTTAGTTCGGAGAAAACTCCAGGACTCCCCGACCTGCTCACTGAGGAAGTCCTGGTAAACGTTAGCTTAAGCTTGGCCCATCCTGGGGGTAAGGGTGAAACGTTTATTTTGCTTTTTTCCTTTTTCTCTTTTATTGTTGAATTCTGATGGCATTTTATTTGCCAGAGGTTGTAGGGATGCGCCTGGATTCTGAAAGTTTGATGGCCAAATTCCACAGCATAGCGATGGCCTCTGATGGGGCTCGGCCAGAGCTGAAGAAGAAAGCCCGAGCTGCTTCGGGACCCGGTGCCAAGAGGCGCCGTCTTGGGATTGTCATTGCCGAACCTGCTAGGTTTGAGCCCGAGCAGGTTACTCCACTCAGAGTAAGGCCACCGCCACAGGTGGCGGGGAAGGGCGCAGGCAAGTGGGTGGCCACACGCCTGCTAAGGCTTGCGGCGCTAAGAGAGTCGCTCAGTCACCTTCACCGGATGCCGAGCTTGGAAATTGGCTTAAAGCTCGGGTTCCCTCCACGGTCGTGGCTCCATCCGGGGTTCAGCCCACTCCTCCGGGGTCTGGAAGGAGGCCATTTTATCTTGACTGCCAGCTGTTCGAAGATGACAGAGCACTGCAATCAAGCGAAGTCGCGCGTGAGGTCGTACGTTGGGCCTCACTCCCGTGTGATTAGGCCGAGTTGGTGGAGCTCGGACTGCCCGGAGTCGTTGACGAGGCCTACACCACCGTTGTTTCGGTAAGCAATATTGTTTTTTCATAGGCACTCGACTTTGGCTTACCCTTGTTCTTTTGTGCTAGTTGCTGCATTTGGTCGATATATTGGGGATTGCCATGACCAACTCCCGGAGAAAGATTCAGGATTTGCGGTCGGACGTAACCGCCGAGAAGCAACGGAGAGAGGAGGCCGAGGCTCGGGCCGAGACTGAGCTCACCTGAGTCCGGGAGATGGAGACCGAGCTTCTTCGGGTGCGATCGACCGCCGAGGGTTGCATCTCAAAATTGGAGTCTGCGCTAGCCAATTAAGGACGCAAAATTGAAGCTCTGGAGCAGAAGGCCGTAGAGCTCGACCAGCTTATTAAGGAGCAAGTTTCAAGGGCCGTCCAGAACTTGCGTGAGTCCGAGGAGACATGGACGAATTGGCGGAGGCGGCGACGGATGCCATGGTCTGGGGTTTTGACAATTGTCGGGACCAAGCCTAGAAACTATGTCCCGGGGTCGATCTCAGTGGCTTATGCCCATGTTTGGATGATGACGCCGAGGTGGAGGAGTCAGCGGAGGCGCATGGATCCACTGTTGGAGCGGCAGACCTCATTGAAGCTGCTGCAAAAGCCACGACGGCGCCTGCTACTGAAGCTGAGAGCAAAAACCTCTCCCGACATTGACCCGAAGTGGGATAGTCGGCTAAGCCTTTAGCTTGAGTGTATTTTTTTTTTTTTTGTAGAATCGGTGATCGGGGAGGCTCTTTGTATTTTGTCTGACCTTTAGGTCAATTCTTTTTATATTTGGCCCTTCGCCTTTTGGCGCTAATGAAGTGAACTTTTTCTTCTTTAATTCTTCTATGTCTTCAAATTTGCGTGGTCTCGCCTTTAAAAACTTAACCATGCATTTAAATTTTTCCGTCTTACATTCAGTCGTTTAAAAGAAACCGAACTGCAGTGCTTAGGTTCACATCCGGCCTATACTGGAGGAACCATGCTGAACGTTCGCCGAAGTTTGCATGGTCGGCGTCCGCGATTAATTTTGCGATCTATTATCCCCAGGCTCGTCCGTTGGCGCGCGCTAGGCGCTTGGAACGAGTTTTAGCCCTATTTTAGCTCTCGCATCGTAGCTTAGGACACTTACAACACAGATGACTGTTGCGAATCTGACGGCTCCCAACTTTGGGATTTTTCAAGTTTAAAGGGAATATTTGGAATCAAGCTAGGTCGCACTCGAACTTTTTACTTCCTCGTTCAAATCGGGGACGATTTATAGAAAGTCTATGGATGGGGGTGCCTTTTCTTGGCTCCCCGTTAACGCCGCATGATATCCCGAGCCGAGCTTAGGGAATGACTTTGTGGATGCCCCACCACTCAGATCAGGGGCCTCCTTGTAGATTCCTGCGGAGGGAGGTGTTCTTCCTTAGCTCCCTGTTGACCCCGCAGGGCATCCTGAACTGAGCTCAATGGATGACTTTATAGATGCCCCCCACTCAGATCAAGGGCTTCCTTATAGATTTCTGCGGAGGGAGGTGCTCTTCCTCGGCTCCCCGTTGACCCCGCAGGGCATCCCGAGTCGAGCTCAAGGGATGACTTTATAAATGCCCCCCACTCAGATCAGGAGCTTCCTTGTAGATTCCTAAGGAGGGAGGTGCTCTTCCTCAGCTCCCCGTTGACCCCGCAGAGCATCCCAAGCCGAGCTTAAGGGATAACTTTATAGATGCCCTCCACTCAGATCAAGAGCTTCCTTATAGATTCCTACAGAGGGAGGTGCTCTTCCTTGGCTCCCCGTTGACTCCGCAGGGCATCCCGAGCGGAGCTCAAGGAATGACTTTATAGATGCCCCCCACTCAGGTCAGGGGCTTCCTTATAGATTCCTACGGAGGGAGGTGCTCTTCCTTAGCTTCCTATTGACCCCGCATGGCATCCCGAGCCAAGCTCAAAGGATGACTTTGTAGATGCCCCCCACTCAGATCAGAGGCCTCCTTGTGAATTCCTACAGAGGGAGGTGCTATTCCTCAGCTCCCTGTTGACCCCGCAGGGCATCCCAAGCCGAGCTCAAGGGATGACTTTGTAGATGCCCCCCACTCAGATCAGGAGCCCTCTTGTAGATTCCTGCGGAGGGAGGTGCTCTTCCTCAACTCCCTGTTGACCCCACAGAGCATCCCGAGCCGAGCTCAAGGGATGACTTTGTAGATGCCCCCCACTCAGATCAGGGGCCTCCTTGTTTCCATGGCTGATGGGGTTTCTCTCTTTTAGTTTTTAGCCGTCTTTGAGGAGTGCCCGTTTTTGGCATTTCGATTATGAACTTCACCGCGGAGACAGCCATGGTACGCCGAACTAGTTAGGGCATTTTTTAGGAATACTTGGTGACTTTCAAAAGTTGCCTTTATTGATAATATATCCGGAGGTTTTCAGAGTGCCAAGTCCGAGAAATCGGGCTGCCATCTAGGGATTCCAGCTTGTAGGCTCCTGGCCGCTGGATTTAGATGACTCGGTATGGCCCTTTCCAGTTTGGGGCGAGTTTTTCTTGTTCCAAAGGTCGGAAGGCTTCAGTTTTCCTCAAGACCAGGTCGCCGACTTTGAACGTCTAGGGCTTGACCCTGAAGTTGTAATATTGCGCCGCTTTTTGCTAGTATCTTGCCATGCGAATCTGGGCGGCTTCTCTTATTTCCTCAAGTAGGTCCAAATTGCCTAGAAGTCATACCAAGTTCGTGGCAGTGTCAAAGCTTTTCAGTCGGTGGGAGGGCAACCCGACGTCGAGAGGAATGACTGCCTCCGTACCGTAAGATAAGTTGAAGGGGGTTTCCCTAGTAGGAACTCGGAAGGTTGTTCGGTATGCCTAGAGGATATTGTAGAGATTTTCTGCCCACTGTCCCTTCGCCCGGTTCAATCGGGCTTTAAGCCCTTGTAGGATGGTCCGATTGGTAACTTCTGCTTCCCCGTTGGCTTGCGGATGGGCCACCGACGTGTAGCGGTGATTGACACCGAGCTCGGAGCAGAACTCGTCGAACCGAGTGTTGTCGAATTGGCAGCCGTTGTTAGAGATGATGACCCTGAAAAGTCTGAACCGGCAGACGATCATCTTCCAGACGAAATCTTATACCTTTAGTTCGGTAATTTGGGCGATGGGTTCGGCCTCGACCCACTTGGTAAAATAGTCGATGGCGACAATGAGGAATTCTCATTATCCTATGGCTGGGGGAATACGTCTTAGGATGTCGATTGCCCATTGGGCAAAAGGCCAAGGGGCACTGATCGGTGTTAGCGTCGCCGCGGGTCTGCGTTGAATGCTGGCGTAGCATTGGCATCGGTCGCACTTTCGGACGAATTCTACCGTGTCCTTCTGCATAGTGGGCCAGTAATACCATTGCTGCAGGATTTTGTGTGATAGGGCTCGGCCACTCTGGTGACTCCCACAGATCCCCTCATGTACCTCGTGCATCACGTAATCCGCTTCCGAAGGTTGGAGACATCTGAGGAACGACGATGTGAAAGATTGGTGATATAGCTTGCCCTCGTACATGATATAATAGGCAGCCGAGCGCTCGAGTCGTCGAGCCGCAAGCCTATCCGCGGGGAGGATTCCATCCCGTAGAAAGTCTATTAAGGGATCCATCCAACTGGGCTCGATTTCCACGCACAGCACTGATTCAGGCTCTTCCGTGCTTGGCGTCATTAAGTGTTCGAGAAAAGTGCCTAGTGGAAGTTCGGCCGAGGTGGAGGTCGCCAGCTTTGATAACAGATGGGCTCTTGCATTTTCTGACCCGGGAATGTGCTGTATGTCGAAGTTGGTCAAAGTTTAAGTGATGCTCCATACCTTTTGTAGGTATTTTACTAGACGGTTCCCAGGCTTCGAAATCTCCCAAAACTTGGCTCACCACGAGCTGGGAGTCACTAAAGACTTTTAAGCTGGGGGCATTAAGTTCTTTAGCTAGCTTGACCCCGACAATCAGAGCTTCATACTCGGCCTTGTTGTTGGAAGCGGAGAATTGAAAGCGCAGGGCTTGCTCTGCCACTACTCCTTTTGGGCTGGTGAGGATGAGGCCCGTGCCACTACCCCCCGACGTCGAGGAGCCATCGACATGCAGAATCCATGGTCGCTCAGGGGCATTTTCTTCTATCTAGTTGAGTGCGGTCGAAGGGTCATCCGGCAATGTGGACTCTACTAGGAAATCGGCGAGCACTTGGGCTTTGATCACCGGTCTGGACGGTATTCCAGATCAAATTTTTCGAGCTCAACCGCCCACTTTGCAATTCTTCTAGCCCGATCAGATCGCTGCAAACTTTGCCTAAGGGGTTGATCAGTCAACACTGTTAGAACCCGCCCATGCCGCGGATATTTCAAAACAAAATTAGATGGCAGCGGAAGGGGCATGTGCGGGATCGACGTTCATCGCATGAACATCGTTTGATAACCGTTCGTAGTTAGGTAAGGATTAAAAACTTTTAATAACTTTAGGAAGATCAGATCTTCACCTTGTGCGGGTAGATGATCACCGCAAACTGAAGTTCGTGGTTTAGGATGAAGGTTCGCTTGAAGCCGTTCAAGTGCCCGGCCTCTACGGGTATCCACACGAAGTAGAGGACCGATCAAAGTTTCCTTGTCTCCCCGGGGTGCTAGCTCCCTTGCAGAGACAACTTTGAATGGCTGATTTCCTCTCTATCAATCAACCCTTGATTGTGCTTGAGAGGAGGAAGAAGAAGAAGGGATCTTGAAGAAGAACCAAAGCCTTCACTGCAGCCTTTCTTTTCCCTGCGTTGGATGAAGGAAGGGAAGGGGAGGAGGCCGCCAAGGCTTCTTCTTCCTTTCTTCTTGCTTTCGGCTGAAACAAGGAGAGGAGGAGGGGAGGGCGTACGGCAGCAAGAGGAGGAGCTTCTCATCTATTAGGTCAGCCCCCAAGCCTCCTCTTTTTATAACATCTAGGGCTCCTACAAGTTAGGAGCCCTTGATGTATTACCAAGAGGGGCGCCGGCCCCTCTTGTTGCCGCACCAAGGGATCAAAGGAGGAGGGGCGTGAGCCCCTCCCTCTCATGTTGCCCTAATCCTCATCTAATGAGGATTGGGAGGCCCTAATGTGGTTTAGCCCTAATCCAATTAGGCTTAGCCCAAGGGTGAACCAATTTGGATCCTATCTAGGTAAGTCCTAATCCAATTAGAACTTAAATCAATTTTGACTCAATTGAACTCTTCAATCCTAATCCAATTAGGAGTCTTATTGATTCATTAGATTAATAATTAATTGTGACTTAAGAAACCCTAATCCAAATTAGGACATATTTAATTTTAGTCCTAATCCAATTAGGACTCTATTTGAATCCGAAGTCCTAATCTGATTAGGACTCTAGGAATCCTACTCCAAGTAGGAATCCGATTTTAATTCAAAACTCCTAATCTCATTAGGATTGTAGGAATCCTATTCCAAGTAGGAATCCCAGTCCTACTCCAACTAGGATTCCCAGTCCTAATCCAATTAGGACTCTACGAATCCTACTCGAAGTAGGACTCTTGTTTCAAGTCCAATTAATTAATTCCCTTTGTTCCTTCTTCAACTGAATATCAATTGAATTGATTACTTGTGATTCCTAATCACGATTCAACCATCGGATCGGTCAATACTTCTAGTGTGTGTGACCCCATAGGTTCAACTCTGACTGGTAGTGAGATATATTATGATCTCTATCATAATATCATTGAAAACTCCTTTCAATGGATTGGAACGATTCCAACTCTACTCATTAGGGTTTATCGATCAAAGAGATAATCCCTGCGAGTCCCACCATCCACCAGTGACACCTAGCAGCATGTAGTGGCTACCCAGTAGAATAGAATAATGAACCTCTAGGTGCAGTTATCATGTGATACAGTCCTACTATCGTGGATCCCTACAGGACGGAGGTCATGGACAACTCGTCAAACCCCATCGTCTGTCATATGTGAAGATTTATTCGACTTAAGTTCGAGAGTGGAAAACTCTTTCTCCACTGTGCATACTGCCCCGGCCGAGGTCTTACGAACTCAGTCTTATAAATCACATAGGATCTCTCTTTATCTATCAAGGTCGATAGATTCCTTATAGGTGCATACCCTACTCCTACAGTGAACTTACTGCAGCCAATCTACACTGCATGGACCCATATGGCTAGAGACCATGTATGTGTGCAGTCAAACTACAATAACCTCACTGTGAGTAGCCGAAGCACCGCAGGTCAAAGGACCAGTCACACTACTGCAACATTAAGCAAGTCACTGACGAGTGGATAGACATCCAAGTGACTTCTTGTATTGGTCACGCTCAGTACCCTTGTTCTTAACAAGCACCTGCACTATTACTTCAGTGTTGCCACACTGTGGACTCTGTTCGTCCTTTCCTGTCTAACTAAAAATATGCTAAACAGATCGTTGTTAGAACCGACGAACAAAGTTTAAATTTAATTTACTCTTACCTGTTCTACTCGAAGAATAGTGGTTGTAAGAGGTCGATCCACACGGAGGCGATTGGAGTTGCTTAAAAATTAGAACGTTCACTCGGATTTGAAATCGATTTTTGAATGATAAAAGGAAAACATTATCTTGAGGATGTTGAATGATTCCCTGGACTACCAGAGAATGTTTTCTAATTGAAATTAACAGAAAGACAGTTACTTAAATTCGAAAAGCATTTATTTAATTAATCAAAGAAGAGTTTTTGCATAAATTAAAATGGATGAAAACAGTGCTTAGGGAGATTGAAGCCTGGAACATAGACTGCATGAAAGAAGATTTCATAAATTGCAACTAAAACGAGAATTTTTGAATACATAAAACAAACTGCAGGAATTAAACTTAACCTAAAACATGAATTGCATAAAAGAAAAATTAATGGATTGCATTAAAAGATTTCATAAAAAGAAATGATCACAAAAAGTAAAAAGATTGAAGATGAGGCCTAATGCTTTCTTCTTCTACAGATAACAATAAAATAAAAATAAGTAATATCTTTTTTTTTTCTCTCCCACTCCCACGGTGGACTTCCAACATAAAATATTTTTTTTTTATGTTCTTCTTCTTCCCAAGAACAGAGCACTGCTCTGTTTCTTCTTCTCAACACCCAGCCGACTCCTCCTTCCTTCTTCTTCTTTGGACCCAACCCCCAAAACCGAGCTCCCTCTTCCTCTTCCTCCTTCTCCTCTTATAGCCGCGGATGCACTTGAAATGGAATCATGGGTCATCCGGGATGCTGGGAAGGACCAGGAAATGGTGGGCGTGCTCCGGATGGCTTCCTTCTTTGGCTACGGTCACGAGATCGCCGGACGCCTGATGCGGAAGGGAGGCACGGAGTTCCTTCTTCGGGCGCTGCTGGGATCACGGTGAAGGGGCTGGACGCGTTGATGGCGTGATCCGTGGGATGCTAGAGCGGCTGTGAGTTGCGATGCAGGGGCTCTCGAATCCGAAAGATGGGGATGCGGTGCGGGATCGCCTGATCATGGAAGAGGGGCTGGGATCGCCGGTGATTGCGGGGGATTTAGAGACGGGCGAGCTGGGAGTTGAAGTGGAAGGTGGCGACGGCTGGTGCTGATGGCGTGGAGGATTTGGAAGGGATGCCATGGGACCGCTGCTGGGATTTTCCTTGCTGGGAGGGAGATGAATGCGGAGGAGGAGGGGCTGATCCGAGGGTGCACAGAAGGAAGGCACGGATGGAGGGATCGGCTGGGAGGAACGTGGATCCGGGCGCTGGGAGGAGCCGATCACGGGATGCTTGCAGTCGGACGCGGGGATTACGGGATGCTGTGATCACGGCTTGAAATCGGAAGGGAGGAGACGCACGTGGGCGATGCTGGGAGGAGCGGACGCGGGAGGCTGAAGCTTGGATGCGGCTGCTTGCTGGCACGGTGGCTGGCACGACGCGGATGGAAGGTGGGGACGCGGATCTGGGCTGCACTTGAAATGGGCGGAAGAGATGGGACGGATGCCACGGCTGGGATCACGGAAGAGGAAGGGTGCTGGCTGCGTTCGATCGGGCGCTTGGATCTCGCCATGGGTCATGTGCCGGTTTCTGCAATGGAATTAAATTTTGGAAGAAGATCTGGGCCTTTCTTTGCCCTCCTGAGAGGGAGCTAGGAGACACCAAGTTCCGTCCAATTAGTCATATGGATAATAATAAAAAAATAGTATGATATGAAATTTGGCTTGTAGACGGATGGACTGAGTTCGTCACGAGTCATCTATTCTGACTGGAGGTCAATTTCAAGTCTTTCAAGTCATGGGTCACCTAGCACCTCATAGTTATGATATGGCCAAATTAGATTTTTCCAAAATTCTTTCCCAAAAGCACAGAAAAATTGGACCCGATTTGGACCCGACTCTGACTCGGACCCGACCCGATCTTCAACCGGGTCGGATCTGGAAAGGGATCCTTCTTTAGTCAAATTTGTACTTAATGTGCATTTTATCTCTAATTTATGAAAATCTGTGCCAGACCCAACTATAATATTAATCCAGTGAATTCATCATTATCGGTTAGCAATAATACTAATTTAGGTGACATGTAGGTCGCACTTTTGTGCTCTCATCACACGAGTCTCGTCCATCCATAAGGAAAGTAATCTATGCACTGATCTCATCGGATCAATCACCGTCCTCGTGATGATCCATCGATCAGGAGCGTTTAGAAATTAATCACTAATGATACATGGCTCAAATTCTCAACTCTTGAGAATATGCATCATCATCTTATTAATTCCTTGGACGATTCATAGACACAATAATAATATGAATGAAAAAGATTCCTTTCATTTATTCAATAATAATAAAGTCGAGTACAAATTATGTCCTAGAATTAATAATGTGTCAGCCAAAATTGGCTTCTAGGGCATACATCTAACAAACACGACTATAGGGTGCGCCTGGAAGTATGGTCGGAGCCTGTGGGCCGAGGTGACGAGCACGTAGATAGTTTTCTCTAACTTGAAGTATCTGGTCTCTGCCTCTTCTCGGACCAGCACCGAGGTTACCGCTGCTGGTAGGGCTTCGTAAGTAAAGGAGGTGTGGTGAGGTAACGTCGAAGCTCTTCGAAGGCTTCCTGACACTCTTTGAACCATGCGATGTCCTTAGGCTTCTTGAGAATTTTGAAGAAAGGGAGGCATCGCTCGGCTGATCGGGCGACAAATCTTCCAAGAGTTGTCACCCGACCGACGAGCTGCTGCACCTCGTGGACTGTCCTCGGCGGTGTCATTTCCAGCAAGGCCCGGATCTTTTCGGGATTAGCTTCGATTCCTCGTTGCGTCACCACGAAGCCGAGGAATTTTTCTGAAGTGACCCCAAAGGCGCACTTCGCTTGGTTGAGCTTCATTCGGTACCTTCGGAGGGTGGAGAATGCTTCTCCCAAGTCAGCAATATGGTGATTGGCCGCTTGACTCTTTACCAGCATGTCGTCGACGTAAACCTCCATGTTTCACCCAATTTGATCTTTGAAGATCTTGCTGACAAGCTGTTGATAGGTCGCACCGGCATTCTTCAGCTCAAAAGGCATGACCTGTAATAATAGAAGCCATTGTCAGTAATGAAGGCGGTTTTTTCTTCATCTTCGGATGCTATTCGGATCTGATTATATCCGGAAAAGGCATCCATGAAGGTCAAAAGTTGATGTCCGGAGGTGGCGTCAACAAGTTGATCGATCCTTGGGAGAGGAAAGCTATCCTTTGGACAGGCTTTGTTTAGGTCGGTGTAGTCTACGCGCATGCGCCACTTTCCGCCATCTTTCTTTACGAGGACAATATTGGTGAGCCAATCGGGGTAAGTGACTTTCCTGATGAAGCCGGTTTTGAGGAGATTGTCGACCTCTTTGGCTACTGCTTGTTGTCGGTCAGTTTCCAGGCTCTGCTTCTTTTGTCGAACCTACTTGTGGGTCGGCTGTTCTTTGAGGGGGTGGACCTGTTGGGAATTGTGTCCCAAAGCCAAATTTTAATTGTAAGAAATTGAATTATGTATATATTTTATTAAAATGAATAAAAATTTATTCTGGCAATTTTCTATTCATCACAAGTGTTACATCTTCAAATTGAACTCCTGTGTATTGTGATGAAGTCCTTAGGACTAATTTAGTGGATAAAAGAGGTTTTATTATTTAGTCCTTAAACCAGTTCGCGACCAAATGATGAGCTGTCAATTGGACAATAGCTATGTCAAGTATAGGTCGTTGTGTGTCATTTAGTTAGTTGTCCTCTTAAACCAAGGAGTGTGGAGACACTGTATGTCATACAGGTGAGATGTAGGAGTACATCATCACTGAACAGTGACTCACCTGCGTAGCACTCCACTGTCGGGAGTTAGCTCGCAAAGCGTATGGGCATAAGTACCCCTTAGACCTGAGACTGTCACGGTGACTTGCAAGCAACTCACTGTACTTAGGCACTAGATGACCTGAATTTCTAATTCAGGGATCGGAAGGATGCTGGGTGCAGTCAAGTACTCGCGAAGTCTGTGTATGAGTCAAGATGGGATTGACCGCTCCAGATTTTAGGAGTTGATGTCTCACTGTATTTCAATTCAGTAAAACCTTGGCCAGGGTAAACCAAGTGATAGGTCACTTGATTTGATTATTTGAAATACACTATGGATGACCGGACCCAGAGTTCGACAGTCCACTCTGAAGTCATCTTGAGCATCGATGGTCATAGGAATGAATTATGCAATAACCATATGCCTAGGTTCTTGAATGTTGCTTTGCATATTCGACCTATCCGGACGTCGGGTATCATTGCTAGATGGTCACCTTGATTAGTGCATGGAGTAGTCCATGTACTACCGGCTTAGTGTTCGAACCTATCGGAGTCACGCACATTAGTCAAGTTAAGTAGGAAGGTCTTGACTCAATTTAATTAAGAATTAAATTGTGGGTCATTTGGAATTGGTTCTGTCTATGTTCAGCTAGCACTGAACATGAGGTACATGCTAAATTTCATGGATGAACAACTAATTAAGTCTGTATTTCGGGTCAATCAAATTTCAATTAATGAAATTGAACTTGATTAGGACTCAATTGTTGAGATTGGATTTGATTGGGTCTAAATTAGTGTAATTGGGCTCGATCACAATTTAATTGGGATTTAATTTCGTATTTGTTCTGATCTATGTCGGACTTGGATCGAGCCGAAACTAGACCCAATTGAATCTCCCATGAGTCAGACTCATGTGGAATTTTTTCGGATCAAAAATTCATTCAAATGGGCTGCAAATTTGGTTTAGAACCAAATAGGCTAACTTATGATCAAATGGGCTAACCCATTTGTATCACAAGCTGACTTTTCCCATTTAGAGTGGCTACTGACCGTGAATGGTACTCATGGACCCATGGACCGCTTCCCCTCATGGACCATTAGCTTTCTTTTTTGTGAGCCGCGACTCTCACCTCGGAGGCTGGGACGCATGAAACAGAGAAGCTCTGTTTCACGCATCCGTGACCCTTTGGACCGGCGATTGCGCGGCCAACCGGCCTCCGGCCAGACGGCCGACTAGACCGGAATGTGCGGTTTTGAACCGCCAACATTCCAGTTCAGTTTGATTTTTGAAATCTGGCAATAATTGACATTAATCGATGTTTTATTCCACGGTTGTTTTTGAAACAATCGTTATCAAATTCATTCATATTTGATAATGAATGAATTCAATAACGCTAGACCATTTACGCCTCTTAACTCCTCTCAGCGTTGGCCTATTTGTAGGCCACCGTTTCCTCTCGAATGGTGTGAGAGAGAATTTTTCTTGGGAAGAAAACGTGAGACAGAGAGATAGGTTGATTCTATGAAGAAGAAGAAGAGTGAGGAAGGAGTCCTCTCTCTCTGGTGGTTTGGAGTTCGGCCCAGGTCCAGTGTCCTCTCCTCCCTTCCATTCCCTCTGTGATCAGGATCAAGAGACGGGTGTCTGTTCAGCCTAGGCGTGCTGTGAAGAAACGGGAGAAAAGAAACCGAAGAAAGAAAGAAAGAGAAGAAAGAAAGAAACAGAAAAGGGAAAGTCCTTTTTCTGGATTTTCTTTCTTCCAAGGGTCCTTTTGCAAAAGATTGTTTTGCACGGGTAAATACATCATCCAACCTTCTTGCGAAGCTTGACGTGCGTGCGAAGTAGAGGGCTTGCAAATTCAGGCTTAGCAAAGCTACCTTCAGGGATCCAGATCCAGATCCAGATTACCTCGACCAACTTCCGCTGCGGGCTTGAGGTAATTTTACATAAAAGTTAAAGTTAATATTTATAATTATTATAAATAAAATAAAAAAAAATTTAAAACTGATTTTCATGCCTGGCGTTCGATTTTATCGGACAACTCGGAATTTTATTTCCTTCAGGACCATCATCTCGGGGTCTACTCCTGGCATGTCGGCGGACGACCAAGCGAACATGTCCACATTGGCTTGGAGAAATTCGATCACATGGGCTCAAACCAGACCCGATCAGCATAGTCTGCTTGGGTCTGTCGTCCCTCAGGGGAACGTGAAGGAGGGGCTCGCTTGGCTCACTTCGTTGCTATCTTGGTTAATCCCGTACTTCTATTCCTTCAATGGGTAGTGCTTGAGGGGGAAACTCGGCTGGCTGCTTGCCTTTGAGCGCGGTCATGTAACACTGCTTCGTGATTGCTTGATCCCCCCGAACTTTGCCGACCCCTTTGCTTGTAGGGAACCACATCAAGAGGTGATAAGTCGACACCACCGCTTGGAAGGCGTTCAGCCCCGGTCAACCGAGGATGGCGTTGTAGGCCGAAGCAACCCGGACCACGAGGAAGTTCAACTTCACAGTACTTTCTCGGGGCGTGCTTCCGGTCGTGACTGATAAGCTAATAACCCCTTCGACGGGTACATTGTCTTCTGTAAACCCGACCAGGGGGTACTCATTCTTTCACGCTTCTCTCCAGCCATTTCCATCTTTTGAAAGGCATCATAAAACAAGACGTCTGCAGAGCTTCCATTATCCACCAGAACTCTTTTTACATCATAGTTTGCGATGGTAAGGAAAATTACTATAGCATCGTCGTGGGGAGTTTCAACACCCTTTAGGTCCTCATCGGAGAAAGAGATGACCTCCGCAGTATGCAGACATTTTGAAGGAGCTCCTTCTTTTCGGCTTGTCGTCTCAGGCATTCTGGGCCATCCTCCTCCGATGGTGTAAATAATGTTGGAAATTGTGTCCTAAATCAAATCAGTTGTTGATTGTAAATGTATCTGAATCAATTATAAATAATATGGTATTTATTCATCACCAGAACATCTTCACAAACTCCGATGTGATGAAGTCCTTAGGACTGCTTTGTGTAATGAAATATGATTTTGTCACACAGATCCTTAAATGTTCATGACCGTATGATATATTATTAATAGGACGATAGTATTATCGGGCGTAGATCATTGTGTATCATATTTGTTGGTTGTTTTTCAAACCAAAGAGTATAGAGATACTAGTATGGTATACAGGTGAATGGTAGTGTACGTTTACTGAATATGATCAATTGACGGACTCTCTCTTGTCAAGAGTTGTTCCGAGTGGATATGGGTATATGTATCCTTTAGACCTGAGATTGCAACCGGTGGCTTGCAAGCAACTCACTGTACTTTGGTGCCGGACTACCTGAATTTCTAATCCAGTGACAGAAGGTTTCTGGGTCCAGTCAAGTACTTGTGGTAGTCAGTTGCAGATCAAGATGAGATTGACCTCTCTTAGAAATAAGGGTAAATGCCTTGTGTTTTTAATTAAGTAGTATCCTGTCCAGAAAAAGTCAAATCACTATCACTTGACTTATTGAATTGAAACATATTTCCGGATGGATCGTTTTAGGGTAGACAGACTCTGAACCCACCCTGGATATTTTTTTTGTCCAGAGGATGAATTATGCGGTAACCATAGTTCATAGGTTCTACAATGTTGCTCTGCATCTATTTCGGTTTATCTGGATGTCGGGTCCCATTGCTAGATGGTTACATCAATTGGTACAGAAAGTGTTCTTGTGCTACCAGCTTAAGTTCGAACCTGTGAGGTCACACGCTTTGAGGCTTTTTCTGGATCGATCATTTCTGGCTGAGAATCATGAAAGGGTAAAATGATCAATGTGATTAACCGTTATACCCTGAGCAAATTGTTGCTCATATTGGAGAGACCAATTGGTGATTGGATCACCAATTAGACTCAATTAGATTGAGTGGAGGAAGTTAGGTCAAACCACAATTGACATTGAATGTGATTCGGTGTTCAATTTCCTTGGGTTCGAGTCAAATCAGATTTGACTAGATAAAATTTTGATTAGAACCTTTTTCCTTTATATAGGGTTGGGACCATCTTCTTTTCCCCTTTTGCCCTTTGCGTAGGTCCCACCTTATGTCTTTGTGGGCCCCACATCTTGCTTGAGTGGGACCCACACCTCGTGTTGCGTGTGAGGACTGCATACTGGATGCATTCTAGCCCTGTGGTAGAGTTCAAATTAGATTTGTACTCTTTACAGGACACCTCACACCTTGGATTGGCTTTGAGCTTATCCATCCAACCTGTGGGGCCTGCATCCTGGACATGTGGCACAGTGCATGTGTGCCACCTCCACCCTACAGGACACCTCATACCTTGGATTGGCTTATCTATCCAGCTTGTGGGGCCCGCGTCCTAGACATGTGGCACAGTGCATGTGTGCCACCTCCACCCTACAGGACACCTCACACCTTGGATTGGCTTATCCATCCAGCTTGCGGGGCCCGCATCCTGGACATGTGGCACAGTGCATATGTGCCACCTCCACCCTCCAGGGCACCTCGCCCCCTAGACTGAGATTCTTTCTTATAGCCATCCAATCACACTTCATGAGAGTTTTATAGGCCATCATGAGCACCAGAACATGTGGCATCATGCATGTTTGACATGTGGCAAGTGAGCCCCTTTGTTGGACTTCCTCTCCCTCTATAAATAGGAGAGATGGCTGCCATCTTTGTAGAGAAAAAAGATCTGGCTTAGAGTATTTGGTGTTTTGACACCGATTGGGAAAGAGTGAAGTGAGCTTTGAGAGTTCATGTTGTAAGAGAAAGAAAGGAAAAAGAAAAGATTGAAGGAAAGGGTAGCTAGTCCTCTTCCTCCTAGTTCTCTCCCTCTCTCTCTCAGCCACCTGCTGCATCCCTGCTAGCTAGCACTTCCCGGAACGCCGGTTGATCCAGAGGCCTCACGTGGATTACTTGTAGAGGCCGGACGCTTATGCGGTTGCAGAGCAGCAAGCTAGAACCAACCTGCTGAAAGGTTAGTGTTCTGTTTTCAGTTTTTGGAGTTGAGATTTGATCTCAATTCAAGAACACATATGATGTGATCCATGCATGAATATTTCTATCACATATCCTGCAGATTCATCTGGAAATTTCGTAGGATTGGATCAGATCCAAAGTTTGCAATGGACTGTTTTGAACAGCCCTGTTTTATTCCGCTGAAAATTATTTTCAAATTGCATACTTTCAGCTTAATCGGTGAATCCTCGGCGCATACGATGCTCGAATTTTCTTCAATTGGTATCAGAGCTCGTCCAGGTGCTTTGTGATATCAAAGTTCTCATGCATGTGTGAATTCGAGAGAGAATGATTTGGATCTAAAAACGGATTCAAAGTCTAAATCGGTTTTCTGTTTCACAGTCGCCGTGTACAGTTGTCGACAAGTTACATTTAGTGGTCGACAACTCTACAGTTAAGTCAACTTAGTGGTCGACAAGAATATCTTTCAATTGTTAACCTCTGATTGTAGTTGTCAATAAGCCTGATATAGTTGTCGGCCCTTTTTTTTTCACAATTGTCGACACGTCTTCTGAAGTTGTCGACAATTATGCTACTGGTCAGATTTATATGAAATATAATCTTTTGCATATGATGTAGTTAGATTATTTTATTTCATGATGTTATTCATATGATGAATAGACATGTTTGTATGCATGTGAAACCATTTAACTTGAACATTAAAAGGGGTTTTAATGATTCAAAGTTGTAATGCATGCAAAACCAAGATAAGACATGAATAATGCAATACACTTAATTGTGAATTAAGTATTGATATAGATCCTAGATTTTAAATGTGATTTAAACATCTAAGACATTGCAAAAATCGTGGGGGTAATGGGTTATCTAAATCAAATCTGGTTGGGTTAGACCCAATGGTCAAAATCAAAATATGGAAGAGTAACTGGTCAAATCTAATTTAAAATGTTTACTTTGGATTCGATCAAGGTAACTCTTGATCTTTGCAATAGTTATAGTTGATCAAGTTCATGTCTCTTGATAAGACCAAATGGATGTTGATTTGGGCTCTGCGGTTGAGCACTGAGTTTTGATATTGATCGAATTGAAATTAATGAACCAGTTGGTGCCTAAGGTAACTTTTATCAGTAGGTTTTTAATTAGGAGCTACTTGCTGGATTTCGGTCCAGTCAAGTTAATGGCATACCCTTCCGCTGATTTCACTTATCTGGCCATCTAGGTGAATCTCTTTTGATCATATCTCTAATTAACTCTTGTTGACCCATGCCAAATAAGACAATCGGTCAGACCGATTTAGGTGCACTGACTCAAACATGTTCTTATTAACCTCTGATTTGAAGAAGTCAGTGGGAGGATCAAGGTTAGTCAGCTTTTCCTGTTTCATAAAAATTCTCTAAATTATCAGGTTCTTAAAAATGGTGTGGTTAATGGAAGATGACCGTGTCATGGCCTCCCATTGCGTTGAAATGTTAATGAGTCCAATATGTTTATGATCATTGGAGGCAATACACGCCTGGTGCTCATCGGCTATTGGGATTGTCACTCAATTAATGTTGAATCGGTTGTATCCATTAAATAGGTGGTCAGGTGAGCCGAGCCACACTCGGACTTGGTCATCTACTGATGTGATGAACTTATTGCAGCAAGTTGATGGTTGGATCTGACCAGGATTTTCAGTAGAGGTGACACACACCCGCTGAAGTGGCCTGTGGCAAAAGGATATTACTGGGAGTTGTTTGGTGAAACAATTGGTTATGAACCTACCCTTAGATACAGATGGGTTAGCCGAGACACACTTAGGCCCATCTGTAGTCTATGTGGATTCTGGTACCCACTAAAGAATTAGGAGTAATTCTTTGGATTAAAGTAGAGGCTATTGATTCGTACAAAATGGTGGAAGGATCTTTGTACTAAAATCCAAATTTCTTGATCATATTGATTCATTTACTGATTAGGCTTTGTTGTCATTTTTTGCAGAAATGGCCACTCAATTGTCACTTAGGTCATTATTAGATAATGTTAAGTTGACCGGTCCCAACTTTTCAATCTAGCTTAGAAAGCTTAAGATCGTCCTGGAACACGAGAGGACCATATATATAATTATTGATCTGGCACCTAAATTGCCTCCTACTAATGCACAAGTAGCAGTCCGTGATGCTTACCAGAAATGGACGAGTGATCGGATCACTGTCTGGTGCATTATGTTAGCGGCAATGAGCGACGAATTCTCGCAGAGATTCGAGAGTGCTCAGCCGAACGAGATCATTCAAGTGTTGAATGAATCGTTTGGCGTCCTTGATGACGATAAAAGGTATAGTACCAGTTGCTGTATCTTCAACGCCAAATTCAGGAAAGGGGCCTCTGTTACGGACCATGTACTGTACATGATCGAGTTGATAGAGCGCCTGAGCAAACTCGGGTTTTCTCTGCATGAACAATTAGGAAAGGACACGATTTTGAATTCCCTGCCTGATTCCTACTGACCATTCCTCACTCATTATAGAATGACAAAGCCTGTACTCAACTTCCATGGTCTTTTGGGGTTGTTGCAGAACTTTGAGAAGGATAACCAGCTCAGAAAAGGGCCGGTTAATGTGGTTGGTGGTGGGGCACGACGTCGTCCCTTTAGGAAAGGGAAAAATAAAAATAAAAATAAAAATAAAAGGAAGAAAAAGGTGCTAAGTGTTGGGACATCTTATCAGATGATAAGAAAGCGGGCTGACCATAGAAAGGCGGTGTGCTACCGCTGTCAGAAACCGGGACATTGGAAAAAGGAACTGTCCTCTGTATGTAGCCACCCTTGATCCAAACAGGTCCAGGAGAAATAAGCAAACAGTTGCTGGGCAAGGTACTTATATGATAACTCGTAATTTCTCCATATGTGATAAATTGACCTGGGTATTGGATACCGGAAGTCCTTATAATATTTATAATTCATTACAGGGACTGTAGGTCAATAAGAGATTTGAGAATAATGGGAGGTTTCTGATGTTGGAGATGGAAGGACTGTTCCAGTTCTAGCATTGGAAGATCTTAAGTTAGTTTTCAATTCTCATATAATCGTCCTAAGTGACTGTCACTTTTGTCCGTCGTTCTTAATGAACGTCATTTTTGTAGGGCTCTTAGCCCAAAACGATTATGAAATATCAATAAAGAATCGTTCTTGTAATATCATTGTAAATGGTGTTATTATGGTTGATGGACAATTATTAAATGGCATTTACACAATATCACATCCTGTTAGTGTAATGTACAGATCAAGTAAGCGACCTAGGATAGATAATGTCTCTGATACCTACCTATGGCATTGCCGGCTAGGACATATTAATAAGAACAGGATCAACAAGTTGGCCAAGTTGGGTATTTTGAATATTAATGATCTTGAATCATTTCCAACTTGTGAGTCTTGTATTCTTGGTAAAATGACCAAATCACCCTTTACTGGAAAAGGTGAGAGAGCCACAGATATTCTAGGACTCGTACATACGGATGTATGTGGACCTATGAGTACAAATGCTAGAGGAGAGTACAGCTATTTCATTACATTTACAAATGACCTGTCTAGGTACGGGCATGTGTTTCTTATGAGGCATAAGTCTGAGTCTTTTGAAATGTTCAAATTATACCGTAATGAAATGGAGAAACAAACTGGAAAGCATATTAAAATTTTTCGATCTGATCGAGGAGGGGAATATCTCTCCAGTGATTTCTTGACTTATCTGGAAGAGAATGAGATTCTGTCTCAGTGGACCCCTCCTGGAACACCTCAGCATAACAATGTATCTGAAAGGAGGAACAAGACTCTGTTAGACATGGTCTGGTCCACGATGGGTTTCGCTAGCCTGCCTTTATCCTTTTGGGGATATGCTCTAGAATCTACCTGCTATATCTTAAATAAGATTTCTAGTAAGTCTGTGATTAAAACACCATATGAGATGTGGACTGGGCGTAAGCCAGTGATCACTCACCTAAGAGTTTGGGGGTGTAAGGCCTATGTCAAGCATTTGAAAGCAGATAAGCTGGAATCCAAGTCTGATAATTGTTTCTTCGTCGGATATCCAAAAGAAACCTTAGGGTATTACTTCTATAATACTGATATGCAAAAGTTGTTTGTCTGTAATAGGGCTGTTTTCCTTGAGAAGGAGTTCCTTGGTGAAGGAGCGAACAACTCTGATGTTGCACTTAATGAAGTCCAACATATAGAAGAACTAGTACAGACTAAAGAACCGGCCGATTTGATTAGATCAGATCCAGAACCCATTATAGAGACATCCGTGAGGCGATCCGGTAGAGTACCGCATCAGCCGGATAGATACTATGGTTTTCTGATCCAGGACGGCGAACCTGTTGGTCTCGATGAGAACACAGAGGATCCCGTCACCTACATGGATGCTAAGCAAAGGTCCGATTCTGAGAAATGGCTTAATGCCATGAAATCCGAAATGGAGTCCATTGAGGTCAATGATGTATGGACATTGGTTGACCCACCTGAAGGAATCAAACCCATTGGGTGTAAATGGATCTTTAAGAGGAAGAAAGGCGCAGACGAAAATGTGGAAACCTACAAAGCCCGTCTGGTTGCCAAGGAATTTTGTCAATGTTATGGCATTGACTATGATGAGATGTTTTCTTCTGTGGCAATGCTGAAATTCATTCGGATAATGCTTGCGATAGCTGCACATCTGGACTTAGAGATTTGGCAGATGGATGTTAAAACCACTTTTCTGAATGGAGATTTAGAGGAGCAGGTGTATATGATGCAGCATGAAGGTTTTATTTCTACAGATGAGTCTAAGGTATGCAAGCTTCAAAAGTCCTTATACGGACTGAAGCAGGCTTCTCGGAGTTGGAACATATGCTTTGATATGGTGATCAAGACGTATGGCTTCGTTAGGAACGGAGAGGAACCTTACATATATAAGTAGGTAAATAGTTCAGTTTTGATGTTTCTTGTACTGTATGTGGATGATATTCTTTTAATAGAAAATGACATTCCTGTACTATAGGGAATAAAGATCTGGCTGTCATCACAGTTCTCCATGAAAGATCTGGGAGATGCATCCTACATCCTAGGGATGAAGATCTATAGGGATAGGTCTAAAAGGTTGCTTGGGTTATCCCAGTCTACGTACATAGATACTGTGCTGAAACGGTTCAACATGAAAAATTCCAAGAAAGGCCATCTTCCGATAGGTCATGGAATCACTCTTTCTAAAGGAGATTGCCCGACAACTCCCCAAGAAAGAGAGCGTATGAGTAGAATTCCATATGCCTATGCTGTGGGACTATTATGTATGCTATGACATGTACTAGACCAGATGTGGCGTATTCACTAGGAGTAGTGAGTAGGTACTAGGATAAGTGGCTTGTTTATGGAGATATTGAGATGAGACTTGTCGGGTATACCAATTCAAGTTTTCAATCAGACCGTGATGATAGCAAGTCTGTGTCTGGTTATGTGTTTATCCTGTTAGGTGAGGCTGTGTGCTGGAAAAGTTCCAAGCAGCATACCGGGCAGACTCTGTACGCAAGGCTGAATACATTGCTGCATCTGATGCCGCCAAAGAAGCTGTCTGGTTACGGAAATTGATTGCTGAGCTAGGAGTTGCACCCTCCGCTGATGGACCAGTCCCACTATACTGTGATGGCACTGGAGCCATCGCTCAAGCTAAGGAACCAAAGGCACACTAACGCACCAAGCACATTCTGCGCCGGTATCACCTTGTTCGTGAGATAGTAGAACGAGGTGACGTTGATCTTCAAAAGATTGACGGGAAGGATAACTTAGCCGACCCCTTCACTAAGGCCCTCAGTGTAAAGGAGTTTGACCATCATTACTTGAAGATGGGTATACGATACTGTACTGATTGGCTTTAGGTCAAGTGGGAGTTCTTGAAAATTGTATCCTAAATCCAATCAATTGTTGATTGTAAATGTATTTGAATCAATTATAAATAATATGGTATTTATTCATCATCAGAACATCTTCACAAACTCCGATGTGATGAAGTCCTTAGGACTGCTTTGTATAATGAAATATGATTTTGTTACACAGGTCCTTAAATGTTCATGACCATATGATATATTATTAATAGGACGATAGTATTATCGGGCGTAGGTCATTGTGTATCATATTTGTTGGTTGTCTTCCAAACCAAAGAGTATAGAGATACTAGTATGGTATACAGGTGAATGGTAGTGTACGTTCATTGAACATGACCAATTGACGGACTCTCTCTTGTCAAGAGTTGTTTCGAGTGGATATGGGTATATGTATCCTTTAGACCTGAGATTGCAACCGGTGGCTTGCAAGCAACTCACTGTACTTTGGTGCCGGACTACCTGAATTTTTAATCCAGCGACGGAAGGTTTTTGTGTCCCGTCAAGTACTTGTGGTAGTCAGTTGCAGATCAAGATGGGATTGACCTCCCTTAGAAATAAGGGTGAATGCCTTGTGTTTTCAATTAAGTAGTACCCTGGCCAGAAAAAGTCAAATCACTATCACTTGACTTATTGAATTGAAACATATTTCCGGATGGATCGTTTTAGGATAGACAGACTCTGAACCCACCCTAGATATTTTCTGGTTCAGAGGATGAATTATGCGGTAACCATAGTTCATAGGTTCTACAATGTTGCTCTGCATCTATTTCGGCTTATCTGGACGTCGGGTTCCATTGCTAGATAGTTACATCAATTGGTACAGAAAGTGTTCTTGTGCTACCAGCTTAAGTTCGAACCTGTGAGGTCACACGCTTTGAGGCTTTTTCTGGATTGATCATTTCTGGCTGAGAATCATGAAAGGGTAAAATGATCAATGTGATTAACCGTTATACCCTGAGCAAATTGTTGCTCATATTGGAGAGACCAATTGGTGATTGGATCACCAATTAGACCCAATTAGATTGAGTGGAGGAAGTTAGGTCAAACCACAATTGACATTGAATGTGATTCGGTGTTCAATTTCCTTGGGTTCGAGTCAAATCAGATTTGACTAGCTAAAATTTTGATTAGAACCCTTTTCCTTTATATAGGGTTGGGACCATCTTCTTTTCCCCTTTTGCCCTTTGCGTAGGTCCCACTTATGTCTTTGTGGGCCCCACATCTTGCTTGAGTGGGACCCACACCTCGTGTTGCGCGTGAGGACTGCATACTGGATGCATTCTAGCCCTGTGGTAGAGTTCAAATTAGATTTGTACTCTTTACAGGACACCTCACACCTTGGATTGGCTTTGAGCTTATCCATCCAACCTGCGGGGCCTGCATCCTAGACATGTGGCATAGTGCATGTGTGCCACCTCCACCCTACAGGACACCTCATACCTTGTATTGGGAACAAAAATCATATGGTGCGCGTACCATACTAGATTGTATGGTACGCGCTCCTATTTCGGCCACGTCAGTATGGTACGCGAATCTCAAAAAAAAAATGGAAGCCCCGCACTCCGCCTCGAGTCCCCGCAGCATCCCACGTTTCTAAGTGCCCCCCACCCTCTCAATTCCCAAAATACCCAACCCACGTTCCCAGACTAATCCCCATATTTTCCCTTCCCAAAATGCACCCTGTTACCATTTTCTCCTCTGTTTAAACTAGCATCTCCTCCCATCCCTTCCTATGTTCTAAGGAGAAATAATTATACCACCGTATCCTCTTTCTTTCTTGTGTCCCTGTATCAAGAAGAGAGACTATTCATATCCTCTTTCTTCTTCGTCAAGCTTTTCCTTCTATCCAATTCTTCATCAAGCCATCTCTCCAACCCATCTCTCCTATCCTTCTCAAATTTTCCTTTCCAAATTTCTCTTTTTTAAGATCTTTGTATCTAAGAGTTCATGGAATCTGAGGAATGGTATGTATATAATTTTTTATGTTAGAAAAAAGTAAAAAGTTTTTTTTTATCATTTTGTTAATTTTTTTCTTCTCTTCTTTTCATAAATTATGCTAGGAAAAAGTTGGAAGAGTACTCAAGAGATGAAATTTCAAGTTCTAGTACAAGTTCCATTCGGGATACCGAGCTCTCCTCACCAAAAGCTATGGTATTACTTTAAATATATTTCTATGTTTCATCTCTTATTTGCAATGCAAAATTATATTACTTTATATATGCTGATATCCACATATTATGTTGTACTTATGCTAGTACCTACAACATATTCAAATAATACATACTTATACCTAGTTGAAATAATATAATAAGAATAACTGCATACATAATTTTTCTGATATAGATATAATATCAGTTAAGTTCACTATAATTATTGATGTACTACTTTTGAATGCATTACCATAGTTATTTTTTATCTTGAAGAACATGACATATTATTTTTTCTGTATTATTTGATGTTGATAGATATCTATTCAAGATGAAAGTTCATAGCAAAAGATAGTTGTTGGTTCAGATTCAAATCCAAAAGTTGGTATGTTGTTTACTTCAGAAGAAGAAGCATATGAATTTTATAACTCATATGCGAAGAGAGTTGGTTTTAGTGTTCGCAAGGGTCACCGTAGGATCAGAAAGGATGGAAGCATACAGAGTAGAACATTTTTGTGCAATAAAGAAGGTACTCGTGGTTCTCATCGTACACATATAACTAAGAAACCACGAGCGATTGAGAGAACTAATTGCATGGCTCGTGTTGAATTCAAAATTGATCGTTAAAATTTTTGGGTTGTAAGTAAAATTATCATTGATCATAATCATCCTCTAACAAGTCCTGACAAGGCATATGTGCTAAGGTCGTATCGCAAACTACTTCCTGTTCATATGATGGTTATTGATCAGATGGAAAAAGCTGGAGTGAATTCTTCACAAGCTTACAATTTTTTTGCCGAAGAATCCCAAAGTGTTGAACATGTCGGCTTTACAAGAGTTGATTACTCTAACTATTTGCGTACAAAGAGAACGAGACTACTTAACGTTGGAGATGCACAAATTCTCTTGGATTATTTGAAGAGTTGGCAGTCAGAAGATCCTTCATTTTATTATGCTATACAGGTTGATGAAATAGGGCAATTGGCTAATTTCTTTTGGGCAGATGGGAGATCAATTATGGACTATGCATATTTTGGGGATGTGGTTTCATTTGATACTACTTTTAAGACAAATAAACATGAAATGCCCTTTGCTGCACTTCTTGGTATTAATCATCATAAGCAAACGATTGTATTTGGGGCAGCTTTATTATTTGATGAAACAATTGATTCATTTGTTTGGTTGTTTAAAACGTTTTTAGCTGCCATGTCAGGGAAACAACCTAAAACAGTCTTCATAGATCAATGTGCCGCCATGTCTAGGGCGATCAAAATAGCCCTACCCAATACATGCCACCGTCTATGTTTATGGCATATATTTCAAAATGCTGCAAAAAATCTTTCTTATATATATTCTAGTCATCCTGGATTTCAAGTCGAGTTCAAAGCTTGCATATATGAATGCCACACTGTGGAGTATTTTCAATCACAATGGAAAAGCTTAGTTAAAAAATATAAACTCGAGGAAAATCGATGGATGAATGAATTATATGAATTACGTGAGAAATGGGCTTCAGTATATCGTCGAGAGTCCTTTTGTGCTGATATGACAACGACACAACGAAGTGAGAGTATGAATGGTCACTTCAAAAGCTTCTTTTGCAAAAAATTATCTCTTTCAATGTTTATAGAAAGGTATCAGAAAGCAGTAGGTCTATTTCGAGAGAAGGAATTGTATGAAGATTTTAAATCAAGACAAATAAAATCAGTTGTTTATGTTCGAGGACTGCCTATGTTACTTGAAGCAGCTGAAAAATATACAAGATATGTTTATAGTGATTTCGAAGAGGAGTTCAAGAGCCAACTTGCATGTCTTTGTGAATGTACAGGATGTGGGGGCGGCAAATACACTTATAAGATTACTCCATTAGATGGTTGTTATCCTAGTTTTGTTGAATTTAATTCGCTTGATATCTCAGTTAAATGTAGCTGTTTAAAATTTGAGAGTATGGGCATTTTATGTTTGCATGCACTGAAGGTTCTTCATCATAATAATATTCTTCATTTGCCATCTAAATATATACTAAAATGATGGACTAAGTATGCAAAAGATGGAGCATTCTCAAACAGTCATCAACCAGGGGTCCATTCAGATGACAAGGAACATTGGCTTCTTATTATACCAGAGTATGTCAAAAGGCAATCGCTGTTGCAGTCAAAGGTGCTATTTCAAGTGATATTTTAAATATTGTAGAAAATGGACTTGATAAATTGACTACGGAGGTCGAAGAGATGCTACATCAAATGAATGTAAATAATGTTGACAATGGAAAAGAAAAGAATGTTGTATCAGAAATATGTAATATGGAGATATCTAGCAATCATATAACAATCAAGCCCCCACCTATTAAAAAAGCTCCAACCACTAAAAGGATGAAGAGTGCCCTTGAGAAAAGAAGGAAAAAGAATAGATAAGCTACATCGAAAGGAGATACAAGTGATGCTAATTGATAATCTATGAATTATAATACTTAATATGTCAATTGAATATTATAACTTGTTGTGTGTGACAATTTCTTATTAACATCTATGTGCTAGGAGGATCTGGTGATGTTGTTCCTTCTCAAGAATCATCTATTCTTTCACAAAAGCACATAACACCTTATCATGGATGCTCCATCAATGTTCGAGATTCAATAATGCAAGAAAATATGAATCATTTAGTTAATTGGACACAAACATGCCCATATCCATATCCAAATTCTTCAGTGCCTTATCATCTCAACCCGCATATGGTACAAGTTAATTAACAACATTTTTAGTATTAGTTGGTATCTCTCATTAATATATATCATGATAATAGATGTATTTATATTTTGCAGTATTACATGGTTCCAAGTCAACAACAGTTGGTGCCTCGCAAGCTAAACTTTGAGAAAAGGTATGGATATTTAACTAGAAGTCTTTACTTAACATTACTATTCATATTTCATTTTAAAGTTTTAAAAGATCCAGTGAACATATCTACCGGAGCTCATCAAGTTTTTATTTTATTGCAGGTAATTGATTGAAAAGAGGTTGCTGCTTGGATTATGCGTACCCTTTTTTGTTTATTAGAAATTTTTAGTTGTAAATATCTCTCCATTTTTGGCACTTTTGTATGCATTAATGTGAGATGAATATATCATTGAAAATTTGGAGACTTGACATATTCTGACTATAGATAATGTATCAAAAAATCATATAGTATGTATTGGCGAATACCATGTTTTAAATATTATATTCTGAAAACTATGTATCAATATTCTCTCTTTCTCTCTCTATATCTATCTATCTATCTATCTATCTATCTATCTCTCGCGGTGTTATCCTTTGGAACCAATGCTCTGTTTCTCCTTGGAACAGGGGAAGGGATGGGAGGAGATGCTGGTTTAAATAGAGGACAAAATGGTAACGGGGTGCATTTTGGGAAGGAAAAATATGGGGATTAGCTTGGGAACGTGGGTTGGGTATTTTGGGAATTGACAGGGTGGGGGGCACTTAGAAACGTGGGGCATTGCGGGGACTCGAGGCGGAGTGTGGGGACTTCCATTTTTTTTTAGATTCACATACCATACTGATGTGGCCGAAATAGAAGCGCGTACTATATGATCTAGTATGGTACGCGCACCATATGATTTTTATTCTTGGATTGGCTTATCCATCCAACCTGCGGGGCCCGCGTCCTGGACATGTGGCACAATGCATGTGTGCCACCTCCACCCTCCAGGGCACCTTACCCCCTAGATTGAGATTCTTTCTCATAGCCATCCAATCACACTTCATGAGAGTTTTATAGGCCATCATGAGCACCAGGACACGTGGCATCATGCATATTTGACATGTGGCAAGTGAGCCCCTTTGTTGGACTTCCTCTCCCTCTATAAATAGGGGAGATGGCTGCCATCTTTGTAGAGAAAAAAGATCTGGCTTAGAGTATTTGGTGTTTTGGCACCAGTTGGGAAAGAGTGAAGTGAGCTTTGAGAGTTCATGTTGTAAGAAAAAGAAAGAGAAAAGAAAAGATTGAAGGAAAGGGTAGCTAGTCCTCTTCCTCCTAGTTCTCTCCCTCTCTCTCTCGGCCACCTACTGCATCCCTGTGAGCTAGCACTCCCCGGGACGCCGGTTGATCTAGAGGCCTCACGTGGATTACTTATAGAGGCCGGACGCTTGTGCGGTTGCTGAGCAGCAAGCTAGAACCAACCTGCTGAAAGGTTAGTGTTCTCTTTTCAGTTTTTGGAGTTGAGATTTGATTTCAATTCAAGAACACATACGATGTGATCCATGCATCAATATTTCTATCACATATCCTATGGTTTCATCTGGGAATTTCGTAGGATTGGATCAGATCCAAAGTTTGCAATGGGCTGTTTTGAACAGCCCTGTTTTATTCCGCTAAAAATTGTTTTCAAATTGCATACTTTCACCTTAATCGGTGAATCCTCGGCGCATACGATGCTCGAATTCCCTTCAAATAACGCCCGCGATGGGGCGACTGTTGTTCTGCTCCTCGGGCGGCTCATGATTCTGCTCCTCAGGCGCCCTTCTTTTAGGTTGGCCGGTAACAAACCGGCTTAGCCGTCCACGGCGGATGAGTGCCTCAATTTCATCACGGAGCCGGTAGCAGTCCTCCGTATCATGGTCGTAGTCTTTATGGAAGCGGAAATATTTGTCCGAGCGCTTCCGTGGGGCCGAGGACCGCATTTTTGGCAGGGGTCTGAGGTAACCTCGACCTTCGATCTCCATGAGGATCTCAGCTCGGGTGGAAGAAAGGGGGTGTATCTCCCAAACTTTGGAAGGGGTGCATGCTTGTCGAACTTTTGGGCCAGAGACCTCGGGTTGACAAGGCTCTGGGGCCGGAGAGGATTCTTCTCACGCCGAGGAGATCGGCTCCTTGGGCAGGAGCGCACCTCAAAGCATTTTTTCTTCGTCTTGGCCGGTGGCTCGGTCGCCTCTTGTTGAAAGGCCATGGCTTCTTCGGCCTTGGCGTACTTCCGAGCTCTGGCTAGCATCTCAGCAAAGTTGATGGGGAAGCTTTTCTCGATAGAGAAGAGAAATTTGTAGGATCGAGCTCCAGTCTTTAACGCCGACATGGCGATTGACTGGTCAAGACCTTGAACTTCCCACGTAGCCAAGGTGAAGCGGTCGATAGAGAAGAGAAATTTCTCTTCTCGATAGAGAAGAGAAATTTGTAGGATCGAGCTCCAGTCTTTAACGCCGACATGGCGATTGACTGGTCAAGACCTTGAACTTCCCACGTAGCCAAGGTGAAGCGGTCGATGTAATCTTTCAGAGGTTCCCCTTCCCTCTGCTTAATAGTGAAGAGGGAGTCTGAAGTCCAGCATTGACGTTGGCTAGCAGCAATGTGGGTGACGAGTTACCTTCCCAACTGTTCGAAAGAAAGAACCGAACTAGGTTTCAGCCCGGAGAACCAGAGGCGAGCTGCTTTGCATTGCCGGGAAGGCCCAACAAGGCAAGGCATCCGAGGCTCCTTGGAGAGTCATGAGAGCCTTGTAACTCTCCAAGTGGTCCAAGGGATCAAAAGAACCGTCATACGGTTCTATTTGTGGCAACTTGAACCTCTAGAGAATCGGCTCGTTTGCGACCGATCGTGGGAGCGGGGACTCGGTCGTGAAGTCGACGTCCACGTCGCGCTTGGGAGCCTGGCCTCGGAGCGTTTGGATCTATCGCTCCAGCTCCTCGATCTTCCTATTGAGTCCTAGCGGGGACACCGTCGTTTATGGTCGCTAGGTTATCCGCGGCTCCTAGTTGACGCTGCAAGCGCCTCGACATGGGGCAGACCTTGCTTCTGATGGCTGTTCTCGCGACCGAGGGGTTGGGCTTCGACATCGGCTTCTAGGATGACGATGGCACGGTGAGCTCTCCCGGCTTAGAGACGGGATTTGGCGGGGACTTTGACGGCGGCGGGGCTCCCTTTCGCCCGCTATATGGTGTCTGACAGGGGAGCAATGTTGCGGGTGACATCCCACAGACTTGCACCCATGGAGAGGGGGTGCAGATTGGGCCCCGCTTCGTTGCAGGCTCGAACAGCTGTGGTTAGCGTCTGGACCTACTGAAATAGCAGATCAAATCGCTCTGGCTGGATTTGCAGGACCTGGTCTGCTGGCGCAAGCTCCTCGGAGGATAGATTTTAGCAAGAGCAGCCGAGTAGTGGGACTTGACTGCTCGATGCACTCGGAGCTCCGTGACTCCTTAACCTCATGATCACGACTTAGGCCCTTCCTCTAGCGCGAAAAATATTGTGGTTCAAATCTGGCCCGAGGGTGACCACGCCGGTGGAGCCGAAGGAGCTGCCGGTGCTGGAAAGGGGAAGACGGGAGCTACCTCCTGCTCGTCAGTTGCGGACCTGCACAAAGCCTCACCGGTGTTTCCGGTGAGGGCCCTCCGACGATCAAGTTAGAATAGGTAAATTTGGTCTAGCCAAAAAGTCCCTTAGAAATTACCTGATCGAGCTATTTATAGCCTCAATGGAGTGGCCCAGGTGACAGAGGTACTGTCAGTCCCCATCATGAGGGGGCATGGCTCTGAGCCGGATGGCGCGCAGCTCAAGTTGGCTGGTGACATGCGGTGCAGCCTGTTCTTAAGAATGGTAGGGCGTTGACAGTCACAACAGGGTATGGCCGGAGTAGTCAAGATGCCGTCTGACTGCTGTTGGCCGGTTATGGGGACATGACACGACAGTGTGGTGGAGTACGGCCACGTAGGAGGGCATAGGCCCGCACATGGGTGTGGTCGTTGACAAGGCCGAGCTCGTTAAGTAGTCGCGTCATGCGTTTGATGAGGTCGTCTTGGCGGATACTGAGAGTAGCTCGATTTTTCGGGTTCTGAGATGTGCTCGGAAGAGCGCTCCGAGCTCGAGGGTCGGAGCGTATGCTGCGTATCGCTACGGTTGGCGCCCCAAGCTTAGCCGGGGCGGGTCGGCGATTGTCCGGAGGTACCCCAAACTTGGTCGGGGGGTCGGCGAATGTTTGGAGTTGGTGAAGCTTTCGGCAGAGTTCCGAGGACGAGCTAGCCCTGGGCCGAGGTGAAGATTCATCCGATCGTCATTGATGTTTACTGGGCCGAAACTGGGTGGCCTTTGTAGGCTGGATGATCCATTTTTCCCTCTATCATATACAATAACAAGTCAAGTGATTTTGAGTCCCCTCTAATATATAATAGCAATCAATATGTCAAAATATTTGACATCATTAAGGTTGCAAATGGGTCGGGTTAATCCGTGACTCGACTTGACCCGATTAGACCCAATCCGACCTATTTTAAAGAGTCCATGGGGCTGGTTTGGGTTCTAAAATTGGATCCAATTCATTTTTGAATCTCAGTTTTTTGAATTTGGACCCGACCCAATCCATTTGAAATTTGGGCAATTTTGGATTTGCAACCTTACGACCCGACCTGACCCGAACCTGCTAAATCAATTGAGCCCGCAGGCTGCAGGGGTGCAGACCCAGCCGCCCAGCTAGTTATCTGCAATATGGAATACAACGATACATACTACTACACTCTTAAAATCATTGTCAACCAGGCATGTGTTGACTTCTATCGCAATGAGTTAAAATTTAGGAAAAGAAAAAAGCTGACAGTTTATAACTAAGTAAACGTTTAACAATGGGAGCCTATTTTTTTTCAAAAAAAATACAATCTTTAGGAGGTAGCAGTGCCACGATGCTACCCCGCTTATTTAAATTAAACCAGATTGGAATTGTTAGATCATTAGGAGGTAGCAGTTACTTACTCAAGGAAATGTATACAAATCGACCATTGGAATTGTTAGAATCATAAACCTAGCTAGTTGACATCTCCACACCACCTCCAAATGGCATAGATCATAGCATTTCCTCTCTATTTCACTACTTTGAAAAATGATCTTAAAATTATAGTAAACACTCTAGTTTTCTATGGCCTATCCATGGGGTTTCCCATCTCATATTATCAAAGCAATTTTTCTTTTAATACAACTAATAACTCTATGATATCATTGATGCCTCCATGTTCTCATATCGGCGACTGATAATTCTGAGCACCTACTAGATTAGATTCCTTTTATGTATTGTTTTCTAATGCCTATTTCTCAAGGGAGAAACTATAGTCTCCTGGTCATGGGTTTGAAAACAATCCAAGATCACCATGAAAATGGAGACACTAAACATACAAGGTCACACCACAAAAGAATGATATCTCACTCATAGAAGGGATGGAGGGACTTAGCCATGGATGATCATCACACCTGATGCTCAAATAATGGAGAGGAGAAAGGGTGCTAAAGCGTCTAGAAGAGTTAAGATGATGAGTAAGCCTAAATTAAGATAGATGGAGGAAGAACGCTCAATAAAATAAAGCATATGAAAAATAGTTGTGATTAAATCTTAGAAGAGAAAGGACGCACCTAAAGTTGGGAACAACCTTGGAAGCGAATGGAAGGACCAAGCTACTGATTTCAGCAAAATAAATGTTTGCGATGTAAGCCAAGTCATTAGAGTATTAGTTTATATCCTTACCCGAACAGGACCCGACTTGGACTTGACTTGAACCCGAATTTTTTGGTTGGGACCAGGTTATACATAGACCCGACCCAACCCAAATGACCCATTGGGTCAAAAATTCTAGCTGTGGACCCGACTAGATTTTTCATTGAGTTGGGTCTAGGTCTAATATTAAGACCCGAACAAGAAACTGGATTGGGTCGGGGTCACTCATGATCCGGTCTGACCTGACCATCCAATTGTTTTGTCCGGTAGGAATTAAATCACACCCCTTGAAATTTTAAACTTAATTATTCAAAGAATATTGGAAACTTAATTTACATCTTAAGCACCATATTAGCAGGTTGAATTGGACAAAGTTATAGCAATTAATTCTTTGTTAGCATGTTGAATACAAGATATAGCCATTTATTATTTATTAGTATTTTGAGTTATATGCGACAACTTTTTTATTTAATCACTACCTCTCATAATTATCTAATTGGCTCTCATTGAGGACAAGCGGGCTAGAACCAATTGTCAAACTCAATACATCCATCTTCAAAATGGGGAATTAAATCTTATTATATGGATGGAATCCTCATGTTACTCTTTTCTAATTGGTGCACTCTTCTCTCATCATTGTACATGACATGTATATCTACACGTACGATTGAAAGAGCAGGGTCCAAAGTATGTGTTGCTCATGAAAGCATCACTAATTTGCATGATTCAATGCCTAAATGCTCTCTTTTCCCTCTTGCTTCTCATGTACTAGCTAACAATTGTCTCTATCACTATCACAAGGGCCATTGATATAAGACCTATTACCAACTATTGGGGCAGGTCATCACTCAAAACCCTTCCTAACCTTGAAGAATTCTAAACAAGGAAAGAGTATGTGGGCCAATTTCAGAAGATGCTAATCTAAAGATTCCAGACCTGGGCACTGCAATCCCCACCCTCTTAGGTAGTTTTAAATGATCCCCACGTCTTTATTTCTTAGGAGATGGTCTAGGGGGTTAATTGATACATCTGTTGATTAAAATGGCTGGGTTATTGAATGTGATGTAGGATCCTTTGATACTGCTTTAAGGTAACCCAAATTGGTGAATCAACATGGATCAGGACAGCATATCTGGAAGTATGTTGGAGTGGCAAGTCCCCATAACCCTAGCTATTGTTTTTATTCTCATGGTATGGATTGCTACCTAAGACACTACCTAATCAACCATGCAAAGCTTTACGATGAGACAATTAGGAATAAGATAAATCAAACTATTTTGGCACAAGGATACATCTCCTCTTATTATACTGCAGTATTCATGGACATTTAGAATTGGACCTAACCCATCTAAGGATTAGCTTGATCCGACTCAAAATAATTCAAGAAATATTGGTTTTAGTTTGTGATACTCATGCTCCATTCCAAATCAACTCAAGTTGTACTTGACATGCTTTAAACAAAGTAAATGGGTTAGGTTTGTGTCAAAACCCTGTAATAGACTAATTTAGGTTTTGACATGGCTACCCTCTCTTTTCCTTACTTGCCTCCCTCTTTGTTCATCTCCCCTTTATCCGAGCATTAAGAACATTAAGTATTAAGTTCTCAACAATGAGTTGTATGATTAGTTGGCAAGTGATGTATGATAAATAACTTTTCACATTAGTTGTACCTAATGGAAAATTAAAATGGCTATGCATCAAAGGACAATAGTTTCTAATTAAACATATGAACATTTTAAGTAAATTGACAAATGTTATCTTCATCATGATGTTTAAGTAAGCTATCTTAATTGTCATTTGTCATAAACTTGTTACAAGAGGCTGTAATACATATTGGCCATTCTTTGTCTTAAACGAATGCATGCAGTGCTTGCAGAAGGAAATCGTCGAACCAAACTTCTCATCATGGATCATCAAATGCAAGAAACTCTTGAAATTGGTAGAAGAATTAAATCATGATCAAAATTCTAAATACACGCACTCATGTGACTTTTTGTTGATGATTCTCTCATAAATTAAAAAGAAAAAAGTACTTGCATGACTTTTCCAAAGATGCTATTGTTAAAAGAGAGGGGGAACCAGAAGCATTCGAGTCTACCCACCTAATTAGCCATGCATGGCACCACATACATCAACCCCTCTTTCCACCAGGAAATGAAATAGGTTTCATTGCTCTCCTAAAATTCCCTTGGTTCCCTTTAGTAGGTGATTAATGCAATAGCTGTGGTGTCTTGTGGCGAGTGCTTTATTGTTGGTTGCTCGCTCGTCAACCCACAATTATGGACAATAATATCTCCTTCTCCATAGGCGTGTCCTAACAATATCCCAATGCCTTTAAAAGTGAAGCAGGTAATAAAGGAGATGTCCCATTGGAAGTGAGGGTGAGATAGATAGCATCAAAAGAAATGGATAACTTTATTTGGTGCTCAGGAGTTGGAGATGGTAGGCCGGCTCATGTGCGTGGGTCTTAGAAGCATTACTTTCATGGGTGTTCTCATGACTAACTTTGACCTATCTCCCATGATTGGGTGTAGGCATCATTTTTGCTTTGGCATTTCAATGAGCTTGATGCCCTGACAATATGTAAAGACTCTTTTCAACAAAAACATAGGAAAGTTTTTATTGGTACCTGTGGGACTCACCAATGCCTCCTGATTTCTTTTGTATTGGTGAAGGTGGAGTTGAGGACTTTCATCCCACTTGTAAGTTCTGGGTTAAGTGATCACAAACCAAGATGATGAGGATGATGGCTTTTGCAATGAGGATAATGAGGCCACAACTTGCAAGACTCCACTATTTGCAAAAGCTCCCCCGTTAATTGCACCATTCTTCTTTTTTTTTTTATGTATTAGAAAGTGGAAGCAAGAAGAAGAGCATATTATCCCAAAGTGAAGTATAATTACTAATCTACTAACTAAAATTTTATATAAGCTATCAAACAAGTTGTTCAAGTCACATCTATCCTCTAAACACCTACCTTTCTATAGACTCAAATACGTGCATGGCATATGCATAAATATGGAAAGCTGCTGCTCTAGGACAAGCAATGCAATATTGCATGACATGTGCCTAAAAGTTTACTTTTTTTTATATTGTAGTTATCTCATATATAGACATACGTTGTTTTGTATCATAATGAAGATCTGAGAAGGCTCGATATGCAGGAGTACTTTAATTAATCTGGGTTAAGAATGTAAATAAAAAAAAAGAAAAATCTAAGATAATACAGATGAAGGTTATCAGAAAAAAGATATACAAAATCTTGAAAAAACATCACAGTTAGCCTTACATAGGAATGTGCTTGGTGACTAGGGATCTATAAAGCTAACCTTAAATAGCAGAGATAAGTCTAGATTTATGGTTATGGTACAATTCTTTATTAGAAACTGCAATGTATAAATATACAATTATTATTAAAAGGAAATTGAATAAAAATATATATTAATCAAAATACATACATACTTCTTGATTCACAAATGAAAAGTAGAAGAAGAGTGTGCTGAATAGGGGTGGCAATCGGGTCGGGTCGGGTCATAAACGGGTCGGGTCATAAACGGAAGTCGGGTTAGAAAATCATAAATCTGAACCCGACCTGTTTATTAAATAGGTCAGAAATTACAATCTGAACCTGTCATGTTTAATAAACAGATAACTCGACCCGACCCATTTAACCTGTTTAATAAACAGGTAATCTATTTGCCCCACCCAACCCGTTTAACCTGTTTAGACCTGTTTAACCTGCCTAACCCAACCTGTTTAACTTGCCCAACCCGACCCGTTTAACCTGTTTCGACCCGTTTAACCTGCCCAACTAAACATGTTTAACCTGTTTAATAAATAGATAACCTGTTTATACATTAAGCAACACAAGAAAAAAAAGAAGATAAATATAGAAAATATTACAAAAATTTTGTCCCAATATCATTGACATTAAAAAAGCATTCAATCTTTACAAAAAGTTGAACATAACGAATACAAGTTATTTATTCATTCATCTAATACCAGCAATATTCAAAAAACATTTAACCTTTACAAAGACAAGAAATACAAGTCAAATCATCCAAATTTACAAGCATGACATCTCCTTGACAAGGCATTTCTTGGAAGAGAAATCAGCCGGAAGGCATCCTTACGTCATGTTCCATGAAGATGCATTACACCATACACTGGATCTTAAACAAGAAATCGCATTTTGATCGTTATTGAACGCACCCTTGCCAACTTGAAAGGTTCACCCAGGTTTTACTCACAGCAGGTGGTTCCACTGACTTGTGGAACTTCCACATAGACTTGAATTTGTGGGAGCCGCCGTTCTTTGCTATTTATTCTTTAGCTGATTCAGGAAAACTGTGTTAAAAAAAATGCATGGTTAACTATGGTTACAATGATCTGCATTGTTGGAGGTAGTGTTAGAATCCCACATATGCCATAAAAATTCGAAATAATTTTCAGATTGTAGCGGAAAAACTATGCGGGATCCGTTCATCGCATGAACGTATTTTAAAACCATTCGTTTGTAGATAGATTAGAATTAAATTATTTTAAACTATTTTAAAATCATTAAGAAGATTAGATCTTCACCTTGTACGGGTAGATGGTCTCCGCAAATCTGATTCACGTGGATTTGTAGAAGGTTCGATGGAAGCCGCACACGCGTCCGGCCTCTACGGGTATCCACACGAGGTAATGATTCGATCGAAGCCTACGTATCTCCCCGGGGTGCTAGCTCCCTTGCACAGATGGCTTTTGATGGCTGAAGTCCTCCCTTTCAATCAACTCTTGAATGCCTAGGGAGGTGGAGGAAGAAGGACGGATCAAAGGGAACAAGAACAAAACACTTTCAGCCTTTTCCCTTTTCTTTTGTTGGAACCAAGAATGAAGAAGGAGGAGAGCCACCAAGGATTCTTCTTCCTCTTCTCTTGCTTGCGGATGAAAAGAGGAGGAAGGGGATGTTTTTGCTGCCGTGAACACCAAAAGAAGGATAAGAGGAGGGGCCGAACCCCTCCTCCTTTTATTTCTCCATAAGATAAGAATGAGCTCCTAATTTTTAGGAGCTCACCCTTATCTCCCCAATTCGGCAGCATGGAGGGGCTTATGCCCCTCCTTTTTCTTCATCGCAATTCCCAAGGGGAGGGGCGTGGGCCCCTCCTTCAAGTCCAATTATATCTCCCATTTAATCAAATTAAAAGGTGATTTAATTTGGGTCCATTGCATGAGTCTAATCCTAGTCAAAATAGGATTTTTATGAACCCATTTCAATTTCCTCCAAATCCTAATCTAATTAGGATTTAATTGAACCATGACTCTATTGAACTCTTCAATCCTAATCCAATTAGGAGTCATAAAATTAATTAGATTAAATTTAAAATTAATTAGGACTTAAAATAATCCTAATCTAATTAGGACTTATTAAATTTCAGCCCTAAGACAATTAGGACTTTAGAAATCCTATTCCAAATAGGATTCTAATTTAATTTGAAATTCTAATCCAATTAGGACTCCAAGGATCCTACTCCAAGTAGGACTCATGATCAAGTCCAATTAATTAAATTTAATTAATTAAATTAAATTGCAATCCGATTGCAATTGTTCCTTCTTCCAACTACTAACTCTTAGCGGGTTATCCATTTATCAATCTAATTGATTATTTGTGATTCCTAATCACATTCAACCATCGGATCGGTCATTAACTCTAATGTGTGTGACCCCATAGATTTCATTCTGACTGGTAGTGAGATATATTGCGATCTCTATCACAATATCATTGAAAACTCCTTTCAATGGGTTGAAACAATTTCAACTCAACTCATCAGGGTTTATCGACCATCAAGATGATCCATGTGAGTCTCACCATCCACCAGTGACACCTAGCAGTATGTAGTGGCCACCCAGCAGAATAGAATGAAGAACCTCTAGGTGCAGTTATCGTATGATACAGTCCTTCTATCGTGGATCCCTACAGACCGGAGCTCATGGATAACTCGTCAAACCCCGTCGTCTGTCATATGTCTAGATTTATTCGACTTGAGTTCGATAGTGGAAAACTCTTTCTTCACTGTATATTATTGCCCTGGCCAAGGTCTTAGAACTCTGTCTAATAAATCACATAGGATCACTCCTCTTCTATCAAGGTCGATAGATTCCATGTAAGTGCATACCCTACTCCTACAGTGAACCTACTGCAGCTAATCTATACAACAAGGACCCATATGACTAGAGACCATGTATATGTGCAGTCAAACTACAATAACCTCACTGTGAGTAGCCGAAGCACCGCAGGTCAAAGGACCAGTCACACTACTGCAACATCAAGTAAGTCACTGACGAGTGGATAGACATCCAAGTGACTTCTTGTCTTGGTCACACTCAGTACCCTTGTTCTCTAACAAGCACCTGCACTCTCACTTCAGTGTCCCTACACTGTGGACTCGAGTCTCGTCCATCCATAAGGAAAGCGATCTGTGCACTGATCGAATCGATCACCGTCCTCATGATAATCCATTGATCAGGAGCATTTAGAAATTAATCACCAATGATACATGGCTCAAATTCTCAATTCTTGATAATATGTATCATCATCTTATTAAGTTTTTGGACGATTCATAGACACATAAACAATATGAATGAAAAGATGCACATTTATTATTCAATAATAATAAAGTCAAGTACAAATTTATGTCCCAGAATAAATAATGTGTCTGCCAGATTGGCTTCTAGGTCATACATCTAACAATTTCCCACTTGCACTAAAGCCAATCAGCCATATATCTAAGTCCCATCTTCTCAAGGTGGGCTTCAGTCTTTTGCTGACTTAGCTGTTTAGTGAGCGGGTCTGCCACGTTGTCCGCGGAGTCTACTCTCTGTACCTCGATATATTTCTTCTCGAGATAGTCGCGTATGAGGTGGAAACGCCGCTCTATGTGCTTGGACTTCTGATGAGACCTTGGCTCCTTAGCGAGAGCTATGGTGCCATTATTATCGCAGTAGAGTGTGATGGCATCTGATGACATTACATCTAGCTCTGCAATGAATTTCTTGAACCAGAAGGCTTCCTTTGCAGCTTTAGAGGCGGCGATATACTCAGCTTCCATGGTAGAATCAGCAATGATCGATTGTTTGGAACTCTTCCAATTTACCGTACCACCATTGCACAAGAACACATATCCAGATGTAGACTTTCTATCATCAATATTAGTCATAAAGTCTGAATCTGTGTATCCTTCTACCTTTAACTCCGATGTTCCTCCAAAGACCAAGAATAAATCTTTAGTTCTTCTTAAGTACTTAAGAATGTTCTTCACAGCTGTCCAGTGCTCTTCGCCTGGATTCGACTGATATCTGCTAGTGACACTCACAGCAAGGGCTATATCAGGTCGTGTACATAGCATGGCATATATGAGGCTCCCTATTGCAGAAGCATAAGGAATCCTGCTCATGCGTTGAATCTCTTCAGATGTGTTGGGGCACATCTTTTTGGAGAGATGAATCCCATGCCTAAGGGGTAATAGACCCCTCTTGGAATTTTCCATACTGAACCTCTTCAGTACCTCCTCTATGTACATCTTCTGTGATAAGCCAAGCAACCTCTTAGATCTATCTCTATAGATCTTAATCCCCAAAATGTAGGATGCTTTCCCAAGGTCTTTTATGGAGAACTCTTTTGACAACCAGACCTTGACCGAGGTTAGCATGGGAACATCATTCCCAATCAAGAGGATGTCATCCACGTACAGTATGAGGAACACGACAGCACTGCCACTAACCTTCTTATAAACACACGGTTCCTCTTCGTTCTTGATGAAATCAAACGATTTGATTGCATCATTGAAACGAGTATTCCAGCTCCGAGATGCTTGCTTTAGTCCATAGATGGACCTTTGCAACTTGCAGACCTTGTGATCTCCATCACTGGAAGTGAAACCCAAAGGCTGCTCCATATAGATATCTTCATCAAGATATCCATTCAGGAAAGCAGTTTTCACATCCATCTGCCATATTTCATAATCATGAAACGCTGCGATGGCAAGCAATGTTCGAATGGATTTTAGCATAGCTATAGGTGAAAAAGTCTCCTGATAGTCAATGCCTTCGCGCTGACTATACCCTTTCGCCACTAGCCTTGCTTTATAGGTCTCTACCTTCCCATCCGAACCTATCTTCCTTTTATGGATCCATTTGCATCCAATAGGTACTATACCTTCTGGTGGATCTACTAAAGTCCAGACTTGGTTGGAATACATGGAGTCTATCTCTGACTTCATGGCTTCCAGCCATTTCTCGGAATCGATATCTGATATCGCCTCGTTGTAGGTATTGGGATCCTGTACATGTTCCCTATCTCCCATGAGAAACATTTCCTCGGTGTCCTCTACTAGTATACCTAAGTATCTATTGGGAGGATGGGAGACCCTACTAGATCTACGAGGTGGAGGAGGTACTATGTGTACTGGCTCTATGTGAATAGGTTCTATAGGATCCATTACTTGTTGCTTTTCAGAGACTTTCTCTTTAAGCTCAATTTTTCTCCCACTGCCTCTATCAAGGATAAACTATTTTTTTAGGAAGACGGCATGTCGGCTCACAAACACATTGTGATCCTCTGAGATGTAAAAATTGTATCCTAATGACTCCTTTGGATATCCAATGAAACGAGCACTTATGGTCCTAGGCTCCAACTTGTCCGCCTGTAGTCGCTTGACGTAGGCCGGACATCCCCAAATCTTGAGATGACCAAGACTCGGCTTCTTACCATGCCATATCTCATACGGTGTGGTAGGAACGGATTTAGAGAGAACTCTATTCAATAAATAAATCGCGGATAATAAGGCATCTTTCCAAAGAAACATAGGTAGATCAGTGAAGCTCATCATGGATCGGACCATATCCAATAGAGTCTGATTCCTCCTCTCTGACACCCCGTTGAGTTGAGGTGCACCCGGAGGCGTCCATTGTGAGACTATGCCATTCTCCTTGAGATAGTCTCGGAATTCCCCACTAAGGTATTCTCCTCCTCGATCTGATCGAAGAACCTTAAGGATTTTTTCAGTCTATTTTTCTACTTCATTTCTGAACTCTTTGAACTTTTCAAAAGACTCAGATTTGTATCTCATAAGATACACATACCCATATCGTGAATAGTCATCGGTAAAGGTAATGAAGTATGAATAACGATCCCTGGCTAGCACATCGAATGGGCCACACACATTAGTGTGTACCAGGATAAGTATTTCAGTGGTCCTCTTCCCATGTCCTACAAAGGGTAATCTAGCCATTTTTCCTTGAAGACAGGACTCACAAACTGGATATGACTCGGATGTCAATGGGCCAAGAAGCCCATCTTTCTCCATTTTGTTCATTCTGTCCTCTCCAATATGGCCAAGCCTGAGATGCCACAAATACTTCTGATTTATCTCATCTCTGGATCTTTTAGATCCTATGGCACTCACTATTTGCTCAGACACATTCACAGACACATCAATATGCAAGTGATAGAGACTGTCAATCATGAAACCACGTGCAACTAATTTATTTCTGAAATAAATAGAACAGCAGTCTTTGTCAAAGATCAAAACATGACCATCCTGTGCTAAACACGAAACAGAAATCAAATTTCTGCTAGCAGCAGGAATATAATAACAGTCTCTAAGCAATAAACTAAATCCAGACGGTAATCGCAGAGGGTAGGTGCCCACAGCTACAGCAGCAACTCTTGCACCGTTGCCAACCCGAAGGGTCACTGCACCTTCCGCCAGCCTCCTACTTTCCTTTAGACCCTGCATAGTAGTGCACAAATGAGCACTAGAACCAGAATCTATAACCCAACTAGAAGTAGAAGAAACCGTAAGGTTAGTTTCAATTACGAGCAAGTCTAACATACCTTCAGAAGGTATGTCCTTTTTGTTCTTCAGGCTCTCGAGGTATGAAGGGCAGTTCCTTTTCCAGTGGCCGTTGACGTTGCAGTGGAAACAATTTTCTTTGTCATCAGCCTTTTTCTTATGAACTTCCTTCTTAGGCTTTTTGTCTTTCTTGTGCTTCTTTGCAGGCTTCTTTTTCTTCCAAGTAGACTTTCTCTTGGAACCAGAAGTCAGCTCAGCAGCCAGAATAGAGCCCCTTGAACCTTTCAAGGCCCCTTCAGTAGTTACCAACATATTCAACAATTCGGTCTTAGTACATTCAATTTTATTCATATGGTAGTTTACTATAAACTGACCAAATGAATCAGAAAAGGATTGCAGGATCAGATCTATCTGCAGTTCCTTATGCATGGACAAACCGAGCTTCTCAAGCTCCTCGAGGTCCTTGATCATAGTCAAACAGTGATCGTGGACAGACTGCCCCTCGCGCATCTTTGTCTTGAAGAGCCTCTTGGACACTTCAAAGCGTGCAGTGCGGCTCTGCTCACCATACAACTCTTGCAGATGAGCCAGTATTTTCCTAGCAGTCTTCATGTTCTCATGCTGGCATTGAAGTTTATTAATCATGGATGCCATGATGTAGCACTTGACCCTAATGTCGTCATCTGTCCACTTTTGATGCGTCTCACGCTGATCATCAGTAGGACGTGCTGGTAATCTGGGGATATCGTTCTCGAGCACATACCCTAGTTTCTCACAATTTAGAACAATTTTAAGGTTTCTAAGCCAGTCTTTATAGTTGGTTCCGGTCAGTCTGTTGGTCTCAAGGATTTGGGTCAAAGGGTTTGAAGCTGACATTGTGATCTGTAGAGAGTAAAGATTCTAGTTAGACTTTGTACTTGAACTTAATTTGTTTTTGGGACTTTTAAAACAAATATGCTCCCACTATTTTCTCGAATCCCTCATACTCCCCTGATGGAGAAACGAAAATCCTACGCGACTAGGATTTTAGTGGGTACTGCGGTCTCACCGATTTATATGCCGCCTCACCTAACAGTTATTGGTGACATATAAATGGATGAGTGTACAACTCTTGTACAATGCTTCTCAAGCATATTGCAGTGGTACTTGGTCTCTAAGTGATGAAGACCTCACCTAACAGTTATTGGTCCCATTACTTAGTTAAGTCAGACCCACCGTATAATCGCGGAAATAAAGTCGTCATTGGGTCCTCACCTAACAGTTATTGGTGCCCAACCCCACCTTTACCCCACAACATCTCATGTCTAATAGAGAGGTCCAGTCCTCCGATGCAACTTGCCTACTGTGTCCAACCGAGACAAATCAACACCGAAAAGACCTTAGCAGCTCTACTATGGTGGAAGACCTATGGACTTAATATTGCATAATCAAGTCTTAGTGTTTGCAACTTGAGTTCTTCATAAGAGGTAATCGAACAATTGGCCAGGTAAGCAGGTGGAAGGCTCCCCTTACTCAGAGAGTAAGGTCCTAATTAAGTAACCACCTTATAGGCTTGCCTAGACACCAATTAGATCAATTAATCTAATATGACTAACTTATGTTGGTTCACCCTCGACTGATTAGGGAGGTTTCGATTTAGGTCTCACTCGATCGCGTATTCACATCTCATGCAAATATAAATCTACCCACATAAACATAAGCATTAAACATCCAGGCATTTATCAAAAATAAAATTAAATGGTGATGATCATGGATCCGGGATGGGGTCATTTTACAAGCACATGCACGTCAATTGGTTTGATCGTCTTCAACTCTTGACTCGATCTTGATCCTCTAGGTCCAATTGTGATCAACTCCTTGATCCATCTTCAATCAACCCTTGATCTCGATCCACGCATGTTGAGCTTGTTGATGTACATATCGATCAACCATCAACGTGCAACACACATCACAGATTACATCCTAGATTGCTTTAAAAATTAAATAAAAATAAAAATAAAATTACAACTCTTTTCATGAGACACGCAGGTCTCTAATACATGAATTTAAGATGCACGCAGACATCTGAAAATTAAAATTACATGCATCACAGAACATCGCAGAATATTTCAGCACATTCAAAGGGTTCATCCATGATCATCACCATACGGATCACATGCATAAAAATTATTTTCAGATCTGTAATTTAATTAATTATTTCATCTTATGATTTGCTGATCATGCAAGATTTGACTCTAAACACTTGTAATCATATTATCAAAGCATTAGAATCATTAATCTAAGCATCTAAATATTAGTATGCAGAAAAATCAGCAAGCTGAAAATTCTGCATACATAAATTTCAGCAAGCATAATCCCTTCAATTTCAGATCTAAAATGCCTTGAAAAATTTAATTCTAATCTTAATCTACATAACCTGGCTCTGATACCACTGTTAGAATCCCACATATGCCATGAAAATTTGAAATAATTTTCAGATTGCAGCAGAAAAACTATGCGGGATCCGTTCATCGCATGAACGTGTTTTAAAACCATTCGTTTGTAGATAGATTAGAATTAAATTATTTTAAACTATTTTAAAATTATTAGGAAGATTAGATCTTCATCTTGTGCGGGTAGATGGTCTCCGCAAATCTGATTCACGTGAATTTGTAGAAGGTTCGATGGAAGCCGCACACGCGTCCGGCCTCTACGGGTATCCACACGAGGTAATGATTCGATCGAAGCCTACGTATCTCTCCGGGGTGCTAGCTCCCTCACAGAGATGGCTTTTGATGGCTGAAGTCCTCCCTTTCAATCAACTCTCGAATGCCTAGGGAGGTGGAGGAAGAAGGACGGATCAAAGGGAACAAGAACAAAACACTTTCAGCCTTTTCCCTTTTCTTTTGTTGGAACCAAGAATGAAGAAGGAGGAGAGCCACCAAGGATTCTTCTTCCTCTTCTCTTGCTTGCAGATGAAAAGAGGAGGAAGGGGATGTTTTTGCTGCCGTGAACACCAAAAGAAGGATAAGAGGAGGGGCCGAACCCCTCCTCCTTTTATTTCTCCATAAGATAAGGATGAGCTCCTAATTTTTAGGAGCTCACCCTTATCTCCCCAATTCGGCAGCATGAAGGGGCTTACGCCCCTCCTTTTTCTTCATCGCAATTCCCAAGGGGAGGGGCGTGGGCCCTCCCTCAAGTCCAATTATATCTCCCATTTAATCAAATTAAAAGGTGATTTAATTTGGGTCCATTCCATGAGTCTAATCCTAGTCAAAATAGGATTTTTATGAACCCATTTCAATTTCCTCCAAATCCTAATCTAATTAGGATTTAATTGAACCATGACTCTATTGAACTCTTCAATCCTAATCCAATTAGGAGTCATAAAATTAATTAGATTAAATTTAAAATTAATTAGGACTTAAAATAATCCTAATCTAATTAGGACTTATTAAATTTCAGCCCTAAGACAATTAGGACTTTAGAAATCCTATTCCAAATAGGATTCTAATTTAATTTGAAATTCTAATCCAATTAGGACTCCAAGGATCCTACTCCAAGTAGGACTCATGATCAAGTCTAATTAATTAAATTTAATTAATTAAATTAAATTGCAATCCGATTGCAATTGTTCCTTCTTCCAACTACTAACTCTTAGCGGGTTATCCATTTATCAATCTAATTGATTATTTGTGATTCCTAATCACATTCAACCATCGGATCAGTCATTAACTCTAATGTGTGTGACCCCATAGGTTCCATTCTGACTGGTAGTGAGATATATTGCGATCTCTATCACAATATCATTGAAAACTCCTTTCAATGGGTTGAAACAATTTCAACTCAACTCATCAGGGTTTATCGACCATCAAGATGATCCCTGTGAGTCTCACCATCCACCAGTGACACCTAGCAGTATGTAGTGGCCACCCAGCAGAATAGAATGATGAACCTCTAGGTGCAGTTATCGTATGATACAGTCCTTCTATCGTGGATCCCTACAGACCGGAGGTCATGGATAACTCGTCAAACCCCGTCGTCTGTCATATGTCTAGATTTATTCGACTTGAGTTCGATAGTAGAAAACTCTTTCTCCACTGTATATTATTGCTCTGGCCAAGGTCTTAGAACTCTGTCTAATAAATCACATAGGATCACTCCTTTTCTATCAAGGTCGATAGATTCCATGTAAGTGCATACCCTACTCCTACAGTGAACCTACTGCAGCCAATCTACACAACAAGGACCCATATGACTAGAGACCATGTATATGTGCAGTCAAACTACAATAACCTCACTGTGAGTAGTCGAAGCACCGCAGGTCAAAGGACCAGTCACACTACTGCAACATCAAGTAAGTCACTGATGAGTGGATAGACATCCAAGTGACTTCTTGTATTGGTCACGCTCAGTACCCTTGTTCTCTAATAAGCACCTGCACTCTCACTTCAGTGTCCCTATACTGTGGACTCGAGTCTCGTCCATCCATAAGGAAAGCGATCTGTGCACTGATCGGATCGATCACCGTCCTCATAATGATCTATTGATCAGGAGCATTTAGAAATTAATCACCAATGATACATGGCTCAAATTCTCAACTCTTGAGAATATGTATCATCGTCTTATTAATTTCTTGGACGATTTATAGACACATAAACAATATGAATGAAAAGATGCCCATTTATTATTCAATAATAATAAAGTCAAGTACAAATTTATGTCCCAGAATAAATAATGTGTCTGCCAGATTGGCTTCTAGGGCATACATCTAATAGGTAGATCAATAGATTCCATCAAAACAGTCCCTAACAAATAGAAATATTTGCCACATGAAGTAAACCCCAAACCCTAACATCACATTATAGTCGAAAGCCCACAAAAAAGGAAAAAAAATAGATATTATCATCTAGGAGAACCAATGCCCGAAGAACAAATAAATAATACTGAAATCATCAACTTCACCAAGAAAATAAGACCAGAAATTATACTGAAATGAATCGCTTTTAAAGCCTGCAACGACCGATGACCTAGAACATAGGAGAAAAAAGAACAAGAAAAAAAACCCTAGAAATCGAAGAAATAAACGCAAGGATGAATCTGTATCAGATATGAGAAGAAGAGAGGAAAGATCAAGAGAAGAAAGAAGAAAAGATGGATCTTTCTTACCTCGGTAGAGCAAAGGATCCGACCTCGCACGCACGGAAGACTTCGAACAGAAGAGGGAGAGGGAAGGCGACGGGAGCTAAAGAAATCCCAAGACACGTCGAGCCGTCGCGGTCGCTGTCGACGGGGAGGCCGAAGTTGTCGGCGCGGGGGAGGAGAGGGCGGAGGCAGAGGTCCGAAGGAGAAGGCTCGGGAGGCGAAGAATTCGGAGGCAAAGGTTTGAAAAAGAGGGCTCGAGAGAGACACTGAGGGAGGGAATAGAGGCTAGAGCTTGAGCGGCGCAAAAAACCCTAACCCTAACTAGGGAGAAGTGAGAACTCAGAGAGATCTGTGGATGGGTGGAGACTGTTAGATGTATGCCCTAGAAGCCAATCTGGCTGACACATTGTTAATTCTAGGGACATAATTTTGTACTTGACTATTTATTATTGAATAAATAAAAAGGCATCTTTTCATTCATATTATTTATGTGTCTATGAATCGTCCAAGAAATTAATAAGATGATGATACATATTCTCAAGAGTTGAGAATTTGAGCCATGTATCATTGGTGATTAATTTCTAAATGCTCCTGATCAATGGATCATCATGAGGACGGTGATCGATCCGATCAGTGCACAGATCACTTTCCTTTTGGATGGACGAGACTTGAGTCCACAGTGTAGGGACACTGAAGTGATAGTGCAGGTGCTTGTTAGAGAACAAGGGTACTGAGCGTGACCAAGACAAGAAGTCACTTGGATGTCTATCCACTCGTCAGTGACTTGCTTGATGTTGCAGTAGTGTGACTGGTCCTTTGACCTGCGGTGCTTCGGCTACTCACAGTAAGGTTATTGTAGTTTGACTGCACACATACATGGTCTCTAGCCATATGGGTCCATGCAGTGTAGATTGGCTGCAGTAGGTTCACTATAGGAGTAGGGTATGCACCTACAAGGAATCTATCGACCTTGATAGAAGAGGAGTGATCCTATGTGATTTGTTAGACTGAGTTCTAAGACCTTGGCCAGGGCAGTAATATAAAGTGGAGAAAGAGTTTTCCACTATCGAACTCGAGTCGAATAAATTTTGACATATGACAGACGATGGGGTTTGACGAGTTGTCCATGACCTCCGTCCTGTAGGGATCCACGATAGTAGGACTGTATCACATGGTAACTGCACCTAGAGGTTCATCTTTTTATTCTACTGGGTAGCCACTACATGCTGCTAGGTGTCACTGGTGGATGGTGGGACTCACAGGGATTATCTCGATGATCGATAAACCCTAATGAGTTAAGTTGGAATCGTTCCAACCCATTGAAAGGAGTTTTCAATGATATAGTGATAGAGATCACAATATATCTCACTACCAGTCAGAGTAGAACCTATGGGGTCACACACACTAGAAGTATTGATCGATCTGATGGTTGAAAAGTGATTATGAATCACAAGTAATCAATTCGATTGATATTCAGTTGAAGAAGGAACAAAGGGAATTAATTAATTGATTGGACTTGAAACAAGAGTCCTACTTCGAGTAGGATTCCTAGAGTCCTAATTGGATTAGGACTAGGAATCCTAGTTGGAGTAGGACTGGGATTCCTACTTGGAATAGGATTCCTGCAATCCTAATGAGATTAGGAGTTTTAAATCAAAATTGGATTCCTACTTGGAGTAGGATTCCTAGAGTCCTAATCGGATTAGGACTTCGGATTCAAATAGAGTCCTAATTGGATTAGGACTAAAATTATATATGTCCTAATTTGGATTAGAATTTCTTAAGTCACAATTAATTATTAATCTAATGAATCAATAAGACTCTTAATTGGATTAGGATTGAAGAATTCAATTGAGTCAAAATTGATTTAAGTTCTAATTAGATTAGGACTTACCTAGATTGGATCCAAATTGGTTCACCCTTGGGCTAAGCCTAATTGGATTAGGGCTTGACCACATTAGGGCATTCCAATCCCTACCTAATATGGATTAGGGTTTACCATGAGGAAGGGGATAAGCCCCTCCCCTTTCCACGTGGAGAAGGGAGAAGAGACGGCGCCCCCTCTTAGGAAAGACATCAAGAACTCCTAAATGTTAGGAGCTCCACATGTCTATAAAAAGGGACTTGTAGGCGGCACCTAGGGCATAGAAGAAGTCCTCTTCCTCCTTGCCGTACGCCTCCCTCTCCTCTCCTCTTGGTTCAGCCGCAAGCAAGGAAGATAAAAGCCAAAGGTGTTGGCGGCATCCTCTTCCTCCCTTCTTCCTTCCAACGCAGGGAAAAGAAAGAAGGCTGCGTGGGGATTCTTCTTCTTCCTCTTCTTCATCCTTCTTCTTCCTCCTCTCAAGCACAATCAAGGGTTGATTGAAAGAGAGGAAATCAGCCATCAAAAGAAGTCTTTGCAAGGGAGCTAGCACCCCGGGAAGACAAGAGAGCTTTGATCAGATCACTGCTTCCTGTGGATACCCGTAGAGGCCGGACACTTGAACGGCTTCAAGCAAACCTTCATCCTAGACCACGAACTTCAGTTTGCGGTGATCATCTACCCGCACAAGGTGAAGATCTGATCTTCCTAAAGGTTTAAAAAGTTTTAATTCTTATCTAACTACGAACGATTCATGAAACAATGTTCATGCGATGAACGTCGATCCCGCTTATGCCGATTCCGCTGCCATCTGAATTTTTTTGAAATATCAGCGGCATGGGCGGGTTCCCAATAGTGGTATCAGAGCCTAGACTTCGTAGATTAAGGTAAGAATTAATTATCTAAAGGCTTATTAGATCTGAAAATTGAATGATCATGCATGCTGAAAATTTCTGCATGCAGATTTTTCAGGGGTGCTGATTTTTGCATGCTGATTTTTATGTGATAAAATGATGATTCTAATTGCGTTGTTAATGAGATTACAAAGTTTAGAATCATGATTAGCATGATCAGCAACCTATGTCATGATATAATCAGTTAGTTTTCAGATCTGAAAATTATAATTGTTGCATATGGTGATGATCATAGGATTCAAACCCTTTTGGTATCAAATGTAATGACCTGCGATGTGATCTGCAATGTCATGTAATTTTTCAGATGCTTGCATGCATCTTATTTGATGTTTTGAGAGGCCTGTGTGCCTCCTAAAAGGAGATGTAATTTATTTTTATTTTTATTTTACAATCTGGTTGTATTTGTGTGATGTGATGTACGTCAACGATCAAGTTGAAGACTAGGCATGAGATGAACAGGTGATCTAAGCGGTTGATGGCGATTGGATCAAGAGTTGATCAAGGATCGAATCAAGGAGGCTTGGAATCAATTCAAGAGTTGAAGACCAATTGATCGATTGACGTGCATGTGCTTATAATACGACCTAATTAGAATCCATGATCATCACCCATTTAAAGTTTAGCTTTAATTATTGCTGCGATTATAACTGCCTGCAATGTGCCGTTTGCATGTGATGTGAATGAAAGTCGGGTAGATAGGTTTACATGTGATGTAGCAAAACCAATTGAGACCTAAATTAAAATCTCCTCAATCAAGTCGAGAGTGAACCAACATGAGCGAGTCATATTAGATTAATTGATCTAATTGGTGTCTAGGAAAGCATGAAAGGTGGTTACTTAATTAGGACCTTACTCTCTGAGTAAGGGGAGCCTCCCACCTGCTTACCTGGCTAATTGTTCGATTACCTCTTATGAAGAACTCAAGTTGCAAACACTAAGACCTGATTAACCAATATTAAGTCAATAGGTCTTCTACTGTAGTAGAGCTGCTAAGGCCTTTCTGATGTTGATTTGTCTCGGCTGGACACAGTGGTCAAGTTGCATCGGAGGGCTGGACCTCTCTATAGACATGAGATGTTGTAGGGTAAAGGTGGGGTTGGGCACCAATAACTGTTAGGTGAGGACCTAATGACGACTTTATTCCTACGGTTATACGGTGGGTCTGACTTAATTAAGAAATGGGACCAATAACTGTTAGGTGAGGTTTTCATGGCTTAGAGACCAAGTTGCACTGCAACATGCTTGAGAAGCATTGTACAAGAGTTGTACATTCATCAATCTATGTGTCACCAATAACTGTTAGGTGAGGTGGCATATAAATCGGTGGGACCGCAGTACCCACTAGAAACCCTAGTCGTGTGGGATTTCCGTTTTCCTACCAGAAAAGTGTGAGGAATTCGAGAAAATAGTGGGAGTTACATTTGTTCTAAAAGACCTTAGAACAGATTAGGATCAAGTACAAAAGTCTAACTAGAATCTTTACTCTCTGAGGATTATAAAGTCAGCTTCTAGACTCTTAACTCATATCCTATAGAACAACCGTTTGACCAAACCCAATTATAAAGATTGGCTCGGCAATTTTCAAAAATAGTTTTGAATTGTGAGAAATTCGGGTATATGCTAGACCATGGAATCCCCATGTTACCAATCCGTCCGATCACTGATCAGCATAAGACGCTTGTTAAGTGGACGAACAATGACAATAAAGTTAGGTGCTGCACAATGGCATCCATGTCCAATGCATTACAATGCCAGCATGAGAACATGAAGACTGCCAGGGACATATTAAATGACCTGCAAGAGTTGTATGGTGATCAGAGTCACGCAGCTCGGTTTGAAGTGTCCAAGAGGCTCTTCAAAGCCAAGATGCACGATGGATAGTCTGTCCATGATCATGGTTTGACCATGATAAAGGACTTAGAGAAGCTTGAGAAGCTTGGCATGACCATGCACAAGGAATTGCAAATGGATTTGATCCCGCAATCTCTTCCAGCTTCATATGAATAGTTTATAGTAAACTACCATATGAACAAGGTTGTATGCACTAAAATAGAATTGTTAAATAAATTGGTAACTAACTTAGGGACCTTGAAGAAGTTCAAGGGGCATCGTTTTCGCTGTCAAGTTGGTTTCTACTTTCAAGAGAGAGTCTATTTGGAAGAAGAAGAAGCCTGCGAAGAAGCAGAAGACTAAGAAAACACCAAGTAAGGAAGTTCCAAGAAAAAGGCCAATTGCAAGGAAAAGTGTTTCCATTGCATCATGGACGGCCATTGGAAGAGGAACTGTCCTACATATATGGGAAGCATAAAGAACATGAAGGGTGACAGACCTTCAGAAGGTATGTCAGATATGCTCAGGATACTTAGGGACTGTTACCTATTGCTAGCAGAAATTTGATTTCTGTATTTTATTTAGCATAGAAAGATTTTTTATTTGAAAAAATAAATTGATTCAACATGGTTTTATGATTGACAGTCTCTATCACATACATATGGATGTATCTGTGAATATACCTGAGCAAACAGTGAATACCATAGGATCTAATAGATCCAAAAATGAGATAAATCTAAAGTATTTGTGGCACCTCAGGCTTGGCCATATAGGAGAAGACAGAATAAACAAATTGGAGAAACATGAGCTTTTGGGCTCATTGACTTCCGAGTCATATTTGATTTGTGAATTCTGCCTTCAAGAAAAGATGGCCAAATTATCCTTTGTAGGACACAGGGAGGTCCACTGAAATACTTACCCTAGTACACACTGATGTGTGTGGCCCATTCGATGTGCAGGCTAGGGGTTGTAATTTTTACTTCATTTACCGATGCTTACTCATGGTATGGATATGTGTATGAGACACAAATATGAAACTTTTGAAAGGTTCAAAAAGCTTAGATATGAAGTAGAAAAATAAGCACAAAAACTCATTAAGGTTCTTCGATCAGATCGAGGAAGTGAATACCTTAATGGAGAGTTCCGTGATTATCTCAAGGAGAATGGTATAGTTTCATAATGGACTCCTCCTGGTACACCTCAGCTCAATGGAATGTCAGAGAGGAGGAATCGGACTCTATTGATATGGTCCAGCCCATGATGAGCTTCACTGATTTACCCTTGTTTCTTTAGATAGATGCCCTATTTTCAGCTATTTACTTGTTGAATAGAATTACCTCTAAAAGTCCGTTCCTACCACACCATATGAGATATGACATGGTAAGAAGCCGAGTCTTGGTCATCTCAAGATTTGGGGATGTCCGGCCCACGTCAAGCGACAACAGGCGGACAAGTTAGAGGATAGGACAATTAATGCTCGTTTTATTGAATATCCTGAAAGAGTTATTAGGATACAATTTTTTATCCCAAAGGATCACAAAGTGTTTGTGAGACGCCATGCTATCTTCATGAAAACAGTTTATCCTTGATAGAGGCAGTGGGAGGAAAATTGAGCTTGAAGAGAAAGTCTCTGAAAAGCAATGAGTCATGGATCCTATTGAACCCATTCATACAGAGCCAGTACACGATGTCCCTCGACCACCTCGTAGATCTAGTAGGGTCTCCCATCCTCCCGATAGATACTTAGGTATAATAGAAGAGAATACCGAGGAAATGTTCCTAGTGGGAGATAGGGATCACATACAGGATCCCAAAACCTACAACGAGGCGATATCTGATATCGATTCCGAGAAATGGTTAGAAGCTATGAAGTCAGAGTTAGACTCCATGCATTCCAACCAAGTCTGGACCTTAGTAGACCCATCAGAAGATATTGTACCTATTGGATGCAAATGGATCTACAAAAGGAAGATAGGTTCGGATGGAGAGGTAGAGACCTATAAGGCAAGGCTTGTGGCGAAAGGGTATAGTCAGCGCGAAGGCGTTGACTATCAGGAGACCTTTTCACCTGTAGCCATGCTAAAATCCATCCGAACATTGCTTGCCATTACAGCATTTCATGATTATAAAATCTGGCAGATGGATGTGAAAACTGCTTTCCTGAATGGATATCTTGATGAAGATATCTATATGGAACAGCCTTTGGGTTTCACTTCTAGTGATGGAGATCACAAGGTCTGCAAGCTGCAAAGGTCCATCTATGGACTAAAGCAAGCGTCTCGGAGTTGGAACACTCGTTTCGATGACGCAATCAAAACGTTTGATTTCATCAAAAACGAAGAGGAACCATGTGTTTACAAAAAGGGTTAGTGGGAGTACTGTTGTATTTCTCGTACTGTACGTGGACGACATCCTCCTGATAGGGAATGATATTCCCATGCTAACCTCGGTCAAGGTCAGGTTGTCAAAAAGGTTCTCCATGAAAGACCTTGGGGAAGCATCCTATATTTTGGAAATAAAGGTCTATAGAGATAGATCTAAAAGGATGCTTGGCCTATCACAGAAGATGTACATAGAGGAAGTGCTAAAAAGGTTCAGCATGGAAAACTCTAAAAGGGGTCTTTTACCCCTAAGGCATGGAATTAATCTCTCCAAGAAGATGTGCCCCAACACATCTGAAGAGATTCAATGCATGAGCAAGATCCCCTATGCATCAGCAATAGGGAGCCTCATGTATGCCATGCTATGTACATGACTTGATATAGTACATGCTGTGAATGTCACGAGCATATGTCAATCAGATCCAGGCAAGAAGCACTGGATAGCTGTGAAGAACAGTCTTAAGTACTTGAGAAGAACTAAGGACATATTCTTGGTCTTTGGGAGAAGATCAGAGTTGAAGGTAGAAGGATGCACATATATTGATGATAGAAAGTCTACATCAGAATATGTGCAATGGTGGTTCAGTAAATTGGAAGAGTTCCAAACAACCGATCATTATAGATTCTACCTTAGAAGCTGAATGTTAAGCCGTATCTAAGGGTGCAGTGGAAATCTTCTGGTTAAAAGTTCATTGCAGAGATAGGTGTAATGTCATTAGATGCCATAACACTTTACTGCGATAACATTGGCACCATAGCACTAGCTATGGAGCCAAGGTCTCATCAGAAGTCCAAGCACATAGAGCGGCGCTTCCACTTCATACGCGACTATGTTGAGAAGAAATATGTAGAGGTGCAGAGAGTAGACTCCGCGGATAACGTGGCAGACCCGTTCACTAAGCAGCTAAGTCAGCAAAAGACTGAAGCCCACCTTGAGAAGATGGGGCTTAGATATATGACTGATTGGCTTTAGTGCAAGTGGGAGATTGTTAGATGTATGCCCTAGAAGCCAATCTGGCTGACACATTGTTAATTCTAGGAACATAATTTTGTACTTGACTATTTATTATTGAATAAATAAAAGGCATCTTTTCATTCATATTATTTATGTGTCTATGAATCGTCCAAAAAATTAATAAGATGATGATACATATTCTCAAGAGTTGAGAATTCGAGCCATGTATCATTGGTGATTAATTTCTAAATGCTCCTGATCAATGGATCATCACGAGGACGGTGATCGATCCGATCAGTGCACAAATCACTTTCCTTCTAGATGGACGAGACTTGAGTCCACAGTGTAGGGACACTGAAGTGATAGTGCAGGTGCTTGTTAGAGAACAAGAGTACTGAGCGTGACCAAGATAAGAAGTCACTTGGATGTCTATCCACTCATCAGTGACTTGCTTGATGTTGCAGTAGTATGACTGGTCCTTTGACCTGCGGTGCTTCGGCTACTCACAGTGAGGTTATTGTAGTTTGACTGCACACATACATGGTCTCTAGCCATATGGGTCCATGCAGTGTAAATTGGCTGCAGTAGGTTCACTGTAGGAGTAGGGTATGCACCTACAAGGAATCTATCGACCTTGATAGAAGAGGAGTAATCCTATGTGATTTGTTAGACTGAGTTCTAAGACCTTGGCCAGGGCAGTAATATAAAGTGGAGAAAGAGTTTTTCACTATCGAACTCGAGTCGAATAAATTTTGACATATGACAGACGATGGGGTTTGACGAGTAGTCCATGACCTCCGTCCTGTAGGGATCCACGATAGTAGGACTGTATCACATGGTAATTGCACCTAGAGGTTCATCTTTCTATTCTACTGGGTAGCCACTACATGCTGCTAGGTGTCACTGGTGGATGGTGGGACTCATAGGGATTATCTCGATGATCGATAAACCCTAATGAGTTGAGTTGGAATCGTTCCAACCCATTGAAAGGAGTTTTCAATGATATAGTGATAGAGATCACAATATATCTCACTACCAGTCAGAGTAGAACCTATGGGGTCACACACACTAGAAGTATTGACCGATCCGATGGTTGAAAAGTGATTATGAATCACAAGTAATCAATTCGATTGATATTCAGTTGAAGAAGGAACAAAGGGAATTAATTAATTGATTGGACTTGAAACAAGAGTCCTACTTTGAGTAGGATTCCTAGAGTCCTAATTGGATTAGGACTGGGAATCCTAGTTGGAGTAGGACTGGGATTCCTACTTGGAATAGGATTCCTGCAATCCTAATGAGATTAGGAATTTTAAATCAAAATTGGATTCCTACTTGGAGTAGGATTCCTAGAGTCCTAATCGGATTAGGACTTCGGATTCAAATAGAGTCCTAATTGGATTAGGACTAAAATTATATATGTCCTAATTTGGATTAGGATTTCTTAAGTCACAATTAATTATTAATCTAATGAATCAATAAGACTCCTAATTGGATTAGGATTGAAGAATTCAATTGAGTCAAAATTGATTTAAGTTCTAATTAGATTAGGACTTACCTAGATTGGATCCAAATTGGTTCACCCTTGGGCTAAGCCTAATTGGATTAGGGCTTGACCACATTAGGGCATTCCAATCCCTACCTAATATGGATTAGGGTTTACCATGAGGAAGGGGATAAGCCCCTCCCCTTTCCACGTGGAGAAGGGAGAAGAGACGGCGCCCCCTCTTAGGAAAGACATCAAAAACTCCTAAATGTTAGGAGCTCCACATATCTATAAAACGGGACTTGTGGGCGGCACCTAGGGCATAGAAGAAGTCCTCTTCCTCCTTGCCGTACGCCTCCCTCTCCTCTCCTCTTGGTTCAGCCGCAAGCAAGGAAGATAAAAGCCAAAGGTGTTGGCGGCATCCTCTTCCTTCCTTCTTCCTTCCAACGCAGGGAAAAGAAAGAAGGCTGCGTGGGGATTCTTCTTCTTCCTCTTCTTCATCCTTCTTCTTCCTCCTCTCAAGAACAATCAAGGGTTGATTGAAAGAGAGAAAATCAGCCATCAAAAGAAGTCTTTGCAAGGGAGCTAGCACCCCGGAAAGACAAGAGAGCTTTAATCGGATCACTGCTTCGTGTGGATACCCGTAGAGGCCGGACACTTGAACGGCTTCAAGCAAACCTTCATCCTAGACCACGAACTTCAGTTTGCGGTGATCTTTCTAAAGGTTTAAAAAGTTTTAATTCTTATCTAACTACGAACGATTCATGAAACAACGTTCATGCGATGAACGTCGATCCCGCTTATGCCGATTCCGCTGCCATCTGAATTTTTTTGAAATATCAGCGGCATGGGCGGGTTCCCAACAGAGACTTGGAGTAGGTGAGCAGCTGAGTGGACGGTGGATCCATGGACCGTGCATGGGTGGACGGTGGATGGGCACTGAAAGCCTGAAAGCCTGAAATTGGGCCGAGGCGGGAGTTGGGCCGAGCCAAAGATAACGGGCTGAGGCGGGGAGTTGAGCTGGCCCTGGACTTTATGGGTTGTGGCCCTTATCTATCAGCCCAACAGTTAAACGGGTTAAACAGGTTAAACGGGTTAGACATTCTAAAACCCGTATCCGACCTAATTAATAAACAGGTTAAATGGATCAACCTGTTTACGACCCGAACCTGTTTCAGCCAGACCCAAACCTGTTTATGGCGGGTCGAACACGGGTCGGGTTAGTGGTTCGGGTCATATTTTGCCACCCCTAATGCTGAACTAACAAAAGGGAGCAATAGAAGTGATAATAAGTACTTTGCACATCAAGGAAGTGGAGATTGAGAAATAGAAACGGAAGAAAGCCAAGGGTCGGGAGAGGATGGAGATGCAATTCGGATAGGACCTCATGGACAGAGCAAGCAATACACGCCTCACGAATCATCCTCCAAGCCCAAGAACATCTCTTACACTTCTATATTCCTTTCTAGTGCTCCACGGATACTCTGGATCGAGAGTTATTTTTTTCTTGTCTTTTTAGAATGAAGGGGAATATAAGAAGTGAGTTCTTCTCTTACCATCAACATGCCCCGATAAAAATGAAACTTCTAAATTTTCTCCATTCACTTTGAGTTTGAGATTGGCATATGACATTACCATTTGCAAACGTGCAGATTGAAATAAGGGCCAGTATTGAGACTATTGGGAAAAATGGCTTCTCACAAGTGTAGATCAATAAAGAGAACAAACAACAAAACAAGAACACAAGAGATTTGTACGTGGTTCCCTCAATTAAGGTACGTCCACGGGACCGAGGTCCAATTTCACTAACTTTGCAGGATTACAAAGTGTTTACAAGAGACACAAATGTCTCACAAAATGACAAGGAATTTGTAGGCCAAAATGAAGCTTTTGACAAAGGAGGAAGTAGCTACACAAAAGCTCCAAAACAAAAGAGTGAAAGGTTGCTGGAAAAACTGAAGAGAATAGGCACCAAGCTCTTCAAGTCACCGAAGAGACACAAAAATGCAGTCCAATTAACAGTTTGAAATTTCAGCATACTAATCTGAATTTTTCCACTCCTATTAGCCCTTTGGAATTCCAAAAACCAGCTTCCAAAGAAGCACCAATATTCCCCCAAGTTTGCCTTGAAACAAGTAGTCAAAGAAGCTTTAATTACCCAAGCAAACATTGAATAACCAAGTGTCTTTCCAACAAATTTAAAGACAACATATCTCACAACTTCCAAGCATAATTAAATGCATAAGGAGGGATGCCCAACAATTCTCCTCCTCTCGACTTATGAGGAGAAATCAACCATTCCTGCCGAAGTTCTACACTTATCATGCTTGTCTTTAGACAAGGCTTTAGTCATCATGTCTGAACTATTATCATCTGTGTGAATCTTCTCAAGTTGCAATGCCTTTGAATTCAACACATCACGAATCCAATGGTATCTAATATCAATATGTTTTGACCTTGAATGAAAAGTAGCATTCTTGCTCAAATAAATAGCACTTTGACTATCACAAAAGAGAACATACTTCTCTTGCTTCAAGCCCAATTCTTGTAAGAATTGTTTCAACCAAAGTACCTCCTTGCATGCTTCCGTAATGGCAATGAGTTCAGCCTCTGTAGTTGATAAGGCAACACACTTTTGTAATTTAGATTGCCATGAAACAGCTCCCCCTGCAAAAGTCATCAAGTAACCTGAAGTGAACTTCCTAGAATCAATGTCACCCGCCATGTCGGCATCTGTGAACCCATCAAGCATTAGTTTGCCCTTCCCATAGCATAAACAAACATTAGAAGTCCCTCTGAGATACCTTAGGATCCACTTAACCGCTGCCCAATGTTCTTTGCCGGGGTTAGAAAGAAATCGACTAACAACTCCAACGGCATGTGCTATGTTGGGCCTAGTACAAACCATAGTGTACATCAACGAACCAACAGCTGAAGCATAAGGAATTTTCATCATCTCCCTATTGTCTTCTTCATTAGAAGAACATTGCTTTGAGCTAAGCTTAAAGTGTGCAGCAAGTGGATATCCAACGGGCTTTGCTTTGTCCATGTTGAACCTTTCAAGCACCTTCTTGACATAATTTTCTTGAGATAACCAAATCAGCCCCTGTTTGCGATCACGAATGATTTTCATTCCAAGAATTTGTTTTGCGGGTCCCAAATCTTTCATGGCAAAGACTTGCCCAACTCTATCTTCAAGTGGTTGATCTTGGAGGAATCTTGGCCCACAATTAACATGTCATCAACATAGAGCAAAAGAACAATGAAGTTCCCATCCGAAAACTTTTTCACAAATACACAATGGTCTCAAGTTGTTCTTGAGAAACCATGCTTCACCATAAAGGAATCAAACTTCTTGTACCATTGCTTTGGAGCTTGCTTCAAACCATACAAACTTTTCTTCAATTTGCAAACTAAATTCTTCTTACCCTTCACCTTAAAACCTTCTGGTTGCTCCATGTATATTTCTTCTTCCAAATCACCATGAAGAAATATCGTTTTCACATCAAGTTGCTCAACTTCTAGATTCATACTTGCAGTCATTCCAAGTACAACCCGAATAGATGCCATCTTCACAACGGGTGAGAAAATTTCATCGAAATCAATACTCTTTTTCTGTCCAAAACCTTTAACAACTAGCCATGCCTTGTACCTTGGACTTTGTCACCATTTTTCAGCCAAAAGACCCATTTATTCTTCAATATTTTCTTTCCGTTTGGCGGCTTCACCAACTCATAGGTTTTGTTCTCGAGCAAAGATGTCATTTCTTCTTGCATTGCCTTTAGCCAAGCATCTTTGTTTGCATCCTCAATGGCTTTTTGATAGCTTTCAGGCTCACCTTGATCACCAACCATGACATATTCATTAGTGGAATACTTCTTGGAAAGTTTTCGCTATCTAGTTGACCTTCTCAAAGTGGGTGGTGTTGGAGTTTCTTGACTTGATGGCTTCCTCACATCAACATCATTTGTATTTTCATTACCAACCCCGTTGTTATGGACTTCCTCATGAGGTTACTGCAAGTCTTCCACATTTTCACCATGCACCGAAGATGGAGGAATAGGTTCCAAGTGCACAAGATCATTGGTACTTGACTTATGTTGCACATCTTTGTCAAAATCCTCCATGATTTGATCTTCGAGGAAGACAACATCACGACTTCTAATAATTTTCTTGTCCACCGGATCCCACAATCTATAGCCAAAATCATCATGCCCGTAGCCAAGAAAAATGCATTGCTTTGACTGGTTGTCAAGCTTGGATCTTTCATCCTTGGGGATATGCACAAAAGCCCTACAACCAAAAACTTTCAAGTGAGCATAAGAAACATCTTTACCACTCCAAATTCTTTCAGGGACATCACCAAGCAAAGGATACGAAGGGGACATATTGATCAAGTCCACCACTGTCCGCAAAGTTTCTCCCCAAAATGGTTTAGGTAGCTTTGCATGCGAAAGCATACGCCTAATCTGTTCAACAATGGTGCGATTCATCCTTTCGGCGATGTCATTTTATTGAGGGGTTTTCTTCACTGTCTTTTGATGTTTGATGCCTTGAGCACTACAATAAGCATCAAATGGCCTAAGGTATTCACCTCCATTGTCCGTCCGAATGCACTTTAATTTTCTCCCCATCTCTCTTTCAACCTTGGCTTGAAAATGCTTAAACACATATAGAACTTGATCTTTAATTTTAAGTGTATAAGCCCAAACTTTTCTTGAATAATCATCAATAAAAGTAACAAAGTGCACCACCATGTGATTTAGTTTTCAACGGGCCACAAACATCCGAATGCACCAAATCCAAAACTTGTTCTTTTCTAGAACTTAAGTTTCTTTGAAATAAAACTCTATGTTGCTTACCATTTAAGTAATGAACACAAGTCTTTAAAGATATACCTTTCAAGCCGGGTAGGAGCTCTTTCTTGGCCAGAACTTGCAGCCCCTTTTCACTCATGTGGCTAAGCCTTTTATGCCACAATTCGATGGAAGAATCATTTTCAAGAGTGTTGACAACATCCGGACAGATTTTGCCTTGCATCCAATAAAGAGTTGAAATCTTTTTACCTCTAACCACTGCTAGAAAACTCTTGGACAACTTCCATTTACCATCATCAAATTGGTTGTTGTAGCCTTCATCATCTAATTTTTCGGTAGAAATTAGATTAAGACGAATATCTAGTACATGTCTCACATCTTTGAGCAATAATTTGCAACCAACATTTGTTTTCAAGCAAATATTACCCATTCCAACAATTTGAGAAACAGCTTCATTCCCCATCCGAACATGCCCAAAGTCACATGTGGTGTAGGAATTGAAGAAATCAGCACATGAGGTAACATGGAATGAAACACCGGAGTCAACCACCCAATTAGAGTCTTGACAAGTGAAATCAACACAATTGTCATCACAAACAACCAACATCTCATCGCCGGAAGTCACCACCGTGGCATCTTCTTTCTTTCTTTCTTCACTTTTCTTACTATTTTTGGCTTTAAACTTCCAACATTCTTTCTTCATATGCCCTTTCTTGTGACAATAGTAGCACTCAATATCTTTCTTCGATTTCGAATCTTCCTTAGAGCTATCACAACTTTGATCTCGAATGTGAGGCGTTCTACTTTTACCTCTTCCAGGCCTATTAACAACAAGTGCCTCCGAGTTAGAAAAATTGGATGATTTTCTTCTAACCTCTTCATTAAGCAAACTACTAGTCACTTGGCTCATAGTGACTTTGCCATTGGGCGTTGAGTTACTAATTGTCACAACCAAGGTCTTCCAACTTTCGGGCAACGAACTAAGGAGCAACAAAGCTTGAAGCTCATCATCAAATGAGATACTCATGGTGGCAAGTTGATTCACAATATCTTTCATCTGATTCAAGTACTCCGCAATAAATCCACTTTCCTTATACTTCAATTTCACCAATTTCCGAAACAAGAAAGCTTTGTTAGTTGCCGTTGTTCTTTCATACAAGCCTTGAAGCTTCGTCCAAAGACTATGAGCCGAAGTCTTGGTAGAGACATGGTGGAAGATACTATCATCAATCCATTGGCGAATGACACCAACAGCTTTGCGGTTAAGCTTGGCCCACTCCTCATCTTTCATCTCTTCAGGCTTCTTCTCATCACCTTCAACGGGTCTATACAAGTCTTTGCAAAAGAGAAGATCCTCCATCTTGATTTTCCAAGTTGACCAATTGCTTCCATTAAAGCTAACCATGCGGCCCACGTTGTTCTCCATGATTTACACGATCTCTACAAAGCTAGCTCTAATACCAGTTGTTGGGAAAAATGGCTCCTCACAAGTGTAGATCAATAAAGAGAACAAAAAACAAAACAAGAACACAAGAGATTTTTACGTGGTTCCCTCAATTGAGGTACGTCCACGGGACCGAGATCCAATTTCACTAACTTTGCAGGATTACAAAGTGTTTATAAGAGACACAAATATCTCACAAAATGACAAGGGATTTGTAGGCCAAAATGAAGCTTTTGACAAAGGAGGAAGTAGCTACACAAAAGCTCCAAAACAAAAGAGCGAAAGGTTGCTGGAAAACTGAAGAGAATAGGCACCAAGCTCTTCAAGTCATCGAAGAGACACAAAAATGCAGTCCAATTAACAGCTTTAAATTTCAGCACACTAATCTGAATTTTTCCACTCCTATTAGCCCTTTGGAATCCCCAAAACTAGCTTCCAAAGAAGCACCAATGTTCCCCAAGTTTGCCTTGAAACAAGTAGTCAAAGAAGCTTTAATTACTCAAGCAAACATTGAATAACCAAGCGTCTTCCCGACAAATTTGAAGACAACATATCTTACAACTTCCAAGCATTATTAAATGCATAAGGAATGAAACTTTTAAATTTTCTCCATTCACTTTGAGTTTGAGATTGGCATATGACATTACCATTTGCAAACGTGCAGACTGAAATAAGGGCCAGTATTGAGACTACAGAGTCTACTGGGTGTAAGTAGAGACATTTCCAAGATGCAAGAAGTGGTGCAATTTGGGCCATGAAAACCAAGTTCAGCTAGGAATTAGAGGAGATAGAATCATGTAATTTGATGTCTTTAGATAAGGTTTTCCCATTTGAGGGTTGGCGATGGGTGGGGAAGGTGTAACAATCCATGATCTCACCTAAAAAGGTTAGCCAGAAGATATTTTTTTGGGTTCCTTAGTCCAGTATAAGTACCCAAGATCTTCTCGGCGAATAAACAATATGGGACTAAATACATGTCCGCACGGGTCCTCACATACTCCTTCCGTTCAAGCCCTGACATCCTCATCAGGCTCAAAATTCAAATCCGTTCAAATCTAATCACAACCACCACGATCGGCTCGTTGTCAACCTCCATGAACCCATGATGTAGGGTCTCCTAATTCACATAGGTTATGAGCCGAGTTCGTTCTGTATCATTTGTAACAACCCAAGACCTTACTCAAAAAAGCTAGTCCGAAGGTAATTTTTTGAGGTTCTTTAGTTCTATATAAGTACACAAAATCTCATTGACGAATAACCGATGTGAGCCTAGACACACGTCTGCACGGGTTCTCACAAATGGCAAGAGTGGCCATTATTCCTCTGTGATAGTTGGAAAGCCTAGAGCCTGGAGATCAATTGAAGGAGTTTTCAGATGGCCATAGTTCATCATATAACCCAGAGGATTGTGAGCATCATAAGGAGGCTCGGCCTTTTGAGGAGAAGGATGCGAGGACTTGGGCAGGTTACAGGGGAAAAGGCACTACAAATAAGAGTGACGGAAAGTCTCTGAGGATGAACAACAAAACTTTACAGAAGCTATAGTGTCTTCAGATGAAGAGTTTGATGATGCATGCACGAGAAGGTCTATTCTCTGACAGAAAAGTTCCATGGGCAAGGATTCTCCATGGAATTTGTTACCAAGGAGTGAAGGTTGAGATGGGAGCTTGCCAATGATTTCAAGATATCTCTCTTTATTTATTCTATTTTCAAGAATTTAGAGGATGGGAATTGGGTTTTATCTCATGGGCCGTGGGTGATAGCTGCCCACGCTTTGGCTATTGAACCGGTGGAAACCAAATTTCAGAGCAAGGATTACTCCCATCAATAAGGTGCTGTCTGGTTTCGTTTTCCTAGATTGCCATTAGAACAATGAGAGGAGGAGTATGTTATGGAGAATTGCTGCTTCAGATGGGATGCCGCTTTTGATTAGAGGTGGTTTTGCTAAAGCTTGTATGCAACTTGATCTTTCTCAACCATTAAGGCCAGGTGTGGATATCGTTACCAAAGAAAAATGGAGGTAGCAACAATTCCAATATAAAAATCTGCTTGTTCTTTATTATTGTTGCCATTAAGGATCGGCCTGTCCCAAGTGCTGGATAGAAGAGATACTGAAGTGCTCAGCGGCCAGCTGCTCATGCAGGGCTGCAAATCATAGTGGAAGGTTGCAACCAAGGTCCTGATCTATGATCGAGTTTTGACCTAAAACACAACAAAGACGAAAAAGTTTTTTTGTTAGTATGTGTCTGGCATGGGATTCTCCGATGTCTAAGTCAGGACGATACTTAAGAAACAGAAAAAGTTCTTATTGGTTTGTCATGGCATGCGAGCACTTACCTAAAAGGTCTTCCGAAAAGTGGATTGCATAGGCAAAGGTGAGCGCCTATTGCCTAAAAATTCGAGCACGTAGGTCAACTGGGACTGGCAGGCCTCCACATGTTCAAAAATCAAGCACGGGTGTTTTGCACGCATATTGTGTTCTGCCCATTTAACTAATGTGATTTCAGAAGCTACTCGAAATTATGGCCGAGGTGTCGCTGACTATAAGGATTTTTTAAAATTCGAAGTCAACCACATGATTTAGATTTGTCACATCATGAACTTTGGTTGTCGATTTATGGCGGGCTATGGTTGGCCAGCCTTTCATGTGAGTTGTGGTCAGTCTTGAAACACATTGGTTATTTGTGGGGTAGCATTGGTCATTGAGTGCTCTTTTGTGCCAAGGAGGAAGCAAAAGTTGCTGTTCATGAGGGTAAGAAGTTATTAGGCCCTCGGATAGTTGCTTCTCGGGTTATTACGGAGGGTGGCTTGGTGAGGAAAATGACGGTTCAACCAACCACAAGTCCATTCGACCGGGGTCTCGGTGCCGGTTCATGTCTACATGCCGACTCTGGTTTGGAAACAAAGGAGCATGAATGACAGACTGAGAGTTCAGGTGGAATTTTGCAGGCCATGGGTTCTTGGTTTCGTGCGTTGATGGGAGACCAAGTTGAAATGGAAGCGGAATTTTTGCAACCGATAGACACCGCGGGTTGCCACACGTGGAGCCATCTGTAAATATTGGCAGAGTTAAAAAAAAGAGTTTTTTTTATAAAAATACTCTCATAAATATCGAATTTTGCATCAATATCCTCTCAAAATTGATATTTATATATATTCTCTCAAAATTAATATTTATATATATATCCTTGTTATACTAAGAGCATTTGTCCAAAAAAATATTTTATGAGGGTTTAGTAATAAATATAAATTTTAAGAGGGTTTTTATGCAAATTTAAATTTTTAGAAGTATATTCATGAAAAAAAATCTTAAAAAAAAAAAAGAAAAAAAAATAGAGAAAGCACTCCTCATATAGGTCATCGAGTGCGGGGTACGCCAGTTCCCCTCCCGTGCTCGAATCTAAGGTGCTCGACTTAGTCGAGCCCTCATTCCATGAGGCCTCAAAAATTGGACGTCTAAATTCGGCTTGTTAGGGAACATGGTCAAGCCCGATGAGTGGAGGTTGAGCCAGTTAATTCCTATTGATTCCGAGAATATGGAACAAGTTGAGGTCGGTTTCATTCGGCCGATTATTAGCCTTGTGATGGAAAAGGAGTGAGGGTTATTAGCCAATCTGGCTCGCTTGAAGCAGGCTAGAGCCAAAGAGTGGACCCGCGAGGAACTGATCTTGGATCAGAACCCAGTGGCTCTGGAGCATGCTATGGAGGCAAGTCTATGTGGGAAGCAGTGCTCTCATATAGTCCACTCGGTATTGGAAATGGCGGAGGTTCAGGTCCATTCTAACCCCCTTTCTTCCGAACCGGAGTCCATGTTAGTGCTCGTGGGAACTGCAGCAACAATGTTGTTACTGTTTCTCTAGCAATGTTAGTTCTGTTAATTGGGGATTTTAATGTGATTGCAGCGGCATAGAGGAGAAAGGGGCCAAAGCTTTCCATTTAACCACGGAGGTAAGAGAAATTCAAAACTTTATTATAGATGATGGTTTCATTGATCTCGAATTTATAGGGGACCCTCTTATATGGTGCAACAACCAGCAAGGATTGCAAGGGTGTGGGAATGCTTGGACAGAGCACTATATCTTGCAAGAATAGGTTCAGATCACTGCCTGAATCTTACTGTAGATTCAAGATGTTGTTCGACGTCGACCAGCCCCTTTACGTTACGAGAGGTTTTGGCTCACTTGAGATGGGATAGGTCAGGATAGTCTTAGAGCATGGAAGGATTTGCTAAGTTGTCGCCAGCAGCTTGAGTGCAGAAGCTTCTTGTTGCAGCGAGAAGATCATTGCGAAATTGGAATAGAAGGGAGGTTGGAAACTAGTTCAAAAAAAACTGGAACATTGGAGATGGAGATTGCGGCCAGCCTTGCAGGCAGAGGACATTTGGGGAGGTGGCTTCTGTTGTCGCCAAAACTGGGCTGAGTCAGAGCACAGCTTGGATGACCTTGGGGTCGGCTGGAGACGAGTTGAGCAAGCTGAACGAGGCACGGAGAATGGATCTCCTCCGTGTAAATCCACTTGCTAGAGAGTTTTCAGTGGAGAACTTTCGATGCCTAAGTTAGAATCGAGAGGCAATAGTATGGAAGAGAGAAAATTTCAGTAGAGTGAGGGCTCTGTAAGAAAGCTTGTGTGCATATTGCATGCCTCAGGTCTTCCGAGCTTTTTTTCTTTTATAGGGGAGCCAATTTTGTCGTTATCTAGGCCAACATAGCATGCAATGATGGCCAAGCAATGACCATTCAAACGACTGAGGCATGAGTGCCAGTCTGCATGGATGGTGCACGGTGCAGGCTTGGTGTTGCCATGACTGTAGGTTGCTAGGACTGTCGGTTGTTAGGATTGTCGGTCCTTCTTGACTTGTGCTGATTAGCTCCTTAGTCGGGGCTGAGATAACTCACTTTGGTTGGTCCGCTGCTCAACTGGGGCTAAGATTGTTCTCTTCGGCTTACACCCGAGATCAAAAAAAAAGATCTGGCTGAGGTCGAGGCATCCAATATTTTCTTCATCACTTACCTTCGACTTTTGAGACCAAACTGCATTCTAGTTCGGGTGATAAAAGTCGAGCAGTCACCTCAATTGAGCATGAGACCTTTGTCAAGGGCGTTAAATGCGTCAGATGCTCTTCCAGAAGCATCATCGGATCTGTGCTATCCAAGATGTCATTAGTGCAGGGCGATTCTAAGGCACTATCAATAGTGATCCATTAGATCGCCCATGTCGTACTCCCAGCTGATGCATGGCTCAATCTGCTCGGGTGATTGAGGCCGTTCATGCCCCTATATAAGGGTGTCCCGAACCATCAGCTTTATCTTTTGCTGCATGTGCCCCTCCGCCCGAGTGCCCAAGCGTCGATGACTCCGGGTGGTGTTCCAACGAAGTCTTTTGCTTCCGACATCGGCGTTCTCCATCTCTAGCTCCAGCGTCCTTTGTTTTCTCCATTTTCGGTAGGCTTTCGCTCCTTGGCTGCTCGTCTCTTTTCTCATCTTCTCCTTTGCTATCTTGTCTTTTTTTCCTTCATCTTCATCTTCTTCATTATGAGCGACCGTGAGGTTAGCACCCCAGAGGGGAGTCGATCATCGGACTATTCTTCCCAGGCTCGGCAGCAATCACCTTTGGCTGAGTCTGAAGCCCAACCGGGCCTAGACCACGAGGTGTCCATCCTCACATAGGAAGAGATGGACCTCGTTCGAGCCTAGCATTTTATCCCTCTCGAGTTCGTCTTCGAGCTCGCCGATCCTAGTAACCGGGTTACTTGACCCCATCCTTCTTTGCTCGGCTTGTATGAGGAAAAGCTAAGGATCAAGCTGAGGCTGCCTCTCCATCCTTTCTTCGTTCAGCTAATGAGGACCTATATCTTTGTCCTACCAAACTGGTGTTGAACTCTTGGCGAGTCCTTGTCGGTTTCCTGTCTCTGTCTTCTCTAGGGCATCCTGGCCTTGACTTCTCTTTTTCGGGGGTGCTTCTCTCTATAGAAGCATCCTCGGGACCATGGCTGGTGGTACTTTTCTCCTAAAAAAGGTCGCCAGCTGATTCAAGGTGTCCCCCTTTCTTTCATGAGTGAAAAGGTAGGATTTTCTTTGCCCGCTCCGAACAATCGTGGGAGCTCGAGATTACATGGAGGGCATCCCAAACCGACCTGAGTTGGCCCCCAAGGTTGTTTAGCGACTATCGAAGTGCCTTGGAAAAGCTTCTAGAATCTCGATCCAAGACTCCTGCCTTGCAGAAGCTACTATCCGAAGAGACTATTATTAACAGCGGTTTGAGTCTGGCCGACCCCTTGGGTAAGCTCCTCCTGAGCTTTTCCTCTGTCACCTTGTCGTATCCCATTTGACTTCATCCTCAATTTTATAGTTATCGTAGCTATGAAGTTCGATCCCTCACAGATTCGTGAGAGAAGGAAGGCAAAGAAGAGGTCGACCGTGGCCGAGGAGGACAAAGCTCCCCAGAGAGGAAGCCAAAGGGGGGAATCTTCTTCGGCTGTCGCCGCCAAAGTTGTCGCGGAGGTTGGGGCCCCTCAGAAGAAAAGACCAAGGGGCGAGTCCACTTCAGCTGTTGCCGCTAAAGTCATCGTCAAGGTTCCCCCCCCCCCCCAGCTCTAGCTCCCGTGGTCCACAGTCTGACTTGGTATGGTCTGAGCTCGTCCATTCGCCAGGAGCGCTCTCCTGCTTTGGGCTGCATTTTCAGATTTTACTCTCCACAGTGGTCTATCTGAGAGTCAAACTCGCTCTGGTGAGCCCTAAGGTAGCAATGGAGTTGGTCGAGGCTATGTATCTTCCGGCTGACATGAAGACCATACGCTTCACTGGCTTTGACAGGCTCATCAATGGCGCCCACACCTCGATCATTCGGGTAGGTCTCCAACCCACCAACTTTTGTGTGGTCCTTCACTTTGATTACTAATTCTCGTTCTCCTTTCCAGCATGCTCATATGATCAGCAAGATGCATCGGCTAGCCAAGAAGTTCTCAAAGCATATTTTGATGCTCGAGGGGCATTGGAAAGCAGTTGTAGAGCGGGCCGAGCTGCTTGAGGCAAAGACCATGGCGGCCAAGGCGAAGGCCAAGTCGGTCGAGGCAAAGGCCAAGTCGGTTGAGGACGAGTCCAGATCGGCGGAAGCCCCCACCTCGATTGTGCGGACCCAAACGAAGGTGAAGGAGACCCAATTGTCCGTAATCAGGAAGGCCCTCAAAGTCACCGATCAGAGAGCAGCGGATCTTTCTGCAAAGCTGGCCCAGCTTGTGTAGAGGGCCCCAGGGGCTGAACAACAGGTCAATGAGGTAAACCGACGAGTTGCCGAGGCCGGTGAGCGGACCCTTCACGTCGAGGTAAGGGGCACGAAAGCGATCAAAGAGTATCGCGCTTTGGAGGAGTTCCGAGAGGAGGCCTTGGAGACCACGACTAATGCCTTTGGGAAGGGCTTCAGGCATGCTGAGCTCAAGCCTAGCGGCTTTTTCAAGGATGGACTTCTCCATCCTTGATAGCGACGATGGCGGCATGGGTGAAGGTGGCAACCTTGTCGATGGTGAAGGCGCCGATGCCGGCCATGATAAAGGCGCCGATGGGGGGGCAAAGGATGAAGTCTTTTGTCCCCTTCCTTTTCTTCTCTCTCTTTTTCTTTTTGAGTAAGATGAGCTTGATGTACCTTCTTTTTGTTTGGCCTTTGTTGGGTTAGTGTAAAAGGTTACAACTTCAATAAAAGAGAAAGGGTTTTCCAAGTACTTGGCTTCGGTTTTTGTTCCCTTTTTATTTGAGTCCAGGTCATCATGCTAGGTTTCAACTTTTTATTGTAGTCTTTTTTGGCTTAGTTTCTACCGAGAATAATATATGTACTGAAAGACAATAGATTGTAAAAAAAAAAAAAATCAAAGTACCTGATTTCAGCCTTTGCTTGTCATCATTTATTTCTTTATTTGGGTTCAGGTTGCCTTACTGGACCCTTCTCTCTGTGGAGCTCTTCTTGGGCTCCTCGATCGATCTCTCCAGAGTTCAACTTCTGAAGGATTTTGAGTGAGCTTGGTGGAGGGAGATTGGCGCCTTTGGGGGTTGATCATCTCTGGAGTCTTGCTCCATAGGCATCCTCATACTCGGGTTCCAGAGGAAGTTTGAGTAGGCTTGGTCTCTCGCTCGTTGAGCCTTCAGCATAGTGGCCAATTTTCACATCTCTATAGTATTCTCCCAAAGAAATCTCTAAGGTTGTCTACGAGAGAAAATCCGAGTGGGCTCGGTCTTCAGAAGGTCAACGCCTTCGTTCATCTTCATACTAGAGTCTTGGAGGGATCCTGAATAAGCTCGGTTTAGGGAGGCCTCAGGCATCCTCGGGGTGTCTGCTGGGAAGCGCTTCTCTAGGGAGAAAAGGAGTGCGATGCTATCAGGCCATTCTTCATTGCCAACATCAAGACCGACTGGTTTAGGTCGCAGACTTCCATTGAAGTGGCTGATATAGTCCCTAAGGGACTCTTTCTCTTGCTGCTTGATGTCGAGCAGCGTGTCTCCGTCTCCAGCTGGAGATGAAGTGTGCCACAAAGAGACAGGCAAGCTGCTCGAAGGAATGGATGGATTCGGGCCGAAGCTTGGAGAATTAGAATCGAGCCACCTTATGAAGAGTCGTAGGAAATGCCTTGCACAGCAGGGCGTCGGTGGCTCTGTGCAGCATCATGAGAGCCTGGAAGCTCTCTAGGTGATCCAGGGGATCAGTGGTGCCGTCATATGACTCCACTTGGGGCATCTTGAACCGAGGTGGGATCGATTCCTTCATAATCTGTCGGAAGAAGTGGGCTCCAAGAAGAAGTTGAGGTCATTGTTCACCCTCGGAGCCTGTCCTTTGAGAGCCTAGATCTAGTGGCCTATTTTCTCAATTCTCCTATTGAGGTAGGCATTCTGCTAGGGTGAGGGCTCTACTAGGCAAACAAGCGAGAGGCTCTGGATGGAGCCCCTACTGGAATGGAAGCTTGGAGTACATCATTTTCCATCCCAGTCGAGACTACTCCGCTGAGTTCGTCGGCTCTGATGCGACCGCTCGAGGTCCCGATCATGAGAGCGATAGCTGATCAGGTGCATGCGGTGCGCCGGTGACTGAGAGTGGTGGCTGGGCTGGCTAGATTTCTGCTGGACCAGCTCTAGTCGTGTCATTGCCTGCTGCAAGACTTAGATCGCCGCGGTCATCGCCTGCACCTGTTGAACGAGCAGGTTGAACTACTCATTGCCCATAGGCACAGCGGGTTGTTCCGGCGGAGCATGTTCTAGGCTCTGTAACAACCCTCAGGAGGTTAGAGTGCAGCGTTGCAAAGCATACAATGCACCGCAAGCTCCTCAAGACCTCATGCTAGTTATCTCTTCCTTCGATTGATGTTGTTGTAGCTGGAGGCAGGCCCTCCTAGTGCCAATCTACTGCCGCTAGATCCAGACCAAGATCGGAGCGTAGCTTGGATGACTCTGAGGTCGGCTGGAGACGAGCTGAGCAGGCTGGCTGAGATGTGTTGGAGTAGCTTCCTCCGGAGGAGCCTGCAAGAAGTCTACCTGCATGAGAGTTTTCGGTGGAGGACCCTCTGATGCCTAAGTCAGAACAGAGTGGCAATAATATGGAAAAAAGAAAGCTTCAGCAAAGAGTGGTTTTTTTGAATAATATTGTATGGGTGTCCTTATGTTTTTGTTGCGTACTGAGATCCCTCGGGCTGCCCCTTTATATAGGGGAGCTGTTTTGTCATTATCTGGGCTAAAATAGCATGCACCAATATCCAAATAACAGCCAATAGTACGGCAATGATGCATGAGTCAGTCTGCGTGGGCGACGTGCAATGCTAGTCGGGCGCAGATTGCAGTGCTGCCACAACTGTAAGCTACCAGAGCCGTCGATTGTGCTTGGGTCTGGCGTTTTGGTCTACATCCAAGGGTAGCCTTGCTTCTCTGGAAGGTTGCTTGGGGCCAGATCCCGATGAGGCTCGTCCTGAGTGATAGGGGTTTAGATATCCATTCCCAGTACACTTTGTGCAAGATGGCTGAGTCTATGGACTGCCAGCGTGCGAAGAGGATTTGGGAGCTTGCCATAATCCCATCGGGGGTCTGGCGTGATTCGGCGTCATTTTTTGTGGGTGACCAAACAGTGGGCGATCACCCCTCGCTCCAGCTAGGTGGCTACTATGGTGACCTGTGTAGCAGATCAGATTTGGCTATCTAATAATGCTTGGACGTTGGGTGAGAGCTGGCCCCCCTCCCCCCTGAGGTTCGTTGCTGAAAGGGCCTGGTGCCAGGCAGCTGAGATCTTTTAATCACATCTAACGGATGGACCCTTAACAGCTCGGGACACCTGGGGCTCCTCTCTTGCTCGTGGAGCGTCTCGCACAGTGTTCTTTACCAAGGTGCCCCCACCTCCGAGTTTCCTCAAGACAAATTTTGACGGATGCGTACTGAATGGCGGGAGTACGGAAAGGGCTCGCTTCATCATTAGAGGTTTAGACTCCAAGATGATTGCAGCTGGTGGTTTCTAGATCTTTGACACCTCGGTATCGGAGGCGGAGTTGTGAGCAGCCTGGACTAGTGTGTGCTATGCTTGGCGCGAGCTGTGAGCTAGTGCTATCGTGCTTGAGGATGATTCGGCTACAGTTATTGGTTGGATTCAACAGGGAGTGGGAGGGGTGGGCGAGAACCACCCGCTGCTCAGGAATATCCAGGCTATGATCGGTGGTGGGATAGCCTTGCAGGTAAAGCATGTGTATCGAAAAGCCAACAGGGCAGCAAATTGGGTAGCCTCATATGTGGCTAACCATTTTGGGGAGACCTTTTGGCTAAAGGAGAGGGGATTACTCGGTGCACTTTGGACTTGTTATCCTTTGACTTTTTTGGGTGTATTCGTACTCGTTATGTATGATACATCCATTTCAGCCCAAAAAAAAAAGAGTCGTCGGTTGTTAGGACTTGTTGACATGTGCCGATTGTTCTCCTTGGCTGATTAGCTCGTCGACCAGAGCCGAAGTCGTTCGCCTCGGTTAGTCAGCTCCTCGGCTGGAGCCGAAGTTGTCCAAGATTGGCTTATGATGAGGCCATGGAGAGGTTGGTTTTGTTCGAGGTTGAGTGTCTAATATTTTCTCCATCAAGAGGTTTACTGGTCTCTCCACAGTTCCAGCAACTTTCTTCCATTGGAGAGAGAGAGAATTACTAGCAGAAGCATTTATTACCCATCAAGAAACCATTAGGAGTTAGAAAGCTTGATGCGGAGCTAAGGAACAAATGAACCGAGCAAAGTACCAGAGCTCCACATACATACAGTTTATATAATCAACAGAATCAACCTACAAGCATATTTTGACCAAGGAGGTTTACCGGCCCTCCATAGTTCCAGCAAGTAACTTTCGTTGGAGATTATGAGGAAGAGAACTACCAGACATACATGCAAATATACTTGTATAAGCTCTGAGACTATTTTTTATCAAACCGAGCCAAGCTCAAGACCTGCTTGAGCTCAACTCATTTTCTAACTGAGCAACCTTACTGCAAGCTGCTGATTCATAAATATAATGGACACTGATAATCCACTAATATCTTTTATCTGCGCACCTGCTCGCCATCTTCATGTAGGTATATTTAGGATAAGAATGATGATTAAGATGCCACTCACAAAAGTTCAGTTCAGGTACCTTTTCTTTGCTGTAGTAGAGGGAATTTTTGAATAGATAGCTCATTACCTAAACTCATTCGTCCTGGTGAAATGTTACCCGCATGAAAGATCATAAAATACACATTCACATTGAAGCTCCCCAACAATTATTCTAAAATCAGATATATGCACCATCAAAGTTCTGTAATCCAGAGCACACAAGCAGACTACATGTAAATAGAAACGTAGACAATTCCTGATATGCTACAAGGCATCGACCCAATCTTAATGTCTGAAGTATATATATTTATATATCATATCATGCTTCTCATCCCAAAGAAATCATGCTGGTACTTCACTGAATAACAACTGCGTAGAATGCCATCTTTTGAATGCGCTTGCCTTAAAAACATACAGTATTTCGGAAAATGAACAAATCTATGCCTCCTAATTACAAGGATCACTAGTGCATATGGCAATTGGTCCAAGTAGTGGTCTGTAAAATATGATCTGCAACATGTTTAGCCTGTCATAAGGCCAATTTGTTCTCATAAAAAATATACATCAAATATTTCTAAAATTCTTGATTTTCTTTTTTCCCCCTTTCTTTCTGTGTAACTGGCAAAGTCGCGAACTATTGATTACTTCAGGAACTATTGATTACTTCAGGTTAAAGCGAAGGGAAAAACTTGTTCAGATTGTAAGGGAGGGAATAAAATTCTTCGCTCCTTGGATCTGTTCTATAAGATCTGAACTTTTCCCACCAATGCCAACCTCTATCCCTTCTTGTGGATGCTTCCCCACGCAGGAGAGTGAAATCCAAGAAGTAAGCAATTATGGCTGCCACGGTTGCAGGTGATGAAAATATCACGTTGACAACGTCATTAAACTGCAACATACAAGGAGTTCTCAGTCCAGCTTCGATGTGAACAAAATCAAACAGGTCAGAGGAAATCAATAAATAAGAGGCAGCAGAGATGCCACAAAGTTGCATCAACATTTGGTGTAGAGCTGGAAATGGGCTTGAGCCGGCCCGAAGACCATCGAGCCAGGCCGACTTCGGGTCGGCCTATGGGCTAGGCCCAAAAAATTTCGAGCTAGGATTGTGTTTAATTACAGAGCCTATTTATTTTTTGGGCTGAGCTCAGAGAGATCATTGTCCCGGCCCAAGCTTGAATTCAGACCTAAACCTAGCCCGGTTCAAGCATTTAAGCTAATTCCAAAATGAGCCTATTCAATACTCCAAGTCTCCAATGGGTTCATTGGTCTAGTGGGCGTCAAAGTATGTTTAATTGGTTGGATGTTTAATTTATTTTTTATTAGCCTTAATTTGACAACTGGATATTGAATTATAACTAATTTATTTTGGGTGTCATTCAAAAGTTTTTTTTTGTGGTTCGGGCCAGTCCAGTTTTTGGCCCAAACAAGTAATTCGAGCTGGCACAATTGGATTCAGGCCGGCCTTAGGCCGGGGTTTTCCAAATATTTTCGGGCCAAAGCCCAAAAACAAATTTCGGGCTGGACTCAGGTAGAGGTGAGGCCCTGCCCAGCCCGGCTTGTTTCTGGTGATGCATTGCAACTATAGATGAATGAACAGGTAAAGATCATTAGGATGTCAGGTCCTTGAAGAATTTATCATTATTGATTCTTTTAAAAAAAAATTGAATTTGTCAAGGGCAGTTCCTGCACAAGAGAAGCATTTAACAGTCCTGCAATGCATCAAAAACCATCATATATTTTTAAAAAACTAAAAAAAAGAGAGAAATATAGGCAGAATCTAAACATTCACTTACTGCTCTTGAACGGGTGTGGACTGGGCCATAACCAGCCAGTATTTCATATTCCTTGAAGTATTCTGGCACTGACAAGCCCATAAACAAAGAAAACCCTAGTATAAATTTCGTCCGCAAGCTGTTAAGATTGCAGAACTGAAGAAAGCCAAGCCCAGCAGAAGCTGTTTGCAAAATAATAAACAATGGTCATAAGTTTTCAAAGGGAGAAAAGCATGGGGCAAACATTGACATTGAATTGAATTCCCACACCAACGAGAAATTTTTTTTACTACATTTCCTCTTTTTTACTACATTTCTTCTTTTTTACTTGAGTAGTTGATCATATTTTAAGGAACAATTAAATTAGTGCATAAGATGATGTATGGTGGACCTGTTACAAACGAAGTTCATATATTAATTTCTCAAACTGCATGCAACAGTAATGATTATAGATTTAATCAAATACAAATAGGGATGAAAACAGATTGGATTTTAGTATATCCATATCCACATCTATATTAATTGAGTGCAGACGAATATGGAAATGGATATTAAACATGCTAGAATTTATTTCCATATTTGTCCTAAATAGATACACATAGTAATTGAATATTAAATTTTTTTTCCTAAGCAGATACAAATATAAATTGGATTCCACTTTGGCTACAAAATAAGATTCTTGAGCATAGTTTGATAGGGACAAAATTAAATTAGAAAATTTAGATATATATATATTTTTAAAGTAGGAAAATGACAAGTACCTTGCATGCAGAATTTAGATAATTAACAGCCCTCTCCCTTGTCATCATGGATGCATGCACATCAATGTCAATGTTAGGGAAGCCCCCATACACATGTAAAAGTTTTTTTTTGTTTAACCAAGGTATCCAGATATCTGAATCTAAAAAAACCTTAGTATCTGGATATCCGAATTTGAATCCCAGAGAAAAAAATCTTAATATTTGGATATATCCAAATTCAAATCTGAATAAAAACTTGGAATGTGCATCAGTTCCAAAGATTAATCAGTTTCTGTCTCTAAATCCAATTGATCCAGATTTTTAGATGCAAACTCAATTCAATCATGATCCCAACTCATTGGGTTTTATCCGACCCATTTTCAGCTGAAGATTCAAATGAAACTAATAATAAACATTGGTGACATTTTGTAAATAATATTTTAGCAAAAATATATTTGGTGGCATGACAAGAGGATCATAATTAGAATCCACACACAGACCAAACATGCTGCCAGTGAACATAGCAGATACTAGATACTCAAAAACAAATTTTGTTATGCAGCAAAGTGCATAACTTCCTGCAGCCCGAAGTGGAAGTATTATTATTCGAAGATCATTCTAGATTACTACCACTAGTATTAGCACATGTAATGCACCTAAAAGAAACACTCATGGTTATATGATATGACACCATCCGAGCAGGGAATTTTTCCAACTACTTACGCATCTTTATAAATACAATCCACTTTTCACAGGAACGCTTCACCAGTTTATCTCCCATAAATAAATAGATATCTAGAACCGACCCAAAAGGACTGAAACTATAAAAGATTCAAGTATCTATTGAATGCCTGGGGTCAGTTATCCAGGACAAGCAGTATTTGCCATAATAGAAGAAAAATGTGTTATAATAGAAGACATGATTACTAGCATGATTCCATTGTCGTTTCCTAAATATGTGTTGTTACTGTTAATAATCACCTGTCAGTGCCATAGAGCTTCAGGTCATTAGTGACATTCTTATTATGTGTGCGTATTTATCTTTATAAGTATACAGACATAATGCATATACATACATATATACACATACATAGATACATACATAGGTAAGTAAAGGACAGGCCATGTGACCTGTTGCGACAAAATCTCCAAGAACCTTCAATCAAGATTGAAATATTTAAACTATAAAGGCACTCTTAAAATAAATGAAATTCCACTCCTTTATGGTAGTAGTGTTAAACAACCATAACCATAACCTTTTTCACTAACAACCATAACCATAATCAACAAGGTTAAATGAAACAATTTAAGTTCTGCTTTACATATATTTTCAAGTAAATAGTGCTAATAAAGCTATATATTATCAACATAAGCCTCTTAAATCCCCTTTTCACAACTCCCATCTGGATTGTATCAGGCCTTACTCTCCTTGTTCCTCACTAAAGTGCACAAATCAAGCCCCTCTTGTTACTGGGCTTCCTCACCTCCACTGCACATGCTCACACCATTTTAACCAGTCCATTTTAAAATAGGTTTGTTCAACTCCAATACCTTTTTCCTTGTCTCCCTCTCTATCCTTCCTGATCTAATAATGTATTCAACTTAGCATTCTTATCTCTATAGCACAGCTTACTTAAATTGTCCATGTTTATGATCCATTATTCCAATTTGCAGAGCATGACAAGCCTATTTATTGTCTCACATAATTTGATCCCTCATATTTTAAACAAATAAATATGAAAGAAATTATGCTTAAGTGACACATAATCTTGAATGCAACAATAATATCACCTGTACTAAATTAATTTTGTCTGCTTGAATGAGAAGGTTATGGATGCTTTACAGCCTCCTAAAAATGTGTAGTTGAATGAATAAAGATGAAGAAAGCAAAGTAACCAAACAAAATCTCAGTTGTAACCGGCATTGGAAATCTACACTACTAATGGCTTGCATGCTTGTCTGAACAAACAGACAGATGTGCCACTCAGCGACAACACTTTAAACTAAAAAAAATGACGCAGAAAAATGAATAACCACTGGAACATCCATCCAAAGAATCACATACCAGCATAGGCAAAGAGTACGCAGTACAAAGCAGCAACAATGGGTAACGGTATTGATGCAAGAATTGCTCCAAACTTTCCTGGTTTATTTTGGACAGTACACAAATATTGCATCAGAATAACATTACACAAATAATGGTTTCTACTTCCACTATGTATACTTAGAAAATCACCTAAAATGGAGAAGAAAAGCATAAAGCAAGCTGCAATTTGAATAACTCTCCGGCTTCCAACTCGTGTCAATCCCAAGAGACCTGCATTTTCACTGTTCAAGAAACCCGCTAGTAAGTCATTTCAAATTTAACCACTTGCAAGCTTGTTTTTCTTTATTCTTTATGAACCACCAGAGCTTTTTAGCTTATTACACTGATGCTGCTGAGCCATTTGCAGTACCAAACATTCCATCCAACAATATACCTATTCCCTGAAACTCCAAATGTGTGAGAAACAATACTAAAAACTGTGCTATAAGTAATGGCAATAAACAGAAGCAGAATATCTTGTCACCTGCCAGCCAATGCCCCGACTAAAAATGGCAGGTGGTATTGGTGTAGCACTTGCAAATCTTGACACTGCAATGAGAGTACCAGTTGACTGAAAATAAAGAAACTTTAATTAGAAAGTTAAAATGGTAATGGCCAAACCATGCTATGGTTCCCACTGGAACAAATTATAGTGCCTTCTAGCCAACACTCTATACATTTAACTAATCTTCAAGTGAAAGAGGTGCAAACCCTCCAGAGCTAACAAACCACCAATTATATTCAATCTTGGCATCTATCCATATAAAAATCCTGAAGTAAAAAGGATTGTCAACTTGTCATGCTTCCACAGAAACTACCCAGCTTGGACATCTGTTTTACATGCGCAACCCCTTTTAGACCAAATGCTACTTAGATATGTCTATATTTCCCAGAATCCTAGAAAGTTTTACTTATACATCCATGTCTAAGGGCATATTTCTACTTGCTAAGTTGCTTTCAATTCACAGCCAACCACAGGTCAAAAAAGAACATTCTCAACACACTCTATTAGTATAGACTCGAAATACAAATCTTAAACACTATGCATCATTGATATTATGTATAACTCATGATAAAGGTAAGAGAGATGCTGATTTTAATGCAACTCCAATCAAGATAATCAGCAAAAGCTACAGATAAGGGTGAAATGAGAAGATTAAGATATTAAGCGAAGATATGGTTCAGACAAGAAGGGCAAAGATCTCTAGACAATGCTTAACAATCTGTGATAACACAAGGAAAACTCAAAAAAGTTGGTCTAAAATATTTAATCAAGCTATTTGTGAATTTATATATCCAATTCAACCTTTAGATATTTGATCAAATTTTCTTCGGTGCCAACCCACAACTAGAAAACATGCATGATTATTTCTATCTGGACTGACTTTCTGCCATTTGTTCCGATAAAAAGCTTCATCCTCCATCAACATAAATACTTCCAAATAAAAGAACTAATGTCATATATTTGAGATATGCTTCACATTTTCTTTTAATACCAGGGGGAGTTGAACTATTGAACTACGGCCAAATAAGCTAGAACCCAACCTGCTGCAGCTTGCCAATAAGGCCAGCCAACTTGTGTGGGTGCAGCCTAGCAAACCAACTTCATAATCAAGCACAACTTAGCCCCAAGCAGATATTCTACCATCATCATTGTATCTGATTTCAACATCCCAAACATTTAGTCCCCACTGCCTCCTTAAATGATATCCCTTCTATGCCATCAACAGGTGTTCATCGCCTCTAAAATAACAGGGAGAGTTAGAGCTGAAGTGTCAATTGCAACATCATCATGAGCAACTTCAGTTCAGCTCGAGAAGGATTTGCTTAATTTGCAATACAAATAATCTTGGAACCAAGTTTAAGCAATCGCTGTCCAGCTCATGCACAGCTCAGCATGAGCCCAATATAATGAATATTTTAGATCTTATATCCAGCAATAAAGTTGCTGTCTCCAATAAGAAATGATGGGTGGGAAACTAAATTTTTTCTCCAAAGGGAGCTGTGTATAAGGACAAAATGCAACATGAGTGACCCTAGAAAGAGCCATGCATGAACAACCATGTTCTGTTCATGACAATTCTAGTTGTTCTGGAAGTTCTGATGTAGTAGATTTAATCAAGTTGACCTTGAGTTGAGCAAAGCTTAGCTAGTCGAGGCTCGCTTGACTAGATCCCCACAGAGCACAATCTCATGATTTCCCATGTAGAAAGGAAAGATGATTTCAGCTTTTGCCACTTTCATTACAGAAAACATGTAAAACCATAAAACATCTTGCAGCCATTATTACTACCAGTCAATACGTCAAGCTTAGAAAAAGGAATAAGAAGAAACAGGTGCAATCTACATGAGCCTTGCCCAACTGATAATTAGACTTCTTGATACAGCACAGCAGAAGATTAGGGCTGAAATCAGCATTATTTTCAGATGAAGTAGTTATTCAAGACAGAGAAAAGAAAGAAGAGAGTGGAGAAGGTGTACTTGAAGAATTTAAGGAAATTAAAGAAAGAAGAAAAGAAGCCAACAAGGTTCCAAGAAGAAAAAAGGCTTTGATTTAATACTAGAATGCAATTATCTCTATATAAAGCATGGAAACCTTTTAAGTTTTAACTGCTAGCCCAAAAAAAAAAAAGTTAAAATCAAGGTTCAATATCTTAGTACCGGACCTCGTACGAGTACCATCTTGGTACAGTGTTGGTATGCATGGTACAAAGTCAATTTGGTAATCCCCTATACTGCATATAGGTTTGGTATCGGTACCCCATCATATAGGTCATTGTTCCTCTCTTTCCCTCTAATTCCTACTAGCCAGCCCCAAAAAAAGAGCCTAACAATCTATTCTAGCTAATGTGGCAATAATAGTTTAATATACCACATCATATATTAATCTAAGCCCCTCAATTCAATAGATTAACTCATCTGATGTTCACCGTACAACAGAATTAAGCAAGCTAAATATAGAAGTCCAGCCAAGGTTAGATGAACCGACCGAACCGACATACCGATGAAGACCGGTACTGGTTCGGTACCAAACCGTACCGGTTCTGAAAAGAAAATGCGTGGACGCGCGCTGCAGAGGGGCAACGCGTGGGCTCGCTACACCGCACAGCGAGCCCGCGCGGGGAATCGCGCACGCATGGTTCCCCGCACGTCGACCATGATCCCACCGCGTGGAATGCGCGTGAGCACGAGTCGGGGACGTGTTTCTCCACTCGCGCCCGCGTCCCCGCACGTAGGCGCGCTCCCCGCGGCCTCTCTCTCTTTTTCTTTTCTTCTTCCCTCTCTCCTCCTCTTCTTCTTCCCTCTCTCCTCCTCTCTTCTCCTCTCTTTCCCCCTTCTCCTGTGAGCAAAGGAGCTCTTCTTCCCCGCGAGGTGTTCAGGAGGAAGAAAGAGGCCAGGTAGCATGATAGGTCTTCTTCCCCTCTCTCCTTGTCTCTTCTCCTCTCTTCCCCCCTTCTTCCCCACGAGTACCGGTACAAACCGGTGCGGTTCACACTGGTACAAGCCCGAACCGGTGCGGTTCGACCAGTACCGGGCTTGTACTGGTGCGAATACGGACAAAGAACCGTTTGGTTCCGACCTTTTACCGGTACGGTACAGGCTGAACCGGTCGGTTCCAACTGGTTCAGCAGACCTTGAGTCCAGCTAACTGAGATAAAAATTAAATTCTACAATCATCATCAAAAATCGACATATATCAGTTTTATTTGCCAAAGCATGGAATATCAAATCATTCTAACTCAAATGTAAATGGATAAATCACAGAGTCAAAGCACTAGAATGATCTACTGATGATTGCCAACCAGGTGAGCAACTAATAAACAAGAGGTTCAACTATCATTTCAACACCTCTACTTTCTTAGCACTACTCTTAATCTAAGTTCCCTCCAACCAACCGGGCAACTATATTATTGAAACTAGGGGATAACTACACAAAAACACCCCATATCTGCACTGGATCAGCCAACTCTAATTTTATGAGATGTCTTTGTATATATAGTAGTTCTAAATTAAATAAGAAAATAGAATAAGACATTTCAGGCGTTTCTCGCCTAATTTCACATGTAATTCTAAAAAAATTGCATTCTCTACTCTCTTTCAATTGATTAATTTACAGTCCCTTGTTCTTCAAGCATAGTTTTAAATAAAGCATTCATCTAATCAGATATCATCAAGAAGTCTATGAATCTTAATATGCCGCCTTGGTTTTATCCATATTTTTCTTTATTGGTTATGATACACATGTAAATGTATGTGGCTACTACTAAAGATTTTATATATGGACTAAATTCTAGAAAGATTTTAGTGCTAAGTACACACTAATATCACTACCTTATAAAATTATTTAAGATTTTTTTGACATATTATGTTCTTAACCTAGATAACCTTAAGTTTTGCTATGTTAGAAAACCACTATAAATTTGTATTTTGGAGAACATGAGTCATGAAAATCCCTACATAAGGAGAGTTTCTCCCTTGGGCTCCTTTAACAGCACCAGAATCCTATTTTATAGAAGTTAGAATAGTTTAAACATTTAAAGGAGATATCTAATTAGGGTTGCAAAGGAAATTGAAAAGTTCAAAAATATAGCTGCTTTAAATAGTGTTAGGATTTTTTAAAGTATATCCTGAACCTTATTAAGCCCCAGCATACAACTATCCATATTCATTTATTAAGACAAAAGCAAGAGAACAATATAATCAACTTTTTATGTACCATACAAACCAGGTGGTACGATGCATACTATACAGACCCAATAGGATAAAAATATCCAAGGCAGAGCTCGGTATGCCACCCGTCCAAAGTGTACTATACTTTTGTATCAGGGCTTTTCGGGTGTAACACAAGTTGCTACTAGAGCTTTTTGGGCATGCCACCATTATTTTTGGGGCATATAATAACGTAATAATAAAGCACCGATGCAGAGGATGGGATCGAGACCAAAACAATTGGATATAATTGAAAAAAAAAAAAAGAGACCACAAGTGCCCCAAACATACAATCACATGAAAAATCCACATGATTAGAACTAGTTTACCTTTTAGAATAGCCTAGAGTACATGTTATCATGTAAGCATGTATGGACTAGTAAAAGTCTAATATTTTACTTAACTATGCATATATTCCATCTTGCCAATGTTTTAAAAGTTTGCTAGAGTACCACTTAACCTTTAAATTTGCAAGCTAAGAGGAACGAGAATCAGATGTTGAAACATGACAAAATGTCATCCATTGGTCAAAAAAAAGGCTAAGAAACAGCATCTCTCAACAGACTTTGAATGGTAAAATTTGTGCAACATACATTTATGAGAGAACTCAAATGGGTTAACCTTCAAGACAAGTAATCTCTACTTCATGTCAACTTTTTCTGGACTTCCAGGGTTTTACCAAACCGAGTTTAAGCATGATATAAATTCAAAAACTGTAAAATAACGTTGATAGGGAGATATGTGGGAGGGCCACCACAATATTTGAAATAAAAAGCAGAATCTCACCAGTCTCCAACTTAGATAGAAAATGGCATTTCATTTGGCTAAAAGTAACTTCAACAACTCAAACTTTATTATCTATTTCATTGAACCTGAATATAAAACAAAATATTTTTATTATATTGCGAATGCCCATACTTAAATGGATCACCTGAAACAATCGGTCAGTTCTGCAGTATGCTGCTGAAGGCCAGGTGGGGAATATCCAAAGGACTAGATGTCTAAAGGGATATAATACTAAAATAAAGCATGATACTTCCTCATAAAGTGCAGCACAATCCCCTTCTGAAACATAAAGCATAAAAGCATGTAGGGCCCTCTTCAAAAGGTGTCTCACCATACTTTCTGGCTATTGTTAGCAAAACAAGCTAGTTGTGGGGGCGGGGAGACTCTTAGGGCCTAAGCTATGACCTAATCCCTACTTGATCCAACATGTCCACCAAAGGAACCTTCTTAAGCAACTTTCCATTGTTACCTTGACCCTTCACTGTTATCATCTACCTGCTGTCCTCTTTCACGATCAGCATTAGGGATTTTATTGTTTCATCTTCATCAGCACTGGTTCAACTTTTATATGCCTTACACATAATCCATTTATCAATTTGCACCTGTGATTGTTATTGTAAGAAATTCTTAACCACGGAAATCCAAGCAAAATTTCATGAAAGGTCACTATAAAAATATCACACCATGTATGGCAGTACTTTCTGACAGAAATGACGACCAAGCATCATAGATGTTGATCCACGCAACATGATATATGTTTTGATTCCTCTCAACCTTTAGGTGAAGCTGTTGTAAAGCTCAAGCATGATGACATTCATAAATGATGGTAATATTAAATATTCCACTTGGTTATTATTTTTTCCACCATAGTTTCCCACTTATACGTGCCATCTAGAATCCACCATCATGGAAGCCATCAATTCTGAAGATAAGCAAACTCGAATAATAATCTTTCTCATCTTAATCTTCATCCATCTCATAAGATTTTTTCTCCACATGTTCTATCAAGAACAAAAAATAGGGTACCCAAAAAAAGGTGTAATGTCACACAATTTACACATTTATGGCATGTATTAGCATTGCAGTCTGTCATTGAATATTAGACATAGTGACCTTTCTTTCATCAATTCTTCTAGGATCATTCGTAATGTTATCACTAGTGGCCATCGTATTCACTGCTTCACTACAGTCATCCCGCAATACAAAATGAAAGATGAGTTACAAAATACTCCTATCCCAGAACTCATGCATCTGGTACCTTTGACATTCAAATATCATTCTGTTTTTGGTTCTTAAGTACCATTTTCTTGGTCTCCAAAGGGGTAGTACCGTAATCACAAGCTAAATGAGGTGCCATGACACCAGAATCAAGTTACATAATAATAATCTATAAGTTCCATAGTGAGTTTGTATATAGACCAACTAGACAAGTCTTAGCTAAGCTTAAAATATAAGATACTTAAGTATTATGAGCATTTTTTCATGGTCTTAGGCCTCAATGTGAATGATTATGGATAACTCAACATGCAAATTATATTTTCTATTATGTATCTCCATGATTTTACCATAGTATCCATCAATAGGGATCTTTAAACTATTGAAACATTATTATCTACACTGTAAGAGATTTTTACAGAAAACCCTAACTTATAGTTGGTAACATCAAGTTCGAAAAAAATAGCTCAGCATTCAGGTAAAGCCATCACTTGTTCATCCCCCTCTCAATCCCCCCCTCCCCCTGGGATTATTATCGTTATAACTGGTTTACTAAAACAAAAATATCCATTTAACCAGCTCTGTAAAATCTTATGCTTAAGGTCCAAAACAGATTCTTGATACACCAGTTGGAAAAGGGTAGACAAGGGGAAAAGGGCAACTGCAACAGATATTGTTATTCTTGGAGGGTTACAAAATTCAAGATATCTAAGCTTCAACTGAATTTAACTGAAATATGGAAATAGTTCCAGTAGTATAATACTGGTTCTGTTTGAAATACACTTGTAGAAAAACAAACAATAAATACGTCTTGGTAAAAGCTTGAGAACATTTCATAATCCTTGTTTTGGCATCCACAAATTTACCAAGTTGATTCTTAGAAATCTATGCGATATCATTTGGGATAATTCCACCAACGAACATGCAACTTTTGCTGTCTTCAGCAAAAGACAGCAATTGTCAACATAATTTAAAACTGATTCAAAAGAAAATTTTCTTCTGAATGCACAAGAAGCAATAACTAAACAATCTTGTTTCAAGATGTAGTAGAAAAGGTTAAGAGACAATCAAATTGATGAAATGACAAGTGGATCTACGTAGCATCTACAATATACAAACCTCAATTAATGAAGCAAAGGAAGCAGCCATCATAGCAAAAACATCCCCTGCATCAAAAGTGGGACCTCCCCATTGAAATGGATAGGGAACTTTTATCCTGCATGTAATTGTAGAAAACAATATATTAACCCATTTTTTATTTGGAAGTAACAGTAGGAGTGCCACCTTCAAAATTCAAGCACAGAACCTCTCCCTAGCACATACCCTGAGAGACTGCCGACAAGCAGACCCATGTCCCATTGGTAGAAAAAATATAAGATCATCTTAAATATTTATAAAAAAAGAAACGAAAATAACTTTTTTTGTGCAGACAACATGTGTCTGCATTCTAACGGCAGCATTAAGCCATTCTTCATTGTTTTTTCTCTCATAAAAGTAAAATAACATAAATCACGATATTGATCAAATTTAAAGCGCTTCTTCTGATCTGCATTTGACACCACAATCAGTATGTCTCAATAAACAAAAAGCCAAGTCAAAGTGCACCAAATCAATAGCCATGATTTTTCAAACGAGCATTGTTTACGATTTGTTAGCTATTTAGTGGAAGAATTACTTTTGAGTCTCACGTCAACAATTCCAAATTACTAGCAAGACAGACGAGGTAGATACGTGCAAGACAAAAGAGAAAGTTGTAGTACCACTGCCTATGTTGATGAAAATTTTCAAGTAGATTTCAATAAAGCCCAATGCCCATATAAAGGTCTAAGGCCATATTCCCTACACAGATAAAATCTTGAAAAACTGTTAGGGAAAGTACAAATGAAAGAACCATGTGTTAACTATGTGTTAAGGCAAATCACATTGTAGAAAAGAAGATAATTCGAAAAGGCATCCCTACAGAAAGCTACTGGATCCAGCCAGTCTATAGTATGGTGGTTGCTATGAACAATATGGAAAACATGAGGGGAAAAAACACATATGACATCAATTTGAAGAAAAAGGAAAAAGTGAATGCAAACTAATAAATCCAACCAATTGGAGTTGCAATACCATTTGGAAGCACGTAATAGGCCAGAGCGATCCGCACGGCAACTAAACTGTGTCTGTGGAGGCCTATGTTTATAAGCACCAGCCACAGTCAAAATGTACGCATAAGCCCAGACAATTGCAACAGTAATTAGCACTGCAAATCGATCAAAGATTGCTCTCCTTCTGCCAATTGCATGGGGAACATACTGCAGATAATGAACACCCCAAGTAAACAAAGTCATATGGTAGAACCATTGATATCAGACAGCACGAAAGCACTCAAATAGTAATCCCGAACAACAATTCACTTAGGTCATGCAAACCCAATTACCTGCGAGAAGAATATTAACAGAACAAGTGCCGGAAGCCCAACTTCAACACATCTTGCCAACTAGAAGCATGAACCAGAAACAGAACACACCAACCCAAGAAATGAGACGATTATACTGATCATGAACTAATGAACAGGAGGACCCCTTAAAGAACATAGATTACTTACATTGGGAAAACCAATGTAGAAAAGCCCAAGCGCGGCAAGAGTCACAAAAGGAATTGCTGCAAGGGGGCTAAGAAACCTAAACCCATCGAAAAGAACATCAATATTTAATCTGGCAGAGAAAAAGAAGATAAAGAAAAACAGAGAAGCAGAATTTTAAAACCAAAAAAAAAAGAAAATTTGACAAAAGTTTTATTCCTCATATCCTGATATCCAGTAAACCCAATTACAAAGAAGGATAAGAAAGAAGAAAAAGAGAAGCAAAGAGACCTCATAACGATTCTCCAAATGCCCAAGAACCCAACAATTATCTGAAAACTGGAAGCAGCAATCAGAGCCCCCTGTATCGCCCTCATCGTTTGCACAAACCTCTGATAAAAAAGAACATAAATCACCCCCAATACATTTAAAAACAAAAAAAAAAAAGACTTTCATATAATCTACAAGAAACAGACCTCATATGGATCAATGATGTAAACGAAGCGCCTGCTGAGAATAATAGAGATGGTGGGGAGGAGATAAGTGAAGGAACCCCCGATCACAGCCGGAAGCCGGGTCCCAAAGTAGGCCTGCAGCAAAGTATTGATCCCGGCAACGAAAAGCAGCGTCTGAATCACCCTCGCCTTCTCCTCCTGCACCCGTTTCGTTTCAAAAAACAGTTCCAACGGATGAAACAGAGAAAAAGGTATCACCTTTGATTCAAAAAGGTCGAGAGAGAGAGAGAGGGAGCGAGAGAGACAGAATCAGAGAGAAACTCACTGCGCCGCCGCCCATTTGGGGGACGAGGATGGTGGGAATGAGGACGGTGGTGCCGAGCATCACCAGATAGTGCTGGAATCCCAGAACAATGGCTTCCGCTGGAGACCAAAAGAGAAGCAAATAAGAATTGGCGATGAGAAGGGAAGAAGCAATGATGAAGGAACGAGACTGACCCCATGGCGGAGGGCTAGCGAGGCAGAAGTCGATGCCGGGCAATTGCTCTTTAACAGGGTGTGGAACGAACTCGTCCAGCTTCGCCGGGGGACCAGGGGGCTTCGCCGGGGGGGCCATCGCCGCCGCCGCCGCAAGGTCTCTCTCGCTCGCTCTCTCGCTCCTCCGGGACTGCGCGCGAGTGCGGAGAAGTTAAACGCACGGAAGAGCGTTAGCATATAGCGCGGTCTCTCCGGCTTTCTCCCTCCTACTGGAATTACTTAATGGGATTAATTAGCCTCGCTGGGGATGTTTATTCTTGTCAATAAAGTTAATGCCATTTTGCTCTTCTTATTAAACGCGAACCATTCGAAATGGAGGAGGTAGGAGAAGCCAGAGAGCCTGGAAACCATGGGTAGGAAATTGGTTTCTATATGAAGTTCAGGAATCTAGTGGGAAGGAAATTGGTTTAACTACCATTTGGCTGACAGTCACACCCATCTTTGACCGATATTCCGATATTTTCACACTTGCTTTCTCTATGGAGTTCATCAATCTATTACGTTAGATGATTAATGCTCAAACCCATAGGGGTTGTTTGCATTTTTCCACGTACATGAGCATGTAGTTTGCTTGCCCTGAAAATGATCTTCATGTGACATAAAGTATTTCGCAAATATATCCAATCATGTTACGCATATTCTCGTCACTATAATTGATTAGAATTCATATTCAATATAGGAAGGCATAGTCTTTCTTTTTTTTCCAATAAAAAAACTTATTGGCGCCATAATAATCCATACAAATGATCAATTTATTTGGAGCAAATATTATTTATATATGCTAGATTTAATACAGTATACTTGTTTCTTTCTCTTGATCTTAGAGTATATTTATGAAGGGTTGTACTGTGAAAAGGGTATGAATTTCAGAGAGAAGAGAGGTGCCTATTCCATGGTTAGAGGTGGAGTTGAAAAAATAGGGATACATGGACCCCATCCTATAGACTTATATTATTTAAGTGGATATAGAAAGAAATATATGTCATTCTCCTCAACATTCTCTCTTTTTTTTATTGATAAATATGGCCAATAATGAACGTATATTAGATTCTGAATTTATGCCCCTAATACATCGAGCTAATAAACAACATAAGTCATGAGCAATCCCAACCTATAGATTATCTTGCTAAGAGATTCCCGCTAATTTGCTGCCATATGCACTACTTTATTAGCCACTCTATTACTATAAAAAGTTTATATTAAGATAAACTAGAATTGGCTCTATATGACACACATGAAATGGCTTTGGATAAGATCCATGCACATGAGATTCTACATGGTGTTATAATATCCAGGAGTTTGCATTATAAAAAATGTTGCCAATTATTTATTTCTGGCTATATTCTAGAGAGGGGCTTATAACTTTCACTAGTTTTTATTCAGGAAATTACTTCTTCAAGTATATGCCAAGTTTGAGATGCATGTATCTGGCTATCATCCATGCTATGCCAACGAAGGAAAGGAGCACAGGAGGTGAGTCTGACGTTAAATGGGAGTGATTTTATCACTTCCAAGTTAATTTGGAGTTTGGAGTGTCATTCTTCTAATTCTAAAACTGACATGCTGCTTGGAGGTTGGCCAAACCCCACCATCCTAAAACAAACTCAACGCCTATATAATATAACGTAAATTTATAATATCTTAATTGAAAGGGTTTTTCTAAGAGGCGTCTTTCCAGGTTCTCTACTTTATTTGGACTATAATACCCCTATGAGATAAAAAAATTACAAGCCGATAAGGCTTTTGATGATCAAATAAATTTGAAACCTAGAGTCTTCCCGAGTCATTTGATATTAAGAGAGGTCCGGGTGATATCAACGGCCACGATTACAGAAACAACCGTTTTAAGAAACCAGAGGCAGGGTTTCGCTTTGCCGTTTTAAGTAGGTGTCACGTGACAAGACAATCTGGACTATGGTATCTTGCGGTGAGAGTAAGAAACCATTCACAATGATATATTCATGCGGAGGCCGGGGAGTGAGAAAATTACAGAAACAGCCCAAACAGCCCCAGACGATTTTCACTTAAACCCCCTCTACCTTAAAAAATTTTAATTAGATCACCCAAGTTCATAGTGATATAATACGATCCAAGACACCTCCTGCCAATGGCGCTTAGATACTATCTAAAATGACAAAATTATTCTTATCATTATTTCAAATTTGCAACACTTTTATGAATATAATTAAATATCAGATCAACAATAGCTAAACCACTAAACTTGAGTTGATCGGCTTCGGTTCAATTTCCAATTTGCTCTCGAGCCATTCATTTATGGTAGAAGGAACACCCATCAGAAGCATGGAAGCACCACAAGTCCAACATGATTGCCTCCCTCTCTCTCCCTCTCTCTTACCCTTGCAGCCTCCTCGAGAGCTCTACTGCTCTGCCACTTCCTCCTCCTTCCCACCAACTCCAAACCCCCTTCTCTCCCCGTCATCTCCTCCATCTCTGCGAGACCCAAGAATCCTACCTCCTCTCCACTGCTTGTCACCCTTCCTCCTATCATCTGAATTTGATGGTGGTTGTTTCGTTAATGACTTTGTCTCCACCTAAAGTTCTGACCTTCACGAGTTTGCAGGCCTGGCTAACGTGCTAAGCCAAATCGAGCCGACACTGCCATCATCGAGAAGGGCATCTCCACCTCCATCGTGATTCGATGGAAGACAAAGAAGAATTTTTTCAACCAGCTCAACTCAAATCTCATAAAAGAAATTTTTTTAAAAATGTGAAACTTTTAAAAATAGGGTTTACGTCCCCTTTTATTTCATTCATGATGATAAAATCAATGTACATAGTTGCTATTTATAATGGTGATATCTGCTCCTATATAATTTAGATCGAATTTCTCTTCTAGTTCTACTAGAATTCATTTTTCCTAAATAGATATTGAAAGGGGGCAAAATGGATCGTCCTGTTCACAACATGGAACCACCCAATTTCAACCAAATACACATCAGCACCGAACAGGCTATACCTCAATCCTGTTGAACACCAGTCCGACCTCAGACCCTACAAAAGGTCGAGCAGACCTCGCCCGAACCTCTCCGCTTGCAGCGCCTTGCAGAATCGACCAAGAGCCGAAGAGGCCCCGTAGGCCATAGGTATCTACAATCATGCCTCTCGAGCCGGGCTCGGAGCACTCTGCCGGATCAACTGAGAGCTGAAGAGGCTCCGTCGACCGCAGGTATCCGCAACAACACCCCGGCCCGAGCTTGAGGCCCCCAACCGAGCTGACTTCAGAGCCGAGGAGGCCGAACCGACCTCAATGTCTGCCGAGCCGACCTCACCAAATATTTGTTGCAGCCCTCCAAGCGAGCCCGACCTTAGTACTCATCAAGTAAAGCCTGCGGCCTCCAAGCGAGCCCGACCTCGCCTGTGGCCACATCCACGTGCGCACCTACGCACACCCCTATGTGCACATACGTGGCCGTACATTACAACCTCACCGCATCATGCTTTGCTTGCTGGCCACTCCACGACATGTCAACTAGGGACCATACCCTACCACCTCTATCGACGCCATGCCGTTCACAAGGACGGCCTACGCCATATGCCTCAAGCAAGCTCCGGTTGCATGCCACATGGGCACCTCCGCGGGGACTATAAATAGCCCCATCAGGTAACGCCTAAGGACTTTTTTGCCTAGACTATTTAAAATCTACTCTAACTTCATCATCGGAAGGTCCTCATCGAAATCCCACCGGCAAGGCTTTGTGCAGGTCCGCCGGCGCACAGGAAGCGACTCCCTTCTCTATTCCGTCCGGCAACTCCCCCCGACTCCTCTGACGTGGTCACCCTCGGGCCGAATTTGAACCACAACAGACATGACTAGTAGAAATAAACTCAAAAAGCTAAAATTTTATAGAAGGTGGATTTCGACTTCTATATCAAACTTTATATTCTATCACTCCACCTGATTCTTCTTGAATTGAGAGATAAGCCCAATCAAAATCTTTTTCGAAAATAAAATTTTTGATTTGACCAGCTTATTTTAAGTTCCAAACGATGGAATTTGGGCTTGATCGCTAAAGACAAGATTCCTTTTTTAAAAAATAATTATTTCAATGGACATTATACAACTAATTTATAGCCTTCAAAAGTTTAGCTCACGGTTCAACTTTTCAATGTGGTGAATCTCGCTTCTAAACTCTATCTGGTTCACATTGAATCTGGTAATTCTTTTGGATCATGTTAAGGCCTCTATGAAGCAGACCATCTCCGCCATGCTTGGATTGCTCCCTTCTGACCAATTCGATATTTCGAATAGGATTTCCGAGCAACCCCTTTACCATCTTCCCCTCTCTTCCATCATCGTCGATTACTTGCATCTTTGTTTCTTAGGATGAATTTCAAGAAAAAATCAAAACAATTTGAATCTAATTTTTCACCTCTTTGATGTGTGAAGATATATGTTACGGAATGTGGTGTATCAGATATCGTTGATGAGGAATTTTGGGAGTTCCCTAGGGATTAGAGAGATGCTAGCGGCTTCCCATGGTGGTATGGAGGTGTTGGGGGAGGATGGCAAAGAGAGTGAAGGCATGGATGAGGATGAGGTGCAAGGAATTGGTGGTGGCAAAGAGATAATTGTTTCCAATAGTCTTAAGAATTTATCTATTGCTTCACCAATTTGAAACACCTATCTCTTGCAAACAATGGTTCCATAGGCGAAGTCCTACTAGAATAAAGCTTGACATGCACGACCATCCTGAGCTTAATCTGCTCGGAAATAAGCTTACCAATGGACCATCCTGACCATCCAATGGACATGCACGACCATCCTTTTGTAAACGTTATATAGGCATCCTTTTTAATTTTCCTTCTTTTTTTTTGGGGGGGGGGGGGGGGTTGGTGATTGAGAAGTAGGGGGTGCTGCAGTCATCAATCTTGCAAAAGGCGGCGAAGATAGCAGCAAACTAGGGAGAGAGATGTTTGAATGGCGTCAAGAAAAACTTAAAAAAGGGATATACCAGATGTTTGATAAATCGAGGACAGCAGGACTTTCTCTCTAATAATAAGCAATATAATCAAATCTAATCTACAATTCATATTGCCTGTCGATCAAATCATCACCTTGTTGTGAAATAGTCCTCCATTGGATAGGTTAAGGACCTTAGTGGTGCTCATATACTCATGGACCCATCCACTTAATAGTTTAAGTTTTTGGTTAAATCTTAACATTGTATCGGTGCTCATAATCCTTCTTGCCTACTAATATTTTCACGCTTCTACTTACTAATCCCTATGGCATCCCTCACTCTAAATTCCGTCCTTCGAGCTCTACACGTGAGAGGGGGTGTTGAGAAATAATCCCATATTGGATAGATTTTATATCTCTAGTGGTGCTTATATGCTCATAGGCCCATCCACCTGCTAGCTTGAGCTTTTGGGTTGGATCTCAACAGGCCATAAATTGCCTGTTTTTGTTGCATCACCCAAATGACCGGTTGGTGTTTGTTAATTCTACCGAGTGTTCTAATCCCAAATCATCAAATACCAAACACCTCATCCAGTCCCATGAAAATTCTCAAGTATATATAATGATCCACAGAAGCATATATTTGAAAATAATTTTGCATCTTTGTTGTGATCAGTCTATTTTTGGGGAAAGAAACAGATGCGTTCTATCACAGATGCAATCCCAGTTTATCACAGGGAAGAGTGAAAAAACAAAAGCTTCCTCTGGATAAGTTTAGTGGTCCAGTTTTTGATTTGTGGCTTGCCAAACAGGTAGTTGATGAAGTTGCAGCTACCGTGGCAACATGTAACGGAGCAAACAGGTACGAGCTGGTGAGGGGACAATAATTTGGAGTTGGACCAAACCTCCCAAAGTTAGCCACTTCTTTCCTTTTTCTTTTTTTAAGGAAAAAATCAGCTATTTTTTTAATTTGTTTAGGCTTTGGAAGATGGTTGAAGCAAGAATTAGATGATGCTGAGTTAGGACAAGTAGGCCAGATAGAACATCTGCTGTTGGTCATAGGCTTGCATTTATTGTGCTTTGATTTAATATTCTTGAGTAACATTTTATTTATTCATAAGAAAATATGTCAAAAGAAATGTCAAAAAAAAAGGGATATGAAAGAGAACATGGTTTACGAATTACGTAGTCAACATATTCCAAACCCTTCCAATGCAGCTTTTCTTTCCAAACATCTACTTTTTGGCTTTTAGCAGCAAAGGCAAGCGTATACGATTGGGTTGTTGACCGCCTAAGTTAATAGCTATTAGCCAAATTTGTCCCCTTATACTGAATCTCGATCCAACATAGTTTTACATCCTTGCATTAAGATTTATTGTCTCGCTATCGAATTCTATACTAATACCATTTTATTAAAATATCTCTATATAATACGGTACGAAATGACAAATATATCGAGTATCAGTATAATATAAAATTATATATCAATTTAATATTGATATGGTATGGTACATTTTGCCTCCATCTTACTCTTCCAAGAAAAATGCATTTCGTGTCGGTGTTAATTTGAACAAGGGCAATCAAATCTTATCAGACATCATTTGAAATAGCCCACTGTTCTTGTTGGCCAACCTTGTAAAGATTCCGACAGCATGGATCACTTTCATAAGTAATCCACCTCCCAACTTCGCTATGTACTTATTTCTATATTTTAAAATAAATGCTGGGTGGGTACCACCTCCCATTCATATATATAAAAAAAAAATTGTGCCTAAGACACAAGCTGGCTTCATTGGGCTTTTTTTTTCTTTTCTTTTTTCTTTTTTTGAGAAAGCTGCATTAGGCAATTAGAATATAAGTTTTTATTGATTTGGATGCTATCTACTATGTCCTGAGATTTGTACACCATATCTGTGATAACCGCCCCACTCCCAAGAGAAACGGAGAGGAGGCCATTACACCATCGTGCAGGCGTTCGTAACACCTGATGGTGGGCGGTTACAACCGTCCGCCTCCCCTAATGATCGAGGCTACAAGAAGCCCCGATCGGCTAGGCCATTTCACCACCCGTTCCTCCTCCTCCTCCACTGTTTGTCTCCCTCTCTCATAATCCTCTCGGATTGGCAGGACCCGGTGTTAGACCCACGCCGCCGGAGTAAAGGGCCGCGTTGCCGGAGTAGGAGGCGGACGTTCTTCTTCAAGCAGGTAATGCCCTTACTCATAGTTATTCTTTGTATATCTAGTTTAGAAATTAAATCAAATAAAAAAAAGGGGGAAGGAAGATGGCGGCGGGCGCCGGCTGCGATGGCCGCAAGCTGCGCCAGCCGCAAGCCGCGGCGGCAAGAGAGGCCGTAAGCCGCAGCGGCCGCAAGGGTGGCCGGTGCCGGGGAGCGCCGTCGGCTGTGGCTCGGGCCCTCCCCGAGCCAGATCTCCCGTCCGCGGGAGAAGAAAGAAGAAGAAAAAAAAAACTTACTGGTGGTTGATCCGCAGCCGTAACCGCGGCCGCCGGCCTCGGCCGCAGGTCGCAAGCCATGGGATGCCGGCCGCGGGACGCCGACGCGACCGCAGGCCGCCGATGCGCCCTCGAGCACGACCACGGGCACGACTGCGGGTATGGCCGTGGGCGTCGCAGGCCGGCCGCCGAGCGCCATCGGCCGCTGCCCGTTCCTCCCAAGCCTCTCGAGCTCGCCCTCCTCCCTCCACGGGAGAAGAAATGAGAAGAAAGGGGGAAGGAGAAATCGGGAGAAGAGAAGAGGAGGAGAAGAAAAAGAAAGAAGAAAGAATGGGAGAAGAAGGTTCGGGAAGGAAGAGGGAAGAAAAGAAAAAGAAGAAAAGAAGAAAAAGAAAAAGAAAAGAAAAGAAAAGAAAAAAAAAAGGAGAGACCCTTAACGGGTCCGACCTAACGGGTCGGATCCGAGTTTGGGTCCGAACCTGTTATGCCCAAATAAAAAAAAAGAAAAATGAGTTTAGCCAAATTTGACTAAAACCGAGCCCAATCAGGTTGGACGAAGTCCGGACGAACCAAAACTATAAATTGGGTTAAATTCGAACCGAATTAAGCCCAATTGAGTTGGGTCCGAACCCAATTAAGCTGAGTTAGTCGCAGCAGACCCAAATTGAATATGAATCAAGCCCAATTCAAAACCAGTTTAACTAAATTAAAGACCCAATTGACCTACGTGAACCCAATCTGGTTCTAAATCGAGGCCAAGGGCTCTAAATTAAGTAAATTGGACTTGAGATCCAAGCAAGTAAATTCATGTTATGATAAATTAGAAAATTATGAATAAATAGAGAATAATGTGACCCCTATATGATTTATTTAGGTAATCAAGGATTTGTCACCCAGACGTAAGAAATTGGAAAGCAAATTGCTGTAAGTAATCTTGGCACTGATCTTAAAGTTTTTAAATTACTGTTTATTTACAATTATGAAAATGTATTGGTTATGATATATTTTTCTCAAAATTAGGATCAAGTATATGATTGCATGTGATTCATGAATTTGATTAAAGAGCATTCTTCATGAATATTTGTTGATGTATGAGTTATGAAATTATGATTATGTTAGACTGCATGAAAAATGATATTTGAGACATGTTTATGCATTTTAAATTATATGATGTCATTTATCATTTTTCAACCTATTTATGATGATTATGATTCATAAAAGAAAAAGAATATGATTTATGAACTCTCAGATAGCTATGACCACCTCTAGAAATAGAGGCCAGTCGACACCATGGAGCTAGCATCCAAAGAATAACAGGCCCTTTGCCAACGGATTAAAGTTGGTAACGAATAACAGAATTAGTTGACTAAGATTAGCAGGCCCTGTCACGGGATTATAGTGACCATAGCAGCACATTCGTCTGAGAGTATGTTTTATAAAGTATGGATAAATGGCAATATTTCAATATGACTTGCATTATCATGATTATGAACTTTCATGGATGGAACATGCATTGCTTTATGATCTGATTTGCGTATATCATCTATAAAATGTTTTATTTTGCTACAACTGATGGCTTTTTAATCACTGCATTGGCATAATTGTACTTGATCCAATAAGATAGTACTTGGTTACTTACTGAGCTGTGTAGCTCATATCTTTTCATCTTTTTTTCTACAGATGAATAAAACTACTAAGAGCAGGAAGCTTGGTGTTATTCAGGATTGGGGTAACTAAAAATATTATATAATAATTAAATTTTAGAAGCTCTGTACTGTTCCAACTTCATGAACAATGTTATGACATTAGTAAATGAAACTATTTATTTTCATTATAAAATTTTAAGTGGCTTCGTGTTATTGCGTGCATAAGATTGCAATAGCACGGCCGTGTCATGATCTGGATTTGGGGCGTGACACTTAGTGGGATCAGAGCAATAGGTTTAATCAAGAGTAAAAAAAAATGGTAAGAAAAATGGGTAGTTAATCCTCGTTCAATTAAACTCGGCATATTCAAAAGAAAGAAAATTAATTAATTGAATTATGCTAATATTTTTGATAGGTGAAAATGAGGAACAGAGAGGAGGAAGTCTTGGCAAATATTGCAGCTCGGAGGAGAGGAGCAAGAGGGAGAGGACTTGCCTGGCAGCTAGCTGAGCAAACTCCGAACCCAGCTGCCACCCAGGCCGATTTTGCCGGAGCAAGTCAGATGATGACTCAGCTCCTTCAGATGCAGCAGGAGATGTAACAACAGATGCAGCAGCAGATGCAGGTGCAGCAGCAGATGCAGATGCAGCAGCAGGTGCAGACCACTGCCCGACCTACACAGTCCATTGAGTCCTACTATGAGCGATTCCGTAGGCTCAACCCACCTATGTTTGATGGTGGAGCTGACCCTCTGGTTGTTGAGACATGGATTCGGGAGGTAGAGAAGATGTTCAAAGCCTTGCAATATCCCGAAGAAGTGAAGGTCAGATTGGCTATCCCTATGCTAAAAGGAAATGCAGAGTTCTGGTGGATGGCCATTGAAGCTGCACTCGAGGGTGAGGACAAGCTACCGACATGGGAGGAATTCAAGAAAATGTTTTATGACCAGTATTTTTCTGAGTCAGTCAGAATATCTAAATAAAATGAATTTTTATCTCTAAGGCAGACAGATGATATGACTGTGCTAGAATATGCCAACAAATTTACTAAGCTGGGTCGGTTCTGCCCTCAGATGATAGAGATTGAGAGAAGCAAGGCTAATAGATTTGAGCAAGGCTTGAGGGACGAAATTCGATCCCGATTGTCAGTTCTGATTTTTACTAGCTACGGAGAGGCCCTGGAGAGAGCACTGAAGGTAGAAGCAGATCTGAAGAAATCAGGGAAGGAAAGAGGTGAGTAGAAAAGGGCCGAGATGTCAAGGAATCTGATGAACCGACCAAGAAACTTTGAAGGCCCTCCTAACAAGAAGAAGAAATTTAAGGCTTGTTATTACTGTGACAAAATGCATTCTGGTCCTTGCTTGAAGAGGATGGGAACCTGTTTTATATGTGGGCAGCCAGGACACATAGCCAGAGATTGCCCGAACAAAAAGAAGGTTGAATCTGGACCTTCTAGACCAACTTATCAGATGCAGAGAGGAGCTGCACGGGTGTGCGCACTGACACGACAGGATGCTAGTGCCAGTGACAGAGTTGTGGCAGGTATGATTCCCATCAACTCTGTTGATGCTTCAGTACTATTTGATTCTGGCGCTACACATTCCTTTATATCCTTCAAGTTCTCTGCATCCTTGCATCTTATGCCTGATAAGTTAGATGAGCCTTTACTTGTTGCTACCCCTCTCAAGAAGACAGTAGTGGTGGATTCTGTTCATAAAAACTGCATAATTCAGATAAAGGACAGAAAATTATTGGTTGACTTAGTACTGTTAGACATGTATGATTTTGATGTCATCCTTGGTATGAATTGGCTGTCTAAATATCATGCTCACATTGATTGCTTTGGCAAGAGGGTAGTGTTTCAGATATCTGGTGAACAGGAAATCTTCTATCAGGGTGATGCACCCACTATGAATCCCTCTTTGCACATTATCTCTGCAGTGAGTGCAAGGAAGTCCCTCAGAAAGGGGTGTCAAGCCTACCTAGCTTGTGTGGTAGACACTACAAAAGAAACAAGGCTAGAGGATATCGCTGTTGTGAGAGAGTATCCAGAAGTATTCCCTGATGATCTACCTGGATTACCTCCTGATCGGGAGATTAATTTTCGAATCGATCTCTTACCGGGTGTTGGGCCTATCTCGAAGGCTCCTTATCGGATGGCCCCGGCAGAGCTGAGAGAGTTGAAGGTTCAGCTACAGGAACTTCTAGAGAAGAAATTCATCTGCCCGAGTGTTTCACCATGGGGAGCTCCTGTACTATTTGTCAAGAAGAAGGATGGAAGTATGCGGCTGTGTATTGATTACCGGGAGTTGAACAAGGTGACAGTGAAGAACAAATACCCTCTGCCCCGGATTGATGATTTATTTGATCAGCTACAAGGTGTCCAAGTCTTCTCCAAGATAGATCTGCGATCCGGGTATCATCAATTGAAAATTCTAGCAGATGATGTGCCGAAGACTGCATTTCGAACCATGTATGGGCACTATGAATTTTTAGTTATGCCATTTGGACTAACCAATGCGCCAGCTGCTTTTATGGATCTGATGAACGGGGTCTTTAAGCTGCATTTGGATCAGTTTGTTATTGTTTTCATTGATGATATACTGATCTATTCTAAGAGCAAAGAAAAACATGAAGATCACTTGAGAGTGGTATTATAGATTCTTCAGGAGAATAGATTATATGTCAAACTGAGCAAATGTGTTTTCTGGCTGGATAGTATTGCACTTGGTCATGTAATCTCTAAAGAAGGGATATCAGTGGACTCAAAGAAAATAGAAGCAGTGGTGGATTGGCCTCGTCCTACTAATGTCACTGAAATCAGAAGCTTCTTGGGTTTGGCTGGTTATTATAGAAGATTTGTGGAAGGATTCTCTCGGATCGCTACTCCTTTGACTCGTTTGACCTAGAAACGAGCAAAGTTTGTATGGAGTGAAGATTGTGAGCAAAGTTTTCAAGAGCTAAAGCAAAGGCTGGTAGTTGCTCCTATTCTTACTTTGCCAATCAGTACTGGGGGTTTCATCATCTATAGTGATGCCTCCAAGAAAGGATTGGGTTGTGTACTAATGCAGAATGATAAAGTAGTAGCCTATGCCTCTAGACAGCTGAAGCCATATGAGCAGAACTATCCGACACATGATTTAGAGTTGGCAGCAGTGGTTTTTGCTCTGAAGATTTGGCGACATTATCTATATAGTGAGCCTTGTGAGATTTTTACTGATCACAAAAGCCTAAAGTATATATTTACTCAGAAGAAATTAAACATGAGGCAAAGAAGATGGCTTGAGCTACTAAAAGATTATGATCAAAGCATCAAATATCATCCGGGAAAGGCTAATGTTGTGGCAGATGCTCTCAGTAGGAAGTCAGCAGTGGGCTCCATATCTTTGCTTACCACTCAGAAGCAAATTTTGAAAGATTTGATATGATGCAGATCGAGGTGATTACCAAGAGTGCCGGAAGTATGTTGGCTAGTTTGTTGGTGCAACCTACCTTGATAGAAAGAATAAAAGCTGCTCAATAGACAGATGCACATTATGTCAGCTTAGAAATGATGTGGAGAGAGGGTTACGACCAGAACTCCGAATCCACCCGAATGGTACTTTGTGTTTTGGCAGTAGATTATGTGTGCCCAGGGATGCTGATCTAAAAAGAGAGATTCTGGAGGAAGCTCATCAGTCTCGTTTCTCTATTCATCCCGGCAGCACTAAAATGTATAGAGATTTACGGAAACATTTCTGGTGGAACGACATGAAGAGAGAGATAGCAGGATTTGTAGCTCGGTGCTTGATATGCCAGCAAGTAAAAGCTGAGCATTAGAGGCCGGCTGGTTTGCTAGAACCACTAGAGATTCCAGAGTGAAAATGGGAGCACATTACTATGGATTTTGTTACTAGGCTTCCAAGGACAGTAAGGAGGAATGATGCAGTGTGGGTGATTGTTGATCGCCTCACGAAGTCAGCTCACTTTTTACCCTTTAGGGTTGGCACTTCACTTGACAGGCTAGCTCAGAGGTATATTGATGATATTGTGCGCTTACATGGGGTACCAGTAAGCATTATATCTGATCGGGACCCCCGCTTTGTATCTGAATTTTGGAGAAGCTTCCAGACTGCTATGGGCACTGATCTGAGGCTCAGCACTGCTTATCATCCTCAGACTGATGGTCAGTCAGAGAGGATGATCCAGACCCTGGAGGATATGCTACGGACTAGTACTGTTGATCTGGGAGGTTGCTGGGATGATCATATATCACTAGTGGAGTTTGCTTACAATAATAGTTATCATTCTAGCATCCAGATGGCACTTTATGAAGCCTTGTATGGAAGAAAATGTCGGTCTCCTTTTTATTGGGATGATGTTGGAGAGAAGAAGTTGTTGGGCCCTGAATTAGTTCAGAGTGATAGGGAGAAGATTCTACTGATCAGGAAAAGGCTCAAGGCAGCACAAGATAGACAGAAAAGCTGGGCAGATAAGAAAAGAAGAGAAGTGAAATTTCAGGAGGGGAAATTTGTATTCTTAAAAGTTTCACATTCGAAGGGTGTTACAAGATTCGGAAGACATAGTAAATTGAGTCCTCGCTACATTGAACCCTTTGAGATTCTTGCCAGAGTAGGGGAGGTTGCTTATAGACTGGATTTGCCACCAGAGTTATCCAGTGTGCATGATGTCTTTCACATTTTTCTTCTACGGAGATACATTCCTGATCCCATCCATATAGTACAGCACGAGCCCCTGCAGATTGATAGAGACCTGACTTATGAAGAGTATCCTTTACGCATCATTGATCATAAGGAGCAGGTCCTGAGGCGACGTATCATCCACTATGTGAAAGTTCAGTGGAGCAACCATTCGGAGAGAGAGGCCACATGGAAACATGAGGATATGCGAGCGAGACATCTGCAACTCTTTGACAATGCAGGTATGTAAATTTCGAGGATGAAATTTTAATAAGGAGGAGAGAATGTGATAACCGTCCCACTCCCAAGAGAAACGGACGAGGGGCCATTACACCATCATGCAGGCGTTCGTAACGCCTGATGGTGGGCGGTTACAACCGTCCGCCTCCCCCAATGATCGAGGCTACAAGAATCCCCGATCGGCTAGGCGATTTCACCACCCGTTCCTCCTCCTCCTCCACTGTTTGTCTTCCTCTCTCCCAATCCTCTCCGATTGGCGGGACCCGGTGTTAGACCCACGCCGCCGGAGTAAAGGGCCGCGTTGCTGGAGTAGGAGGCGGACGTTCTTCTTCAAGCAGGTAACGCCCTTACTCATAGTTATTCTTTGTATATCTAGTTTAGAAATTAAATCAAATAAAAGAAAAAGGGGGAAGGAAGATGGCGGCGGGCGCCGGCTGCGATGGCCGCAAGCTGCATCTGCTGCAAGCCGCGGCGACAAGAGAGGCCGTAAGCCACGGCGGCCGCAAGGGCGGCCGGTGCCGGGGAGTGCCGCCGGCTGCGGCTCGGGCCCTCCCCGAGCCAGATCTCCCGTCCGCGGGAGAAGAAAGAAGAAGAAAAAAAACTTACTGGTGGTTGATCCGAAGCCGCAACCGCGGCCGTAGGTTGCAGGCCGTGGGTTGCCGGCCGCGGGACGCCGACGCTACCGCAGGCCGCCGATGCGCCCCCGAGCACGACCGCGGGTGTGGCCGTGGGCGCCGCAGGCCGGCCGCCGGGCGCCATCGGCCGCTGCCCGTTTTTCCCAAGCCTCCCGAGCTCGCCCTCCTCCCTCCACGGGAGAAGAAATGAGAAGAAAGGGGGAAGGAGAAATCGGGAGAAGAGAAGAGGAGGAGAAGAAAAAGAAAGAAGAAAGAATGGGAGAAGAAGGTTCGGGAAGGAAGAGGGAAGAAAAGAAAAAGAAGAAAAGAAGAAAAAGAAAAAGAAAAGAAAAGAAAAGAAAAAAAAAGGAGAGACCCTTAACGGGTCCGACCTAACGGGTCGGATCCGAGTTTGGGTCCGAACCTGTTAGGCCCAAATAAAAAAAAAGAAAAATGAGTTTAGCCAAATTTGACTAAAATCGAGCCCAATCAGGTTGGACTAAGTCCGGACGAACCAAAACTATAAATTGGGTTAAATCCGAACCGAATTAAGCCCAATTGAGTTAGGTCCGAACCCAATTAAGCTGAGTTAGTCGCAGCAGACCCAAATTGAATATGAATCTGTGGAGTGATTGATTAAAACCCTATTTGATTTTGATGAGCTCAAAGCATTTGAGTATATTTCTTGTTTACTAATGAATTCAATTAAGTGTTTCAGTGAAAATCTTGTCTAAGTGTCTCAAGACTTGGTTCATAATTTTTGGATAAATTAAGAAGTCAGCTTGAACCAAAGTCTGAGACTCGAGTCGACTCCAGAGTATCACGAGTAGACTCCAAGCGTATCAAGTTCACTGGCACGAGCTCAAGTCGACTCCGGATCAGTACGAGTCGACTCCGACTGGGAACAGACAGACGAACAGAAAGCTTCAACTCAGAACCTGTCAACGAGTCGACTCCCGAAGTGTGCGAGTCGACTCCGATGTTCACCGAGTCGACTCCAGGGTAGTAAGAGTCGACTCCAAGAGGAATACAAAGAAAAAGTCAGAGAGCAGTTTTCGGGTCTGAGATTCGAGTCGACTCCAGTGGAACGCGAGTCAACTCCGATGGTTGGCAGGTCGACTCCAAAGACAGCAAGAGTCGACTCTCAGCAGTACACAAAGAAAAAGTCAGAGGGCAGATTCTGGACTCTGAGATTCGAGTCGACTCCCGCATTACGCGAGTCGACTCCGAGACTCCGCGACCACAAAGAAGACAGAAGACCAAGTTACTGCCTCTGAGATTCGAGTCGACTCCCAGACAGCTAGAGTCGACTCCAAGGCAGCTTCACATCAAAAGGGCAGAAGACCAAGTTTCGGAAACTGAGAGCCGAGTCGACTCCGAGGAAGCTCGAGTCGACTCCAAGACTGGACGAGCCAAAAGACAGAAGATAGGGAGTTCGGGCTCTGAGCGCCGAGTCGACTCCCAGGACAGTCGAGTCGACTCGAGTGGACCAAATTCAAAAATACGTCCACGGACTTCATGGGATGAGCCGACTCCGAGAAAGCCAAGTCAGCTCCAGAAGTTGGCGAGTCGACTCTGGGTCAAGACGAGTCGACTCCCAGTCGAGAAGACCACTTCAATTCAAATCTGGAACAGTTGCCGAGCCGACTCCAGAAAAGCATGAGTCGACTCCTGCGACAGCCAAGTCGACTCCAGATCGCGCGAGTCGACTCCGAGCCCAACGGATACATTGTCAGAATGTGCAGACGGGTCATAACGGCTCTATTTTTGTCTCTAACGGCTAGTTTTTATTTCCACGCCACCAAAAGCTATAAAATCAAGAGGAGAGCTAGGGGAGAAGGTATGGAAGTGGGAGAGAACATTTAGAGAAGAGATCTCAAAGAGATTACAAGAAAAATCCTCCATAAGCACAAAAGGGCCATCCAAAGCGAAATAGAGAGAAGAAGAGCATCCAAGTGAATCCCAAAGCTTCCTCTTCATCCGTGTGCTGCCTCGGAAATCCTCTACTTCGTGCCAAATCAGAAGAGGGTCAAGTAAAGAAGAAGCCGAGCTCCTTCATCTTCAAAACTCGTTTGAGGGCTTCTCTTTACTCTCTTTGTTTATATTGTTATATTTGCTTATTTAAGAAGCTTTGATTTGTTTTACACTTTGTTTTAATATCCTGTAACTTGATTCAATCAAGGGATTGAATCAAGGGGTTAAGGTTTGTTGGTAAACCAAAGGGAAAACCAACGGTGTGAGGTTGGTTGGTGAGCCGAGTGTAAAACCAACGTGTGTAAGGGTTCGATTGTGATCCCGGGAAAACAATCGGGGTGGTTCTAGTCGGTGAGCCTGGAAAAACCGACCGAGTTCGTTGTGAGCTCGTAAAACAACAAGTTGGGTTGTGAGCTTGTAAAACAACCGGCTGTAATCTGTAGGATTATAGTGAAATTTCCAAGAGGTCTTAGGGAGTGGATGTAGGTGCTGGGGTGCACCGAACCACTATATGTTTGTTGTGTTTGTAATGCTTCTTGTTATTGTCTAACGTACACACTTACTCACTTAGATAAATTGCATGCTTAACTATTATCAGCGAATTCTTTAGTAGCAAGCATATTCAATCAAGTCACATTCTATACATCAAACTGTTGCTAAGTTTAACTTTTACTGTGCATCTATACAACTTAGCATAATTAATCAAAAACTTTTAGAAGTAGGTTAAAAGTTTTAAAAGACCCAATTCACCCCTCCTCTTGGGTTGTATCTACTGGGCAACAAGTGGTATCAGAGCAGGTGCTCAAATATTATTTGTAGTCTTAACCGACTAGAGCCAAAGATCATGACAACCCCAGATAACGTATTACTTGCTGAGGGACTTTCCACAAACAGACCTCCACTGTTTGATGGATCTAACTATATTCAATGAAAAGCCAGAATGAAAATCTTTACTCAATCACAAAACTATGAGTTATGGAATGTCATAACAAATGGCCTACACACACCCACGAAATTAATTGAAAGTATGTTCGATAAAAATTTGGCTGAACTAAATGCTAAGGCTATGAACCTTCTCTACTGTGCATTTAATAAAAATATTTTCAACCAAATTTGTATATGTTCATCTGCCAAACAAATATGGGATACTCTTGAAGCAACTTATGATATTTCCGAAGAACCCCATGTTAGTTTACTTGAGGATAATTGCAAGACTAATATTGAGCATGCAGGAAACACTCTAAATCAGGAAGAAAGATTCAAAAGCTTCTTAAAGACAAAGAAGAAGAGGAAGCTAGAAGAAAGGAAGAAAGAGATAAAAAGGAAGAAAGCCTTGACCAAGAAAGAGTCAAGCAAGAAATTAAAAGTTAGGAGCAACAATGATGATATTCGCTCCAAGGAACTACAAGAGGTAACTAACTCGTGCTTTATGGCATAAGAAGACAAGGTAAAATCTAAATCTACTCTTACCTCAAATGATTTTCAAGAAGAATTCTCTTATGATGAATTATTAAATGCTTTTCATGATTTGTATGGTGAATGTAGAAAATTAGCTGTGAAGAATAAAAATCTTAAGAAACTGAATCTGAAAATTTCAAAAGAAAGAAATTCTAATGATGAAATACAAGATAAACTAAATTCTGAAAATAAAATTTTAAGGTTAAATTCAGAACAATTAATTCAGAAAAATCAGAATTTAATTAAAGAAAATCAAAACTTAAGTAAAGAAATTAACCAATTGAAGTCTTTTATTAACAAATTTACTGTAAGTTCAGAAAGATTAAAAATGATGTTTGAAAGCCAACATGCTGATTTTGATAAATCAAAATTTGGCTTAACTCCTTCACTTAGCAATGAATCCCTAAAGAAAAAGGTTATCAATTCACCAAGCAAACCATTAAATAAGATAACTTATTTCAAACATGAAAAGAATGGGCATAACAACTTTTTCCATCGTTCTAACACAATTAAATCAAATGGTAAAGTTATTACTATTAAACAGATTTGGGTTCCAAAAGGAACCATATGTCCTAACTCTCAAGGACCCAAGCAAGCTTGGGTACCCAAAATGAAAATATGAGGATGTAGACATAGGTGTGCCAAGATACCCATGGAACAAAAGAAACTTATAATATACTTATAAAAAGTTATTAACAAAAATAATAATAATGAAATCAGTAATCCTTGCATCTCATCATTATTTTTGCTTTAGTATTTGATATGAATTGCTAGTATTGATCAATTTTGTGATATAGAAAATACTTTTGGAAATATAATCAAATCATTTCATTTTATAGTATACTTTACTCACTATTGGATAAGTTGCTAAATGATTAATCAATTTATTAAGATTAACTCTATGAATTCTCTATATGCTTGATTGAGAGTTTTGATCCATGGTATTATTGTTTATTGATCATAGATATGATAATGTATACTTGGTGTGCTTTTGAATATATGCACTATGAATACCAAGATTAAAGAAACCATCCTTGGCATATAAAATCAACTCATGCTAGTATGTACTTAATCTCAAAAGACCTTGTCATTGACTTACTTAGATTATCTTCTGAAAGGTCAAAATTTGCTATGCATGCTAACCAAGGAAACAAACAAGAATCAATTTCTAAATCTAAAGATGTTATTTCCATCACTAAGTTTTCAAAAGCTTATATTGGATTTGTTCTTGGCAAATAAAATTAAAGTATTTTCTGTATTTGCTAAATCTTGTAAAAGTATTTCAAATGAAAAAGGTTTCCAAACTGTGAAGATAAAGAGTTCAAGGCACAGTGTTAAAAACCAAAATCCTGATAAAGTTTATACAGAAAATAATATTAAATCCAATTATTTCAGCACTAAGGACACCATAAGTAAAATAGTGTTAATGGAACTCTTGAAGAAATGAAAAAGACAATGGTGTATGATAGTCTACTTAAATGATTTCTGTTAAAAGCTATCATCACTGCTTGTCATACATATGATTTCTATTATATCTATTTTTGATGAAAACTCCTTTTGATCTTCTGAAAAATAGAAAATAAACTATTGCATATCTTTCATATTTTTCAGTCGTACATGTTATGCTTGATATGTTCTTATGAAAATAATGCCAAATCTGATAGAGATATGTCTATCCTTGGATATCATTCATCAAGCAATGCATATAGAATATTCATTGAAAAGATTTTAGTTGCAGAAATATCAAGTCATTTTATTCTTTATGAGACTAATGATTTATTATCAAGATACTAAAATCAAATTATATATGTATATGGTTAATCTTTTACATATAACAATCTGAAAACATGTTAATAATTAGAACCAAATTGAGTTTTTCAGAAATGCACTTAATGAAGAAAAATTGATGACTACTAAAAGACTAAATCAAAAAAAGATGAAATAGATCTTGATGAAATTCTTGCATGATTAGAAGTAAAGATCACCATTATCATCTGCTTGCCTTATGAGCTTTATATTCTGTCAAATGAATGTGTAGAATACACTCCTATATGGTTATTTCATTAAAAAGGGATCTATGTAAAATAACCACCTTATTTGAAAACATTCATTACAAATATGATAAAGCAATTTGTGATTTGGAACAAGCATCAAAAGCATGATAGAATAATTATTTTATCATATACCTAATAGACCAGATTGTGTGATCATTATGTGCCCCTGTGCAAGACTTCAATCTAACTCTAATGAATCATAATTTATTGATAACAAATGAATCATAATCTGAATTTTGATAGAAACAATTGTTTAAGGCAATTTGATCAAAACTTAGCTAGCATGCCTTATTGATAATTATCTTAAGCAAATAGAATCTAAGCTAAATTGATGTTGAAAATAAGAAATTAATTTGACCTTGATGAATCTTCCTATTGCTTCACATGCTTGTCCTTGAACAGTCTTGGTTAATGAAACTATCTCTTTAGTTCAAGTGACATATGTTTGCTTATATTTAGGCAATCTCTTGAGTAAAGTGACTCAACATTCAATTATCATCATATCTTAGGTTGAGTTACCTAGTTAAGAAATATGCTATATGAATATTTTGTATCTTGAAGAAACTAATAACTTCTTTCAAGAAAGAAAAGAATTTTGTTAATAATGCAGGATCCTTGAGCAAGAAAATGAGAGATTTCAACTTGAAGGATATCTCCACGTAAGATACAATAAACATTCTCATGCAAACAAGAGAGAGGACCTTCTTCAGCCAAAAGTTCATACATAAGAAATCTAGTAGGTATTTGACTGAAGAATGCAGAATGGATTGGTAATTCTAGATACCTCTCTCATAAATTAATTGAGCAAAGTCAATAACTTAAATCTTAGTGTAGCATGGTTAAAATCTTTAATTATTAATTCCTTGATATCATGTCTATATATGTATTCATTGACTTATGCTTTCAGAAATTGATTCATGGTTTGCTTAAATTAAAATGCTCCTTTGCCTATATCATAACCATGAAATACACAAGTATATGCTTAAAATGCTGATTTAAATTAACTTGTGAGAAGCTATGAATCCTTGAGTAAAATGAAAATGTTATTTGCATGATATACCTCTATATAATACATGAGATTATTTCTTTATTCTGATCCTTCATCTTAAGAAAAAGCAAAACAAGCATAATATATTTGGCACATTTATGAGACTTGTGAAAGGGATAAAATCCGTAATTAATTACACCTAAACAGGGAGAGTTTGAAGTGAACATTTTAACCTTTCTATATTGCTCATCATAGGGATGGTGCCAATGGGGAGGCTAGTGGTAGTACCCGGCACTATTTGACCCAACTATTCGGTGTAGGGTATATTAGGGACGGCACAAGAGGGAGGCTAGTGGTAGTACCTCGTGCCCCTTCCAACTCCACCGGATAGGGAGCAAATAGAGTATGGAGCATAAGAAAGTAAAAATGAAAGACAAAGTAAATGAAAGTATATAAGAAGAATCAAGTCAAATTTTTAATCACTTGAAAACACATTTTAAGGATGAAATCAGTGCAAAATTATATTTAAATAGGGGGAGTTTATTTGAAAAGAATTGATTTTGATCCTTGACATGCTTTTTCTTAATATTTTAATGCATGACTTAACACATGATACATTTTGCATATGGCATGATGTTCTGAATTATGGATTCTCAATATTTTGTAATGTTCCATGCTTGGATAATTTGATTGAATGTTTGAAATACTGTATGAAGTTATTTTATGGTATTATTGAAAAGAAATTTTAGATTTGTCGTTCACAATCATTTTTGAAATCTGAAAGTTGAATAAATTTGTAAAAAGGAGAAGAGAAGTATATCTCTATTTAAGCAAAATGAATTGATTTTGTTTTATCTTTCAACTTGCCTAATTTTGGTATATGATGTTCTAATTCATACCAAAACTCAACATAAATACAAATATTCTGAATATGCGCTTATATGCTTGAAATATGTGTTTTCAATCGTAATGATTTAAGATGAGCTACAATGTGGAAGATACATATCTCAAATTATGATTTTGAAAGCCTCTATTGAAAATCCTTATGTAATTCAGAATCTGATTTTGTATAAAAGCTTAAACTCAATATGATTTCTAAATAAATTCTTAATGTAAGAAAAACAGAATTAATTTTGATGCCTTGGTTGATTGCTCCGATACGCATCCGAAACATATCATCTCTTATCTTTAAAGTGTACTAATATTGGTCCAAATGATGTGTCTTTCAATGATCTTAATTGCAAACAAATATTTTTAAATATATGATTTTATTTTGATATTAAAAAGATTTATTGTGCTTCATGTATACATTGCTGAAAAACTATGATTAAGAAATTGAGTTCTATAACTATATATACTTCAATGATCATCTATATGTTTTTCTCTCTCCTACATTATTAAAGACTTCCATCAAAATATATATATATATATATTATTAAAAGAGTGAATGATCTTAAGTCTAGGAACATTTCAGCTCACTCAAATGATTCTTAAAAAAATGTGTAAATGCTTTTGAAAGAATTTGAGCTTCAAATGAATCATTTTCTAATTAATATTTCAGTACATTTTCTCAAAAATTAAGAGGAAGCATAACTTGTTCTTGAAAGATTAAAAAGAGTGATTGCTATAAATCTTGAATAATTCTAGATCACTCTACATTCTCGATATCATAGAATTTCAGTTTTATTCACACTTGTCATTACAATCTGAAATTCAACAAAAGAAAAGAATGATTAAAGAGGAATGCATCTTTTGAGGGGGAGCTTTAGATATTCAGTATCTTATCCTAAAAATTACTTTAATTTGATGCATACCTTGATTTTTATGGATTGATTTTGATGAACCTCCTTATATGGCAAGACTTGCTTTAATTATAAGTTTATACCTTGAGATGAGTTCTATAAAGGTTGTCTTATCTCAAACCTTGAGTCTTATGAAAATACGCTGAAACTTATAGAAAATATATTTTTTTTGAGATTGACAATTTTATTGAACATTATCTTCAAATTCTAAACTCTTAAATGGAATGATCAATTGAGGGGGAGAAAGAAAATTTCAGAAGGAGAGGTCTTATGGAACTTAATCACATAAATCTATAACTAAAGGAGAGAGAAAGAATACTAAATGAAAAGTGATCCTAATACTCTCCAATATGTATCATCTGAAATTTAAATCTGAAAATCTTTATGATACACCTTGAGGCTTGTTATTTGGTTAATATATCTTATGCATAAATCATGAACCAAATTGCAATTCAAACAGTTGATCTTAAGAGCTTCTAACTTAATGACAAAAGGAGAGAATAATGTGTTGAATGTTCTTGAGTATCTCTTAGAAAACCTATTTTTGGAATTTACTAATGAGTTCTTATTGGCTTGTTCTTTAGAACTTCAATTTTTATGCCAATTCATTATTATATGTACCAAATTGTGCTTATTTTCTAAAGGAATAAAAGAAAGTCTTTAAAAGAGCTCTAAGATGTATCAAAAATTGCATGAATCCATATTTTGGTATTTGTGCCCCAATGCTCTTATTATCATAAAAGAACTTTGAAGTCATTAAGAATTAATGATCCAACATGATGATATGTTTTTCAAGTATATAAGTTTTGATCTTATACTCTGAAAATTAATTAAATTGCTCTCATGTTGATAAAATACTTAATATTTTGGGCAAAAGTTCTTAAATGAACAAGCTTTCATACTTATTATTGAAGAGAGGTTAGATTTCCATTCGTGCTTTCTTTGAATATCATTCGTGGTACTTCTTGAATTAACTTAAGAAAGATTCCACCTACACTTGATTTGAAAACTATCTTTGGAATCACATTCGATGTGTTCTGCTCTGAAATTATCTTAATTGGCTCTGATCTATGCTCATTAATCTTATTCTAACGTTATTGCCTTGAGTTATATGATTCATATCCTTGCAATAATTTGACATGCAAATCAGAGTACAATATTTGAGTATTCTTATCTTTGTGCTTAATGTTTCACAATCTTTTTGATGATGACAAAAAGGGGGAGAAATATGTATAAAATATGTAAAAGGGGGAGAAATATGTATAAAATATGTAAAAGGAAAAATATGTATAAAATATGTAAAAGGAATCAATGGAAATCAATAAAAAGATAAACTCTTAAAACACACAAATTTGTTCTAAGTGGATTCGGTACCTCGAGGCTCATTATCTCTCTTTTGGAGCTCCTAATGGAGTAATCTCCAGAATCTATTCAAGGGATATTCGGAGATTAGCTGAATCCTACTCAAGAACAAATTGACAGATTTTTCCTCTAAAAACCAAAATTTCAGTTCAAAAACTTCAAAGCATTAAAAGAAAATTCAAAGAATCAAAACAAAGTAGAATGCATATGTTGAGGGGGAGAATCTGAAATTTTAAGAAAGCTAAATCATTAATTATATATAAGCCAAATAATTGAATGCATGATATGAAGGCTTATATAATTCCAAATGAAAGGGGGAGCTTTAACTCCGAAATTTATTGTTTCACTCCTTTCAAGCTTGGATAAATTGAATTACCAGACATTTGAATTCATTTATGGATTTTATTTGATTGTTTATTGTGCAATTTACTTTACATATACTCAATGTTTTGTCATCATCAAAAAGGGGGAGATTGTGGAGTGATTGATTAAAACCCTATTTGATTTTGATGAGCTCAAAGCATTTGAGTATATTTTTTGTTTACTAATGAATTCAATTAAGTGTTTCAGTGAAAATCTTGTCTAAGTGTCTCAAGACTTGGTTCATAATTTTTGGATAAGTTAAGAAGTCAGCTTGAACCAAAGTCTGAGACTCGAGTCGACTCCAGAGTATCACGAGTAGACTCCAAGCGTATCAAGTTCACTGGCACGAGCTCGAGTCGACTCCGGATCAGTACGAGTCGACTCCGACTGGGAACAGACAGACGAACAGAAAGCTTCAACTCAGAACCTGTCAACGAGTCGACTCCCGAAGTGTGCGAGTCGACTCCGATGTTCACCGAGTCGACTCCAGGGTAGTAAGAGTCGATTCCAAGAGGAATACAAAGAAAAAGTCAGAGAGCAGTTTTCGGGTCTGAGATTCGAGTCGACTCCAGTGGAACGCGAGTCGACTCCGATGGTTGGCAGGTCGACTCCAAAGACAGCAAGAGTCGACTCTCAGCAATACACAAAGAAAAAGTCAGAGGGCAGATTCTGGACTCTGAGATTCGAGTCGACTCCCGCATTACGCGAGTCGACTCCGAGACTCCGCGACCACAAAGAAGACAGAAGACCAAGTTACTGCCTCTGAGATTCGAGTCGACTCCCAGACAACTAGAGTCGACTCCAAGGCAGCTTCACATCAAAAGGGCAGAAGACCAAGTTTCGGAAACTGAGAGCCGAGTCGACTCCGAGGAAGCTCGAGTCGACTCCAAGACTGGACGAGCCAAAAGACAGAAGATAGGGAGTTCGGGCTCTGAGCGCCGAGTCGACTCCCAGGACAGTCGAGTCGACTCGAGTGGACCAAATTCAAAAATACGTCCACGGACTTCATGGGATGAGCCGACTCCGAGAAAGCCAAGTCAGCTCCAGAAGTTGGCGAGTCGACTCTGGGTCAAGACGAGTCGACTCCCAGTCGAGAAGACCACTTCAATTCAAATCTGGAACAGTTGCCGAGCCGACTCCAGAAAAACATGAGTCGACTCCTGCTACAGCCGAGTTGACTCCAGATCGCGCGAGTCGACTCCGAGCCCAACGGATACATTGTCAGAATGTGCAGACGGGTCATAACGGCTCTATTTTTGTCTCTAACGGCTAGTTTTTGTTTCCACGCCACCAAAAGCTATAAAATCAAGAGGAGAGCTAGGAGAGAAGGTATGGAAGTGGGAGAGAACATTTAGAGAAGAGATCTCAAAGAGATTACAAGGAAAATCCTCCATAAGCACAAAAGGGCCATCCAAAGCGAAATAGAGAGAAGAAGAGCATCCAAGTGAATCCCAAAGCTTCCTCTTCATCCGTGTGCTGCCTCGGAAATCCTCTACTTCGTGCCAAATCAGAAGAGGGTCAAGTAAAGAAGAAGCCGAGCTCCTTCATCTTCAAAACTCGTTTGAGGGCTTCTCTTTACTCTCTTTGTTTATATTGTTATATTTGCTTATTTAAGAAGCTTTGATTTGTTTTACACTTTGTTTTAATATCCTGTAACTTGATTCAATCAAGGGATTGAATCAAGGGATTAAGGTTTGTTGGTAAGCCAAAGGAAAAACCAACGGTGTGAGGTTGGTTGGTGAGCCGAGTGTAAAACCAACGTGTGTAAGGGTTCGATTGTGATCCCGGAAAAACAATCGGGGTGGTTCTAGTCGGTGAGCCTGGGAAAACCGACCGAGTTCGTTGTGAGCTCGTAAAACAACAAGTTGGGTTGTGAGCTTGTAAAACAACCGGCTGTAATCTGTAGGATTATAGTGAAATTTCCAAGAGGTCTTGGGGAGTGGATGTAGGTGCTGGGGTGCACCGAACCACTATATGTTTGTTGTGTTTGTAATGCTTCTTGTTATTGTCTAACGTACACACTTACTCACTTAGATAAATTGCATGCTTAACTATTATCAGCGAATTCTTTAGTAGCAAGCATATTCAATCAAGTCACATTCTATACATCAAACTGTTGCTAAGTTTAACTTTCACTGTGCATCTATACAACTTAGCATAATTAATCAAAAACTTTTAGAAGTAGGTTAAAAGTTTTAAAAGACCCAATTCACCCCCCCCCCCTCTTGGGTTGTATCTACTGGGCAACAGAATCAAGCCCAATTCAAAACCAGTTTAACTAAATTAAAGACCCAATTGACCTACGTGAACCCAATCTGGTTCTAAATCGAGGCCAAGGGCTCAAAATTAAGTAAATTGGACTTGAGATCCAAGCAAGTAAATTCATGTTATGATAAATTTAAAAATTATGAAATAAATAGAGAATAATGTGACCCCTATGTGATTTATTTAGGTGATCAAGAATTTGTCACCCGGACGTAAGAAATTGGAAAGCAAATTGCTGTAAGTAACCTTGGCACTGATCTTAAAGTTTTTAAATTACTGTTTATTTACAATTATGAAAATGTATTGGTTATGATATATTTTTTTCAAAATTAGGATCAAGTATATGATTGCATGTGATTCATGAATTTGATTAAAGAGCATTCTTCATGAATATTTGATGGTGTATGAGTTATGAAATTATGATTATGTTAGACTGCATGAAAAATGATATTTGAGATATGTTTATGCATTTTAAATTATATGATGCCATTTATCATTTTCCAACCTATTTATGATGATTATGATTTATAAAAAAAAAAGAATATGATTTATGAACTCTCAGATAGCTATGACCACCTTTAGAAATAGAGGCCAGTCGACACCATGGAGCTAGCATCCAAAGAATAACAGGCCCTTTGCCAACAGGTTAAAGTTGGTAACGAATAACAGAATTAGTCGACTAAGATTAACAGGCCCTGTTACGGAATTATAGTGACCATAGCAGCACATTCGTCTAGGAGTATATTTTATAAAGTATGGATAAATGGCAATATTTCAATATGACTTGCATTATCATGATTATGAACTTTCATGGATGGAACATGCATTGCTTTATTATCTGATTTGCGTATATCATCTATAAAATGTTTTATTTTGCTACAACTGATGGCTTTTTAATCACTGCATTGGCATAATTGTACTTGATCCAATAAGATAGTACTTGGTTACTTACTGAGCTGTGTAGCTCATATCTTTTCATCTATTTTTTTCTACAGATGAATAAAACTACTAGGAGCAGGGAGCTTGGTGTTATTCAGGGTTGGGGTAACTGAAAATATTATGTAATAATTAAATTTTAGAAGCTCTGTACTGTTCCAACTTCACGAACAATGTTATGACATTAGTAAATGAAACTATTTATTTTCATTATGAAATTTTAAGTGGCTTCATGTTATTGTGTGCATAAGATTGAAATAGCACGGCCGTGTCATGATTCGAATTTGGGGCGTAACAATATCGATTTGCATTGGTTGAATAAACAAGACCAATGAGCATCTCACCATGTTTTTGAAGGTATCTATAAAGGTAGCAGTTGGGTCGTGTTCAAAATTCATTAACTCAAACCCAATCTATTTATTGAATGGTATAAATTTTTATATCTAAATCCAACCTATTTATTAAATAAGTAATCCAACTCTACCCATATAATTCATTTATTAGAGAGGTCAATCAGGTTACATGGGTTAAATAGGTTTAAACATGTTTTCAATAGATTAAATGAATTTGAACAGATTAAATAGATTATGCGGGACGAGTTAAGCAACTTAAAAATAGGTTAAGTAAATTTTAAATAGATTAAACAGATTTTAAACAGATTAAATATGGCAAGTCATAAACCGATTCTTATTAAACGGGTTAAAATAGATTCAATGAGTCAAAAGTTTAAATTTGAATCTAATTTATTTAATAAATAAGTTTAGACAAGTTAACATGTTTATGATCTAAATTCGTTTATGTCAAATCCAAATTTTCTTAAAGTACATTCGTTCGTGGGTTGGATCGACAAAACCGATTATAAATTGCTACCTTTAAACATCTACGTACAAAGTCCCATGTGTAATGAAAACTCCTATAGCAACACAACCTATTTACCTACAGCTAAGTAGGCGGGGAAATATATGTATTTTTTTACCAAAAACTGATTTTGCATTTTCTACCCTTTCTTTTTGTTTTTACAAATTTGATCCAATTTTATTTACTTGGTCATTTTTGCAAAAGTTGTATTAATTTAAGAAATTTAAGAAGTGCTGAACTATAAAAACAAAAATAGAATAGATTTAAAATGCAACTTTTTCATTAAAAAAAGCTATGTCCAGGGCCCCAGGCTCTTCAATTTCAGACCCTAACAAATACCTGGTCTAAAATTGGAACCAACCCAACCAGCTAATCCATTGAGTCTCGCAAATATTTGCATGTCTAACACGCTGAAAGTAGGAATTTCTTAAACAACTGCTTCCTTTCACTAAGGTGAAAGAGGGGTTCTCAAACGGCGAGACCTTATCTCTTATCCGGTATTGAATACCCTTCCTTAGAGATGGCATTCAATACCTGAACTCCTCTTCCATTTATGGAACGTTTCTCCCCCAACCCCCTCGGTTCGACGACGGAGAAAGAGCATTAGTTGTAGTTTTCACCCCATCTTAACTACCAAGGGATGAAATCTTTCTCTGAGCAGGGAGGCGTCGCCCGAGAAACTAGCACCCTGCTTGACTGCTAAGGAGGAGAGCTTGGTATTTCACTCTTTTTCGAAGAGGAGTCAGAATGAATCATATTTGGTTCTATAAGTTGGACCAAACTCCATTGGGGTGACGCAACCTACACTTGCACCTAGTTGGCACGCCCCCTCCCCACCCGGCCTCCTCTCCTTTTTCACTCCGGGGAGCAGTTCGATTCGAGAGCTCCTCACCACAGCGAAGGTACGCCTATCCCTCGTCGCCAAACATTCACTAAGTTGGTCTATGGGTTCTTCGTACTTAGCATTTGGTTTGGGTTTCTATTTATTACAGGATTCATGTTGGTTTAAATCATGAAAATCTATTATAAAGTTCCGGTTGTAGCTGGATTCACCCATAGGCCAATGCTTACGAGAATTATAGTTTCTCTTCTATGATTTCAAGCATTTATGGAATTCTCTCCTAGATGAATCAAGTGTGTTCATGTGCGATTCATTTCGCTCCGTAATTTGACGAAGAAGGTGACGAACTTTTGTCGTGAAAGAACCTAGCAGCATTTATTAGTCTCTTAAATTAGACAGTATTTATTAGTTAACTGCAAATCTTTCTCAATCAAAGTATGTAATCAAGATCTCATCCTTGATTTACACAAAGCACTTGAGTTTTCTGATGATTTCTATGCCCAAAGCAGAGGATGCTTCTCTCATGTCTCTTATCTCATATCGAGAGCTTAGCCATATTTAATATTTTGTTGTCATCTCTAAATTATTTCCTACTAGAAGAAAAGAATGTTGTAAGATGATTTCCATTGTTTGTAATATACATGATGATTTAACCTATTTACCATAAATCCTAACTTTACAATGTTAAATAACATTGATGTTTTAAACCGCATAAGGAATTCTTAAATCTATATAGTATGGTTTATTGAATTGTGTCAAACCAGCCAGTTCGGGATATACTAAACTCGATCTATCGGATACCGGCATGATTCATTCGTTCTATTCAGAACATAAGCTTTATCGCACCTATGGAGGGAGAGGGAGAAGGAGAGAGAGGAAGAGATAGAGAGAGGGGAAGTTTAGAATAGGGGATTCTTTGTTTCGTTTCTAAACAAGGGACCCTTATATATTTTTTCCGATTCCAAATTGGAATAGGCAAAAATAAATAGGCCCAAGTTTTTTGCTGATTAAGTCAAATTGAAGTTGGCAAATCATTTGCTAACTTCAATTTGAAATTGGCAAAAAAAAAAATAGCTCTGTTGGTACATCTCAGAATGGCATGGTATGGACTTATACAATACTGTGCCGGATGCCAACCAGGATGGACCCCGGTACCTATTTGGTGAACCTTGCTATATATTTCATATTTTTTTGTACTTTCATAAAACCCTTGACTTGTCCCATATAGATTGGTTCATTTCATTTAACCTTAAGAAGAGCAGTTTTTACTTCATTTCTTTAAAATATAAAATATGAAAAGCCAAAATTAGTTAATAGATGCCTTTATGTATTTTGCTGTTGGAGAGTAAGTGCTTGCAACTCTATACCCTGTTGTTGAGTGAAACCATTAGTGAATCACCAGATCAAATTCCACCCTTAATACCCATTTGCAGCCTATGGTTCTTCTACTTTTTGGCAAATCACTCAATTCCCCATACTTGGTTTTCCTTAGAGGGTTCAATTTCTTCATTCATCAAAATCATCTAAATTGGTTGAATCTTCTAATTCTTTCTGCAGATGAACATAATAATGATACATATGGTGGAGATTCTCCTGGTCTTTTTTTTTATATGAAATAATTGATTTAGATTGTTAATTTTTATCTTTCAATTCAGATGAATTTATTTCCGCTATTACTTCTAGAGGGTCTTTCATGACTAGCTGATCATTCTAATGAGGATCTTCCGGGAATATTGAATCTCTGCTTTCTGTCTAGCCCTCTTGCTCATCATAAAAGCCCATACTGTTTTGAACCTTACTACATATTCTAGGGAGATGTTTTTTACACTTAGGCCTAGCTAATTTCTAAGTGGTTTGATAAAACATATAGGCAAATGTCCTCATTTTCTCAAGTTACTTAAGTCGGCCTTCTTTCTTGTCTATAATTTATAAGGAGCTAAATAATAGATTTGGTAGGGATCCTATTTAAGGTGTAAGTTGCTGGATGTAATGCTGCAACCTAGAAAATTTAAAGGAAGCTAGCATTGCTAAAGTTCATCCAGTCATGCCTAAAAGAGTCCTCTTGCACCTCTAGATGTTGTGTTGTATAATCAAAATTGTTTTGTGTACCTTTTCTTTTATCTTGCAAATTTGTTCAAATTTTATAAAATCAAATTCACCGCCTATAGTAGTTTTAAGAACTTCATTGCTTTCCTGGTCAGTCTTTTACTGTTTCATATTCCTTAAATAATAATAAATATTTCGATTCTTTACTAATTCAGTCCATATAATCAGAAGTGGAAGATCATCAATAAATGTAAGAAATATTACATATTTCTCTGTTTTCACATGAAGAGGTTCACAAATATCGGATTGAACAAGATCTAGCTAATCATTTACTCTAAGCCCTTAAGGAAAAGGAGGTCTGATCATTTTTCTCAATAACAATGTTCATGTGTTTTAAAATTCAGCTTTCTATATAATCTATATGATATTGAACCTTTACAAGGCAACATTTTTTATTTATCCTACCAGTTTTCCAAGCCTAATACCCCACTCTAAGAACCAAAAATCCTAGCAGAATCAGTGTAAGCATAAAAGACACATAGCTATAATGATTAACCAAAACAAGCAGGAAAAAAAATCGCAACCACTGTCAAGTTGACCCCAAGCATAATGACAACCATCTTTTCATTGGATTCTTTTCCTGATCGAAAAATATACATCAAAACCCTTTCAAAAAAGGCAAGTATGGAAGTAATAGTTTTCTTCATGTTAGGCATAGAATATAATTAGTTAAAACAATTTTTTATGTCCTCAAAAAAAAAAAAAGACAATTTGCATAGCATGTTTTTGCACCCAATTCATTTAAATGGGTGCCTTTTCCTAGATAAATCTTTTCACCAGTTCTGAACTTCTTTTAGTTTTTGAAGAGATCTTTGGAACAAGAGATATGGTGATTTGACCCTGAATCAATCCACCATCTTCTAATTTCCTTGTCTAAAGAAAGGCACTAAGGTATGACATAAACAAGTTCCTGTATAAATTATGATTTATTCTTTTCTCGCTCATTGCTTCATCTTCATTTTGATTATTGATCAAATTGCTTTCAAAATGTTTGGATTGTGATAAATAAAATAATATACCTTTAGTTGATCTGGTTTACTTTTCTGAAAGTGCTGCCTTTTATCCTAATCTAAATTGCCCCTGATTTTTTTTCATTGTCCTGTTGCTTTGGGTTTCTTGAACAACAAAGGAGCCCCAAAGATTCTGCAATCCCTATTACCAAGTTTTGAAAAATTTACTGTGTTTGCTCCCTTATCTGCCCCACTTTCTGAGCTTTGGGTGCATGCTCAAGTGATGTTTTTTACAATTTATTAACTAAACTTATCTGCTGGTACCTGATTCATGACCAAATATTCATGTTTGCCTAACTCAAATATTTTTCCATAATTTATAGCCATATTTTATGGTAACTAATGAATTCAACCACCTCATTTTGGTTCAAAATTGTGTCATTAAATAGGCATTCTAGCTGTAGAAGAGTGAATGGGCTCTTATGCAGGATGCTTCATAAAAGTCAAGAAGATATTCCTTGCCAACTGTTTATAAGAGCCAAAAGAATCTTTCATGCGAATCTACATTAGTTGAAATGTCACTTCATGGGATATAAAAGGTATTTGAATAATAAATCAAAAAAGACCAGTAACTTTGTGCATAAATTGTAAGAGAAAAATCTGAGACTTTGAATGTTATATATAATTAATCTGAGTTATTTCTGGAATTAACATGCTGTTGAAATATGGTGGCCTGGAGATTGATGAAGTAGCTGAGTATTTTTCCATGTATTTGTATTTTGATGACCTTTTTTATAGAATTGTTTATTAAAAATACTAGCTAACTATATTAGGAGGACTATGCAGTGAACTGGAAAATGATGATTGAGACAAGGAACATACTTCAAGAATAGGATACTCCCAAGAATTCTGATCTAGATCTCACTCATGGAGCAGTTGGAAAATTTGGTGGTTCATTATTGTGCTTAGGTTTAGTGTTTACGCACATCAAGAAAGAAGTTTGAAAATAAAAGCATTGAGTGCATATACATTGGCCATTATTGCTATGTCAAAGTGTAAATGCTCTATTATTTCACTCCCAAGGAAGTAGTTCTTGGTAGGCTCATGAATTATGATGCAAAAATGCGGGATTGGAGAAACAAGAAAGTCAAAGGCATGGCATGAGCCGCTATTTTCAGGAGAACATGTTTTAATCCTCCATTAGTCCCACTCTAGTTACCTTCCTTGCTGAGTCACCCTCTACCTTTTTTCACACATAAATTTGAAGAGATTACCTACTTCTATCTCAATTGCCTAAATAGTTAATGAATTTGTGATTCAGAGTGATCTAATTATATATATATGTATATATATGATTCATATATGTCCTCTGATTATTGTGTTTCAGTCAGGTTTAATCAAGCCACCTAAGATGCAAACTGCATGATGGCTATAAATGTAATCATGTAAAGATCAAATGGTTGAGAACAATAAGAGGAGTGACACAAAGGGTAGGCTAAACTGTCTAAGGAACAAAAAGCTTCTGGTGTAAAGTGGGCATGATACATGAAATGAAAGAAGAACCAAGCTACTCATTGGGATAATTACTGGAAATTAACTAAAACTCTCTCTACCAAAAGGTTTTGGAAAGCTATGCATAAGAGGATCATTATAGATGGTTGAGGAAATCAATTAAATGTGCAATAACAACTACAACAGATACATGGTTGCTAATAATGATGCAAGTCATGCACTTTTTGATTGTGCATGTGCCAAGCAGTCTGGAACTTTACAATCTGAGGATTGATTCTGCCAAAAGATCCTTTTGAGGATTACTATTCTTCATATTCATGTTACAATATCAGCAATATCAAGCTTTGATGTGCTCTAATTGATGCCAGTTTATAGAGGACTGGGAAGGGTAGGAACAAAAGGAAAGTTGAGTGACTTTGGGAAGGTCTGGCAATGTTGCTTTATGGTATATTGCCAATATCATTGATATCTCAGTCATAATTACAAGTGAGATGTCATAGTTGTCAGGTATGATGGTCAGAGCATGAATCTAAATAATTGGAATGTCCTCAATATTGATGTAGCCTTCAATATTAAAAATAAACACTGAAAGATATTCTGCTTCAGAAAACCTTTCCCCTGAGGAAGCTGAGGAAAACACACTATGTGTGCTTAGAGTTCCTGAATCAACATGATTATTCTTGTTGTCTGGCTAAGCCTGCTAACAACCATTTAGAGGGATGTCCAAAGCCTGACTCTAGGTTGTTTCATGGATATCAACCATGCAGAATAGAGTGTAATGTGGCTGGGTACTTTTGCATGTATTGGCTGCATCTGTTGACATCAATGATAACGAGATTATGAGTTGCCTTGGCTTATTGTAGATAAAAAGAGACAGATGTTAAATTTTAAGGAAGATAATTTTGTTTGCTTGATTTATATGTCCACTTTTAGCTGACCCCCCTCCTCCCTCCTTAAAAAAAAAAAAGAGGATCCATTCATGAGCTAGCGATCAAGGATTGTACTTTTCATCTTCTTCCGTTATAAGATTTTCATTTATGAGATTGTTGCTTGCATTGGTGGATTGGAATTGATAAATCCTAAATTAGATACAAATAAATATTTGCTTTTCTCAAGGACTTTCTTACGAAGTCTTTGTGGAATAATCTTCAAATTGTGCATAGTAATCTTATGAACTCAAGGATTAAGGTGTCACATATCATGCCAGATAGGGGCCATAATGATATATGTATCTGTACTTGTTGATCCTTGTGATGCACCACAGCACAACATTTCTAAAATATGCACTAAGATATTTGTTTTGCCTTTTCCCCTAATATAGACTTGTTTTCTAGTGTGAAGTTGATGTGTGGCACTCAAAACATTATATCTAACTCACCTTAAATAAATTTTGTATACCATACCATACTACAAACTTATGTTTGTTGCAATAAGCATATGTTGAATATTTTACTATTTTGCCAAATAAAACTTCAACATATCAACTAACATCAACATCCATGTTTATCAAATTAAAAAAAATGATATTATTTTATAATATCATGTTTGTGGTATTGTATTGTAAGTAAGGATGGCAATAGGTGGGTTAGGTTGGGTTCAAGTAGGGTTCAGCTCATTTATCAAGGTTTTGTAGGCATGTTCCAAACCCAACCCGCCATGCTAGCGGGACTCAGGGATGCTTGACCCAACTTCAACCCACAGGCAACCTTGCTAACCCACATTCGACTTGTTGACCTTTTAATTGGCCTAGGTCCATGAATATCCCTTCTACTTCTTCATTCTTAGCTTCGTCATTCTTCTTGCACATGCCACACATTGATACTTGCTTCCTCCCTCTTTGCTGCTAGCTGTGACCAGCTGCTGATGTGCCCTTCTCCTCCTCATTCTCATCCCAGTCATCTGATCATCGATCACCTTCTTCTCTTCTATGGACTTGGGCTCATCCAAAGGTCACAAGATAGCATGGTGAGGCAGAGGGTGTGATGCAGACTAAATTTACAACATGTTCAACAACATGAAATTTTCTAATTCGAAGTTCCTAATTGCAAGTTTTTTAAATTGGAATTTTTAGATTTTCTAATTTGTTTGGAGTAAGGTATGTTGTCTCGGTACTAGGCTCCGTACCGGTGCCACCCTGTTATTGCATCGGTACATTTGGTATGGAGGCTAGTTCGGCATATTGAGTGTCCATACGTTTTTATACTGCGTACCGGTACTGAACTGGTACGATATAGTGCACTCCATACCATCCAATTCAGTACGATATGACATATCTTGGTTTGGAGTTCAATAATGGCCCATCAAGATTGTGTTATAAGATCTTTAAGTCCCTAATTTCAGGAGGTCTACAAGGAGACAGATTAGGTAAATGAAGGGGTTGGATATCGTTCATATTATTATAGTATGAGTAATGATGCTTCAGTACTTGTGTGTGTTAGGAGTCAATAATTGGCTTGTTTGTTTCTATCTTTGTAGAGAGTTCAAAAGGAGTCAAATTCAGTAACTTGTGGGTCAAGATTGTGTGAATCTTCATTGGCCAATAGGATATATATGGTGGAGGGGAAGCATTGACTGGAGCGGAGGAACAGAGTTCGGCTAGAGGTGATATTCAGAAAGAGGAGCATCCATTGGATGGGAGGGACTGGTCTTCAGTGGCAAATGCTTCTGAAACAAGATAGCCTTTGGCCTCCTCTAGCTGGCTGATTCTTGGTAGCCAATATCTAACCCAATGCCCAACCTTGCTCAATGTCCGGAGCTGGTTCTATCCCCTAGGGAAGCAAGGAAATTAAAGAGGGTTAAGCAAAAGGCAGTGTATGCTGATTTTTCTTGTGAAAGGAATTGAAGGTTTTGGGACTTGGGCTACATCAAAATTTGGTACCAAACTAAAGAATCCTATTATGTTTTTCCTTTATTTTGTTGGATCTTCTTTCTACTCCCTCCATTGTTACTTCTTTTGTTATCATGTTATTAAACAACTCTTTCGACATCGATATTCTTCATCAACATGTCAAATATAAGAAGGAAATCTTTGGACATCTAGACACTAAATTGACATCTATCGATAATGATGCGACATCAATACGTGCTCCATTGCAAGCAATTGCAGCAGCTTAGGCATTTGAAAAGCTCTCTAAAGCTAAACTACAGATTGAGAGTCATAAGATGAAGAAGCTAAAGAATCATTGTATGAAGAGCCGAGAATCGAAGCTTTTCCATATGAAGGGCATATGATAAAAATCCATCATGCAAGGATTCTGAAATTGCAGATTATCAATCAGGAACCCAGCAGTTGAGGATCCATATAATATCTTGATTAAAGAAGATAAAAATTATGAAGATTCACATGAGGAAAGCACATCCTCAAATCATGTCATTGCCATGAAGTCAGTTATTGCTGCCAATCATTATCCCGAGAATTCACTCAAGCTGGATTTGAATAATCTTGTTGTTTGCTTCATTGTGATCAATCAAATGGTGCATGACTATAGAAGGAGAGGTAATGCATCAGCTATCAAATTTTTTAATCATGAGGGAGTCTGGCGTTGGTCTTAAACAATAAATATTGAATATCCAATGGTAGAGTATTAGGATAGAAGTCGTCAAGAAGACCTCAGGGACCAAATCCACCTAGTGGAAGGGAATGATGGGGAGTATATTGCAACACATTCAATAACCTGAAATAATGCTGATTTAAAGTCCCTTAATTGCAGGCCTTGGATTGGAATCATTAGGGTTTTTGAAAAAATTGTTCAGAGGCCAATGACAGCCAATCAAGGTTGTAGTATATGATCTTTAAATCCCTAATTTTAGGTCTAAAAGGAGTCAAGTTAAGTAAGTGAAGGGATCATTTACAGTTCACATCACTGTAGATGAATAGTAATGCTACAACGCTCATGGTTTGTTTGGACTCAATAAATGGCTTGTTTGGAAATTTTACAAGGGATTTGTTTCTGTCTTCGTTGAGAGTCCCATGAGGACTCAAATTCAGTAACTTGTGGGTCAAATTTGTGAATCTGTATAAAAAATGGTCAAGCAAAAGGCAATGTATGTTGCGTTTTTTTTTTGTGTGTGTGTGTGTGGAAGGAATTGAAGGTTTGAGGCTGCCCTTCAAGACAATCTGAATATCATATTGTACCATTTTGGAACATAACACACACCAATAAAGAAATATATGTAACATCAAGACAAAATGACCGCTATAGAACACACAATGAGAACATTTTTCTTTTTCGTTATCGGATTTCTGCAATTTTAATTGCTTCAGAATGGAAACTAGATTTGTTTTGAGACTCAATTTGATGTAAGATCATTCTATACAAAAGACATGTCTTGATAGTAAGCATTTTGCTAGACTATAAAAACAATTAAAACTAGCGTTATTAGATGAAACAAAAAATAGCGCAGAAAAGAATCTAATTAAAGGTCGAAAATATAAAAATTTAATTTTATTAAACAATTAATACAGAACAGATTGAGACCCACAGCACATGAAGATACTTCTGCTCATCTTTTTATTGAATGTCCAAGAGGGGAGATAGAGACTATTTCCTTGTAGCAGATGGTTAATAACAAGAGGAGGTGTGGGCATACCATGCAGTGTTAATTAACAAAAGAAGCTTATGCATCATAGTTTACTTATTTATGTATCACCATAATTGCGACACCTAGCAAGGATAGAGATAAAAGTTGGTTGGGGGGGGGGGGGGTGTTGCATTATAATTGTGGGCACATGATTGACATATGTTGGCAATAGAGGGTTTGACGTTGCTTGCGTTGGTAGCTTATAAGTGTAGGTACTATGGTGGTGTTGATTATTTGCTACTTGGAATTAGAAACCACATTTATAGCATTGAAGGTCCCTAAAATATTGACAGATGTCCATCACCATGCGGACAAACCTGAAATCCTATTCTACGCTCTGTAATTTTATATTCGTCATTTCAAAATCCATCCTTAAGGTAGATCAAAGCTCAGTACTTCGGGATGGTTCAGCTTGGCTTTTTACCTTCTTTTATGTATCTGCTTGTGTTGCCACACTGATATGCAACAAAACAAGATAATGCTCTAGAGTACATTATGCATCCTTCTATCGTGTTGCTGATTTTTCATCCATACTACGTGAGTGCGATTTTCTTCTGTCTTTTCTTTCTTTTTTTGCTTCACGAATTGACAGAGTACTAACATTTTTTGCATTGTTAAATGGACATTATGTAAATGAGTTCCATTGGTACCAATGCCTAAGAACCATTTCGGTTTTATCCTAAGAGTGGTTCAAACTTCATCCCTGTTCAGAAACTAATTAAATAACTTGTTTGCCTCAGGGACCAGATTGGTTTTTGACAAACCAATGTTGATCAAAGAAGGTTTATTACTCTTATAGCTTGGCAATAGCTATTGCAAATTTTCAAGGGATTGTATTCATGATGATGCAAGCAGATTGGTGCCTATTCACTTGATTTAGATAAACATGGCAAGAAAGAATAACAGTTCTAAAGTAATTTGCAAAACCAAAGTTTAGTGTAAGTGTGTCATGAAACTGTAAACTTGCATGGCATTTTTTGTAAGCACAGTTAAATCTAAGGATGATAGAAGTGACTATTTAGTTATTTCAGAATTTAAAACTAGTCAAACTTTTTTAGTCCATGCCTAGGGGCATACAAAGGTCAAGTTCATGCTAGATCCAAGCAAAATCCACATCCAAATCTGATAAGATAATCAAGTCAGATTCAGTTTTTGTTTCTCCTCATGTCTTCGATTTTAGTTCTGATATATAATTGCAGATTTAATAATTTTATAATAACTTTAGAATATATGGTTTTTCCAACAATTTTTTATCCTAACCTTGTATAGATGAAATATCAATAAGTGCAACATCATTTCTTTTATTGTGATTTTTAATAGGTTAATCAAATTAATGATAAGCCTTTTATACAAATTATCAATTATAATTAACTGTAAATTAATAATATATATCTAAAGCCAAAATATGATGCATATATATATATATATATATATATATATATATGTATGTATGTATAGATTGACATGCAGAATCTGAGTATCATGTGTATATTTTGATGTGTGAAATTTCTATGAATAGATAATAGATATCTACATATTTGTGCGTGTAATTATTATCAGATAATTTATTGGTTTATTGGTTCAGATGTTCATTGCATCCCACTTCTATTGGATTGTTGGAATGTTTAGACAGTGCAGCTTATCAAATATTGAGCATCATTTATTAGCTCCATCCATGTCTAAATATGAGCTTCTTTTTATTATGTAATTTCTTGTTGCATGATAGTTGGCTAAGAGTCATGGTATGGCGAGAGTTTATTTTATATTTATGTTTGTTATGTTTTGCAGGTAGGGTTGCAGGAGTGTTTCTCTGATTTCTCTATCTTGTTCCACCACAATCATCTCAACAAAAAATCCCAATATATTTGCAGATAAATCAATTTAAATTTTAGACTTTATTAACATCTCCTCAAGTACTATGGATGATTAATGGCTTCAAGGCATCTAATACGTTAACTTCTGCATCTAGTTCAGTATCCATTCTTTGCATAATCGAAAGGTTTGAATCTCTTTCCATTTCAGCTGGGCTAAATAAGTTTGGGTGTCAGCAATTAAGCTAGTTTTAGTTTGAATATTGGTCCTAAAAAATTAGTAAAAGGTAAAAATTAAAATCATATAAATAAAAGGGAGACAAGCATATCAGTATCATTTTTACATTGTATAGTATGAAACCATTGGGTACATCATATAGAGTTTCAATGTTTGACAACTGTTAGAATCTACTAAAAGAACTGTTAAAGAATAACTCAGAATTTAAAGAAAAATAATGAGGGCAAAAGGAACAGTTAGAAAAATAGATTAGGTACCTGGTGACCCAATGCATATCTGCTTTCAAATCAAGTCAAAAGACACATATTAAAAGTTTAATCTTGTCATAATGCTTTCTGGAGTCTCAATATATCACCCAGGACTAAGTTTAGCTCAAAATTAAGTCCTGTTAACTTTGTTAATTACGGTCTGAACTGACTGAAGGACAGAAATTGATTAGTCCCAGCCAGTATTGGTGGTAGTTGCCAAAACTGCCTAAATTCAAGCGGTATGTGTCAGTTTCTTACAAAATGTTTTAAAAGATAAATAACTCAAAACTTCAGAGGTACAAGAGTAAAGCATGACACTATATGGCCTTTTCTCTGGTGGTCTCTATGATTATATTTGTTTTTAATATAAATAAATAACAAGGTCATTAAGGAAATGAGTTCAATTCTATTCCTAGTGTATTTTATGAGATATATTTTGTGAACAAGGTGATTGCTAATTGGATACATATGATATTTTTTACAGCCCATGCTAAATTTATTGCAGACAAACCCCTTATGGTATGCAGTAGTTGGAATGTTCTTTTGTGCTATTTGAAGATTCATCGGCAACTACAAGTTTGAGAGAAATGCACAATCTGTATTTAAAACTCTTAATTCTAGCACCAAAAGATTATCGAGTATTTCTTTTGAAGTCCATTTACTTCTATTTTTCTATCTGAACATGATTTTATTTCTTATGTTAGATTGCTTGTTAACCCAATCACTAATTTAACGTGTTATCTAATGAATAGCCAATAAATTTAAAACTACAGTGGCTAGTAATTAGGAACGTTTAACTACTGAGATCCTTTCAAACTTGTGCAGTCTTCTCGATAGTGAAGTTAGACATTTGTGGGTTTTCACAACTGGTTTTGGTGTCATATAATTTTTCGTTTGTCTTTTCATGCTAATAAATTTATTTGTTTTCAAGGAAAAAAGAATGTTATGATTTTTGTTTTATACTACAAAAGAATATTAGTTTCTTGTTCAATACATTACAGAAATAAATATTAACTTTATAAAACATGAAAGGAAGGTTGATAAATTTACATCTCATCTGCTTTGGACAGCTTGAGCTATAACATGTAATATATGTTCCGTCAGTTTACTAAGCATATTGTTCTGTTCCCTTTTTTTTATTCTTTTCTAAGTATTTATTATAGTTTCGTTATTGGCAATTTAGAAGTACTTAATTTGATGCCAAACAAAGTGATATGCAAATGCATCATCACTTTTGTAACATCAAATATTTTGCCAGTAAGTGGCAGCTTATTTGCTGAAGAAAGACAAAAAAGATCTTGTCTTTTCTGAAGCATTCATTTTGCACAAAAATAAAATTAAAAAAAAACAAAGAAAACAGGGTGCCTCTTCCAATCTTACTGTGTGTATCATAGTTCACTTTTATTAGCTTGAGGACTTCCGATATTTCTTGCACCAAATAATGTTCAGTTTGTACATGCAAAAACATTGTTTTACTACATTCAGTGGTGCACATGATATCAGGTTGATCGGACACTTATCATCCACATCCAATTCATTAAACTGGTATTGGAACATTCAAGCTTACAATTAACTCATAATAGGAGAAATTGTAGGGATCAAGGTTCTCAATCTCAATATCGGACCACGTATGGGCACCATCTTGATACAGTATTGATACACCCAATATGGGGGGTCAGTTCAACGTACTGATACTTAGTATGCCTCTCATACCATGTACTGGTTTGGTGCTACTATGGTACGGTACGTCCAGTATGGATCAATATAGTCCACTGTATTTCATTTTTTTTTTTTGTTTTTCTGCTTGAAGAAACAGTGCCTTTGGCTTTGGTACAGTAGGAGGTATGGAATCTCAAGAAACTAGCAATGATATACAATAAAGGCCGAGCATCACCATTAAGGAGCAAGGGTAGCTGCACAGGAATATCATCACCAGCCCAGAGAATCAGAGGATCGTCACTTACAGCAACTAGTCTGCAGCTGATTGGCTTCACCATAAATGTGGGAGTCTCGAAAGCAATTAAAGGTTGAAGCCAAGTGCAGCAGATCATGAAGGAGAGGATGGATCTATCTGGAGTCTTTTGTACACTAGTGGAATCACCCTCAATCCATATATCACGCCCTATATGAGAACCTACTCTTCAATTGTAAGAAATCCAAAATAAAATACAGGTGGTTGGGGATCAGGTCTTATGTTTGAATCGAGATTGGACAAAATATGTTTGACAAAGTCCAGACCTACTCTGCTTAGTCTGGAGGTCATCAGATGAACTTTCACTTTCATTTAATTTATTATGATTGGTGACTTTATCATCTATTGTCTTTTTGTGGACTAATTCTGTCGGAGCACTATGAACACCAGGTGCAACATGAATTAGCAAAAAAATGTCAGTTAATACACATGCATTTGTAGATTCCAGCTCCAGCTCTTCTTTTTTTATCGTTTACCATGATGATCACTGAGTCCTTGCTGACACTGATATTTATGTGTTGAAATATTTTGTATTGAATGTTCTGAAACTAACATCTTTAATTCCAAGAGCCACATCTAGGAGGAAGTCTCACCACTGTTCCACTTTCTATGGCAGGTGATATGCTGCAAGTGTAAAGAAAGAGCATCTGCCATCCAGATCAACATTGAATAGAAAATCTTGACTGAATCGTAGACAACCCATCTCTGATTAGGCACTACGCAGATGAAGTGATCTCCAGAATAGCTAGAAGGCCTTTTTGTTGGCATACTATTTTTTTAATTATTATGGTTTGTAAAACTGCAGATAGCAGCAGTGACAAGAAGATCTGGTCATGCATAAACCTTGATCAGCAATTGCAGATAAATTGGTGGAGTTAATGGATACTTATTGTATTGTCAATTTGCAATGAGTTGCTACCAAGAATCCTATCGATGCATTATTCTTTCTATATGAATCAAAAATGTAATACATATGCTGCCTGCAGATATTTATGGTTATTGATTTCAGTATCTGTAATTAAGGATGTTTCGTGAAGCAGAAGTTGGAGTTGTTGGTGAAGGTTCTCTATATTCATGTATCATTGCTTGTTCAGTCTTGGAATTCAAGATAGATGAATGCAAGCGAAAGATAACAGAATGGTTGGTATATAGCAATATTGGCATTAGGGCTGTCAACGGGCCGAGCTGCTTGGGCTCGGCTCGGGCCCGGCTCGGTAAAAGCCCGGCTCGAGCTCGGCTCGTTAGTCAAACGAGCCCGAGCCCAAAATAAGGCCCGTTTAAATTCGAGCCCGAGCTCGAGCCCAAGCAGCTCGCGAGCCCAAACGAGCCCATTTGGATTTAAATCAGACCCAGTCACCCAATCCGAGCTAATCCAAATTCATTTAATTTCTTTAAATCGAATTGGATTGGTTGGGGTTCGGACTCAGCCCATTAACCCAAACCCAATCCGTTAACCACTTAACCCTTCCCTCCACCGTTCTACCTCCTCTTTCTTTTTTTTTTTCTTCCCCTTTCTTCTCGTTTTCTCCAGAAGTTTCCCACACCGGCGCTGGGTGTCCCTCCCCTCCCCCTCTCGCCTTCCTCCTTTGCCGCCGATGCATCGCCGCCTCCTTCCGCTGCTGGGAGAGAAATCACACCCGAGGCCCCTCCTGGCTCCCCCTCTTTCTTCTCCGTTTCTCCTCCTTCCTTTTCCTCTCTTTGCCGACTCCTCCACGGCTCCACCGGCGAGACTGCGACAGAAGAGGAGAGTCCCTTGCACAGAAGGGTCGGGCCACGACCGGCGGCGCCTGCAGCCGAGCCTGTGGCGTCCTCGACAGTGCCTGCGACCGACGCCCGTGCCGGCGGTGCTCGCGGCCGGTGCCGGCGGTGCTCGCGGCCGAAGCCGGCGGCCGCCGCACGCAACGAGGTGAGTCCATTCTTCTCTCTTTTTTCTTCTTTCATTCTTTCTTCTATTCTTCTTCTTTTCTTTCTTTCTTTCCTTCATTTTTCTCTCTGACGATGAACAGTCGGAACCGAGATCTCTCCGACGGAGACGGGGACGGAGATGGGGATGGGGATGGGGCAGGTTCGGGCTCGGGCTCGCCGCTCGGGCTCAGGCTCGGGCAAACGAGCTTTACGAGCCCGAGCCCGAGCCGGGCTGTGCCGCCCGAGCCCGAGCCCAAGCCCGAGCTGACAAATTTGGGAAACGAGCCGAGCCGAGCCTGCGTCGGCTCAGGCTCGGCTCGGTTCGTTAACAACCCTAATTGGCATTTTAAGTCATATAGGGCATTAGTTGCTAAACTTGATTTTGCACAGCCCAATATAATGATAATGATCGATTGGCGAAAGCTACAGGCTCTGTTGATTGATTGATTGTTTCGATGATCAATCACTAGGTGCGCACATTTTCTGCTCCGACTATGCCTTCGAGAATGTAGATATTCTTTCATGCAACCTGTTGCCTGCTAAAGCATGGTTCTGTCAATGTAAATGTCAAGGTCCAGATGAAGGCATCCAAAAATGCCTCATCTAAACATAGATTAATACATTTTTTATTCATCTGAATACCAGATATGTGCCTCCAAAGTTGCTGGAAAATTTGAAATGGCAGAGGCTCAAGGGTGTCAAACAGTGAGAAAATAAAAGTGTGAGAGATCATTAAGAGGAGGTTCATGATTTGAGCATTGAGAGGCGCTCCCAAATTTCTGGCTCCACTAATTTTAAGGGTGGTATTCCTACTTTTATTCTTAGAAAAAGAAAAAAGAAATGAGGCATAATAGAACAACTAATAAGGCCCTATTTGGGGGAGCTTTTGGAGGGCCAGAAAGCACTTTCTGGCCCTCCAAAAGTACTTTTAGATGAAAAACTGTGTTTGGTAAATTTTTCAAAAAGCTGTTTCAGCTTTTGCGAGAAGCTGAAAACAGCTTTTGGGAGGAAGCTCCAATTTGGAACTTTTGGGAGGAAGCTATTTCAGCTTTTTCGGAAAGCTGTATTTTTGACAAAAATGCCCATATTAAAATAACATAATTATATAGTTTTATTTCTTTATAAACCTAAAAATCTGCTGGAGCCAAGAACCCAAGCCATCAGACTCCCTTCCGTAAGAAAAGGTATTTTTCTTTTCATTTTTTGTATGCATCTCTTGAACCACATTTTAGAAGAAATTTTTTTTAATCCTTTTCTATACCTTCCAAAATCAATCTATTGTTTTTTTTTTTTATATCATCAACCTCGCGGCCCATGCTGAGGTCCTCCTCGAGCGTGGACCACGATGAAGAGCCCTTGGACCACAGAAAATTATTTTATGGGAAATTATGGAAAATTATTATGGGAAATTATTTTATACTAATAATTATAATATTTTATACCTTTATTTTTGTATTATACTATAAATATAATATCATATTATATTATATCATAATACATTAATATGTTATATTAAATAATTTAATATTATGTTATATTATGAAAAATTAATTTATACTAATAATTATAATATTTTATACCTTTATTTTTGTATTATACTATAAATATAATATCATATTATATTATATTATAATAAATTAATATGTTATGTTGAATAATTTAATATTATGTTATATTATGAAAAATTAATTTATACTAATAATTATAATATTTTATACCTTTATTATTGTATTATACTATAAATATTTTATTATATTACATTACATTATAATACATTAATATGTTATTTTAAATAATTTAATATTATGTTATATTATGGAAAATTAATTTATAATAATAATTATAATATTTTATACCTTTATTATTGTATTATACTATAAATATTGTATTATATTACATTACATTATAATACATTAATATGTTATTTTAAATAGTTTAATATTATGTTATATTATGAGAAATTAATTTATACTAATAATTATAATATTTTATACTTTTATTATTGTATTATACTATAAATATAATATATATTACATTATATCATAATACATTAATATGTTATGTTAAATAATTTAATATTTTGTTATATTACCAAATATTAATTTACTCTAATAATTATATTACTATTATGCTATATTAACATAATATTATTTTATATTACAATAATATTATACTATATCGTATATTTATGTATTAATTTATGTTATGTTTTATTATGTTCTATTATGTTCTGTTGTATAATACTATGCAATGTCCTTTATGGTAATTTTGTCATATAAAAGTACTTTCTCAGTTTGTTTACCAAACACAAAACAAAGTACCACAGTATTTTACGAATGTAGTTACCAAACAGCAAACAGCTTTTTATAACAGCTCTACTTCAGACAGCTCTACTTCCAACAGCTCTACTTCCAACAGTATAAAGAATGGAATAGTTGCATTTAAAACTGTATTTTTCTAATTGCATTTGTATACCTTGCATCAAATGATTTTTTTATATCATATGAACTCAATTCCCTATCAGATTCTTACACTGCAGAGTGAAGCGGGATTCCCACTGCAAATGTCGACAAACTTTTTGTATTTTTTTATCGGTTCAAAGTCCCAAGAAGCTGGCACCTACCCTTGTCTGGAATTCCGCCTAAAAGTCAATGGGCCAGCTCATAAGATCACAGCTTCCTTCAGAACCCCACAACATGGATCTTTTAAGTGTGGTACAAGTAAAAGCCCATATTTTTTGGTTAATTAGAGTCTCGTTACATATAGAATTGCGTTTGCCCATTCTCTAACTCTGACATAATTTACAGTTCTCTCTTTTAAATCCGACACTTGTGCGATGCATTTTTTGAGATCTAAGGGTTGTTTGGTTTAGTTAGAGTTTTTTTAAAGAAGAGATGAAAAAGTAGCATTCCTATAAAAATAAAATTCTCATATTTCAAGAAAAAGCTACTTTTCCACCGGTTAGGAATTGCCATCATTTTTTTTCTAAAACTACCCTTTAAATCATCAAAATCCATAGATTAGGTCTTTTCCTTTATTAAAAGTATAATAGATATTTTATACAACTTTTTCAAGAAAGAAGATGCTTTATTAAATATAAGCCACTCTAGAATGTATTCCTAACTCGTAGTCAACCAAACATACCAAAATTATTTTCTCAGGCATTACATTCCCAAAAATCAGCTTCTTAGGGCTCGTTTGGTTCGCGGGAAGCATTTTCTCTCTTAGGAATATGATTCATGGGAAGAAGATTCCTAAGAAGAGAATGCCTGGAAATGTACTTTTGGCATGTTTGGTTAAACATGGGAAAGTGACAGATTTCCAGAATGCTTATGTTTGGTTGATCATTCACTTTCCTAGAAAAGTTATGTATAATTACTATTATACCCTTAATAAAAATTAGGTCTTTAATGCTGAAGGGCCTTTTTGGAAAAAAGTAAAGATGGAGTGATTCCTGCTTCATGAGAAAGACTTTCCCATGAAATGTGGAAATCATATTCCCATGAGAGTACAACTTTTCTATCTTTCTCCTTTAAAAACTTCAACCAAACAAGAGGCATCTTATTATTTTTCCGTTGACCACACTTTCCCTCCTTCTTTTCCCGCGAACCAAACGAGCCCTTAAGAAAAAATTCTCCGGGCAAGGCAAACCAAACGGGTTTTTAGTATCTACAGCCCTTATATATATATTACAAGTAAAAAGAGGATAACAAAAGAGTAGCTTAATCTTAATCTCTACAAACGTACTCTGTTATAATATGGGAGTAAATAGATAGGAACCACATGACCCAACCTAATAATTGGGTGGAAAGGCCGTGGACCAGATCTCAGAAAGGATCATTGAATGGGGTTCACGAGATGGTGATGCGCTGGGGGCCTCCAAGCGTACCGCTTGTCCATTCTTCAATGGGTGTGGTAAAGCTTCACTTATAGACTCAGTGATTAGTAACAGTAGGCTATGTTCCCCAAATCATTCCATTCATCACAGTTTGGAATCAGCTGCAAACAGCAGTGCCAACTGCTGCTGCTCCCCATGCTCCCATTCCATGCAATTGTGGAGGCAGCAGGAGTTCCTCCTGCGAGCCACAACAGGATGTGACAGATCAGGTGGACCACAAGGGACGCAGAACATGTTCATGTGGCGAATCGGCACATCGGCAGGACCGATCGAGACCGCCCTTTCCTAGCAACTGTGGCCTGTGGGTATATCTCTGGCATTGAGTTGCATTGGTACAGAAGTATCTTCCAAAAGAGCACCTCATGAACTGGGGTCATATACTCATTTAGGCACTTGGGTCTCTGCCACTAATCAAGCTAGGGCAATTTTCTCTTCACCATGGATGTGCTATTAGATTCGTGCATGATAAAGCATATCTTAGAACTTGTCGTGTGTCATACCTGGCCCTTCAGTAGGAATACGATGTCGGCTATGCAGCAAGGTACAATGTATGGCATGATGCATCAACTCAGCAGGCCGGTTGCCTTTGAAGAAGTGAGGACCACATAGGCCCACGAGACATGTCATTAGGCCAAGGCCCAAGATTGGACCCGGCTGACTTAGATGGGGTGCGACAGGGAAGGCCCATAGGCCGAGATCCCGAGGCAAGAGGGTGGTGTGGTGATGTCGGAGCTATAGAGCACGGATCCTCTACGGTGCATGCATGGCACCACCATCACGAGATGGACATCCTTGTGGACTGCCTTGTTTTTACGGTGCACAGGTCGCGCTGCAGAGCATCATGGTTGGTAAAGAATTTATATTAGATGTATGATTTGAATTGCTTGTGTTATTCATAGCACTGATGTGCTTTATATACAAATTGAGCCCCCTGATATAGTAGAATATAACAATAAAATCCTATAATTATGTGAAAGATACTAGAGATCAGATATAGTATAATATAATAGCAAAATTATATAATTTGATACAAATACTAATTTTGAATATGACAATCAGATCACATAATTTTTAAAGATTGATCTGAATTGATATACCAAGATTGTGGATGTAATATGTTGTAACGATATCCAATATCAAATATATTATAAGAAGCGAGATCGTACATGATTCTAAGCTTGGAACTAAAACAGTTAGGTGAATGCATGGGACAGCAAGGAAGACTTTTCCACCACCCGGCAACCAGGACCAGTAGAGAGGTACGTAGGAGAGGGAAAGGAGGAGCAAGAGAGAGTACAATTACAAAACTTTGTTAATAATGTCTCTGTCTCTTGCCCTTGCTTCTTTCTGGGGACCCCTTCCCTCATTGTCTAAAGGACTTCACTTCTCTCTTAGCTCTGGAATGGGGCCCTTGGCACTGTTCTGGCCAGGCCTCACATGACCCTCCCTACAGTGCCCACATCACTGCTTCCAGCCTGGAGCCTGGCCCTCTCTTGTCAGTTCTCCTGCTCTGCTGAAGCCCTTAGGTTACGACGCTCTTGGAGCCGAACGATTGGGTTTCTGAGGAAAAGGGGCGGTCCCTTGACCTTTTCTTTCTCCTCCTCTTCTGTCTTGGACTCTTTGAGGAGTAGGTTTCTGAAGGACTATACGTCGAAAGGGACGTAAAGCTAACCCTTTTGCTTTTCACTGGGAGCAAAGGTCGCAAGGGATTAGCATTTCAACACGTAGAGTAATTGTACATTGGTGGAAAGCATGGCTATCCTAACCTTTGTGGCTCTAGTGTTGGAATTTGGAAACCAGGAGCTTTGGCCTTTCTATGGTGCATTGGTTGAGGTGGTGACCACAGTGTCAGCGGATTGGATCCATGAAAATCCCAACATTGTGGACGAGAATCCTGAGAATTGTATGGTCCTTCATTAGGATCTCATTTTTCTTATCCCTCGGTGGATAACAGTTAAGGGTGAACGCATTTGCACCAAAAAATATATTAGCATTCTATCATATTATTTCTGTTGTCCCCTCCAACCAAATGACTCCATCCAATCAGAAGAGATTATTTGGATTCTTTAGTCTTATATAAATACCTAAGATCTATTTAGTGCATAGTTGATGTAAGACTAAATATACGTTCATATGAATCCTCATAACTAAGTTGCTAAATATATCGTTGGAACATTTTACGCCTCCATGAAGCCTACTTGGACGCATGAATACTATATCCTCATGCCAGAAATAATTGGTTTGCGAGCGTCTGCTTGTCAACTTCCTCTCATATGTAGATATATGACATGGATAAATTGATAAATTCATCCTCTGTCCAAGCGTGCCCTCAATAAAGTTGATACGTGCCCATACATATCCACACTTGCTAGAAACCATGTTTCAACCCAAGTTTTCTATCGGACATGTTTGGTAAGATGACCAAGACAAACACATGGAAAGTAGCAAGTTTTAGTGTCTCGTGATGGATTCATTTGGTTCGCGAGAAAAGAATAGAAAAAAATAATGGTCGATGGAAAAATAAAAAAATACATTTTATTTGGTTGAAGTTTTCCAAAAAAAAGAGATAAAAAATAACATTTATATGGGAGTAAGATTTTTATGAGAAAAAAAAAATCATGGAGGATATAAGAAAGCTATTTTTCCATCGGTTTAAAATTAGGATTTTTTTTCTAAAAGTATCCTTAAACTATCAAAATCAATAAATAATATCTTTTTCTTTATTAAAGATATAATAGATATTTTATACAAGTTTTATAAATGCTAAATAAAACATAAGCTACTCTAAAATGTGTTACTTTTCCATAATCAACCAAACATACTAAAATTATTTTTTCAAGTATCATATTTTTAGAAAAAAATTAGAAAAAATATTTGAGTAAAAAAAAATCGCGGATGGGTCCAAGGGATACCAACAGCAACCATCAGTTGCTTCAAAACATCCAGACAATGACAAGAAATGGAGAGGTCTTTCAGGCCAATCATATATTCCGTGAAGCCAATGAAGCTGCGGATTTTGGTAGCCACCAATGTGGCCAGCTATGCGGGTAGTAGCTTATGGGCTGGGAATAGAGAGTTGCTTCAGACACTTCGAGATATTCTATTTTTTAATTTTATTGGGTACATATCCGGTAGGTATGAGTCGTAAACCGTCCTTAAAAAAAAAAAAAAAAAAAAAAAAACTGACCAAGTGAGTCCAATATATTTTTGGCATGGTTTTAGTGTTCTTCGTCTTGGCCGTACAAGCGTACACCTCTGCGTCCACTGCACTGGCGTTGGGATCATGCCAGCTACAGCAGCCTTAGGATGACAGAATTGAAAAATATATCATCATTATATTAATTGAACCTCCCCTGCTTCTCTCCAAAATAGTAGCTAGAAGAGTTTTTCAACTGAGAAAGGAGACTGCATTTAAAAATACCAAGCATGCTCATATCACCATAGAGAACTCTCGAATTAATCATTACAAGCCATTCAGAAGTAGCAAGCACTTGCAAGAAAAGGTTGCATGCATCATGCATGTCTGATAACGTGTATTTGCTTTTCTATAATGCTGCGTCCACTCATCCTAGTAATCAAAAATCAATGTTCAATATTCTTTTTGCTGAATTGGTTACCAAGAACTTTGAATCCATTACAAGACCTCTTTTTATAAAACTAATAATAATAATACCGAGGCCTCTTATGATGCTTATATATATTCTTAGGTCCATGCATCTAAATGCTCATTTTTAGATAAATTTTAATATAGTATCAAAATCCGCTGATCTTTTTTGCCTACTAAAACTCTCGTGCTCCCACTTACTAATCCACGTCTCATCCTCAGTTCCAAATTTCGAATTCCGGTCCTCGAACTCTACATATGAGAAATTGAAAAATAATAGCTGCATATCGGATAGGTTACAAAAAAAAAAAAAGTTCCGGTCAATTCATTTTTGCTATTTTTTTTCCACACCTACATTAGGAGTTCTAAGACCAGTGATGAAATTAGTACCAAAAACTCCCCACTCTTTAGTCTCCATATAGATTGTGGAATTGAGATACCCCATTTATTTACTTTAGATTTTTTACCCTTGGTAAGAAAATAAAGAAGCCTTTCTTTCGTTCACATATCCATTCAGAATACTTAGAATAGACATTTCATACATAGATATGGAACATAAAATTTCCATAAGTAACTAACATTTCATACCCTTTTGTTGCTTACATACTCTTGATTCCATTCATCAAAACATTTAAATTTTTAGATAAAATCTTAACAAATAATAATAATAACAACAATTTGAGCTAAGTATTTAACATCAATGTTCAGAAATAGTTTACAACAAATTTTTAGTAATATATTTGCATGTCATCAGGCACTATTTACATATTACCACGTTCCAGAAGCTTCAGATCCCTATCAAATTATTATTTTATGACCAGTTCACATTAAGCCTGCATCATTTATCTGAATTAAGCTTCAAGACAACAGAGCATTAAACATTGGCAGAGTCTGGGTCCTAGCTACCACCCTAAAGAAGTGCTTTAAAACAGTGAGGCTCACTTCACATTTCCCATGTCACCCAAAAGCCGAAAAAGAGCACAAAAGTATCGAAAAGCTAAAGTGGCATTATCATACAAGAACAGGAGAGCCAAAAAAAAAAAAAACCCCACCCCCCTTGACCTCCAAACCCGAAATCCCACACTGTTCCATGGCGTTAGGTTGCTCCTCCGCCACCCATTTCCGTTATTAGAATACAAAGAGAGACACGCATGTGGAGCCCACTTGACCAGGACTGTAATTATGAACCCACTCTGTTGGACTCCAACACACATAGCTTTAGGTCTGATTTGATTGGGCGCAGGACGCGGGGCATTCTCGTAATTACGCTTGAAAGGGATGGGCCATTTAGGGTGAGCCCAGCATATGTCCTCCGTTACGAGGGAGGGTGGCGGGAAACGACGAATGGAGTCTTTTCCGTCCACAGCCACGCCGTCACGCGGCAAACCGCAAAATCCCCCTATGTGACGCCAGGGACTTCCAGCCGTTTGATGGCCCTTCCTCTTCCCACGTCGACGGCTGCGAATGATCCTCCCTAGTAGCTGGCTCGCATATACATGCTGCAAGCTATAATGACTTCACCGCAACATCAGCTCACTCAAGCTTAGAGATCAGGAGCCGTCCGTCAGCGGGTTAATCGAAGAGCCGCTCACGATCGGACGGGCGACGTAGGCGAGTGAGGCCCCGGTAGGCGTGACCGTTCTCGCGAACGGAGTGCATACCCGACGGGTCCTTCCGGCGAGGGATCGGACGGACGACATGCGATTGTTAGTGCCGACGTCCACCGGAACCATCAAGGGACCACCGGGACCCGATCGGAGGAAATTAAAGCTCCTTGCGCGGGAACGTTAATACCACGCCATTATTAGGATCGACAACCGGCAGATTGGAAGAAACGAGGGGAGAGTGGCGCGAAGCAGGGTGTGAGAATATCGATACCGGGGGGACAATAAAAGTTGGAGCATCGCGAGCCCCCCTTCCCGACGCCGCGGCAAAGCGCCGGAGCGGCAGCGGGACCCACGACACTTTTCTGCCACGGAACGCGTGTCATAACCTCATTGGCTCAAGTTTAAAGCCCATCATCGTCCTTGCAGTACTACCGGGAATAAGGAAACAAAAAAATTCACCCCACAATGCCCGTTTTACCCCTATAGCCTTTTTAAATAAAAACGAGAGAGCCGTCTGCGCTGCTCCGGGAGGGGGGCATCTTGGGAACCCAAAATTTACACCGGGCTTCAAAAACTAATCCGCAAAATTAAGCTATCACAAGATTGGAATATTTTGGGAATAATTAGTGCATGATGAGACCTTGACAACCGATTAATCAACGAGATTGTTCTTAATCTCTCGTCAAAGAATTATTATTAAATAGAGATGGGAACAAAAAGAGCAGCACAAGTCTCTGGCTGTGAGGCCCTAAGCTAGTCTTGCATCCAAAATCTATTCTATATTATATTATAAAAAGAACTACTAGTTTTTCCTCTCTCAACTTATAATAAAGCTTCAGAAAAGAGGGGGGCGGGATTCTAATCCCAGTTTCAGAAGATTTTTACCCATCATTGCCTGTATCTATACTCTCTATACAACGGCCCTCGCCCAGGCGGCGGCGCTTGGGGGGCGGCTCGGGGACGGGCGCGGCGGAAGATTTCTGGGTGTCGCAGCTCCCGCACGCCGCGGCGTCCAGCACGCCGACCGGGCTCTGCGGCGTCGGCGGCTCGCGCCCCGGCTTCGCCCGCCCAGCCGAAGGGCACGTGTCTATCAGGTACTCCTCCATTAGCTGGCGACACCCGCGTACCGTTTCCTGAACCTCGAAAAAAAAAGATAAAAAAACAAAAATATTACAATATTTTAGCGTCCATTCACCAAGGAAAATTTTACGGTCGGAATTGACTGGCGAAAAGTTGAAAGAAAAAACGCACCCAGCCTTTGGGGTCCGGTCACCGACCGTTAAAGTTACCACTCTTCCACCTAAATGTAGTCAAGCCTTTTCCTTTTTTTCTATATATTTTTGCTTTAGACATAATACAAATCTGGAAAATTCTCCTCCTACGGTCCGCAAAGAAATGGGGTATTCTTACCGGAGGGTGACCGGAATCCGACACTGGGATTAGAGGAAATTACCTTTCTCACCCACTCGTCGAAGCGGCTCGATGAATCGCCGTCGTCTCGGGCAGGGAAGTCGGCGATCTCGTCCGCGGCGCAGAGGACGGCAGCGGCGGCGATGGCTGACGGCCGGTAAGCCAAGAAATCCACCACTGCCATTAATTAAAAACAATCATTTTAATACCCCAAAGACGACAATCAAGCCACATTTTAGTAGCTAAAAGATGGATAAAAATGAAGTTTTTTTTTTTGGTAATAGAAGGTTTTCGTTAATACCACGGTGGGTGCTGAGAATGAGATCGGCGGCGCGGGAGAGGAGGGCGGCCGAGTCTGCGGAGGAGGGGAGGAGGGCGGCGGCGAGGTGGGGAAGGAAGTCGAAGGGGGTGACGGATCGCATCCGCCAGCGGAGGGCGGCCATGAGTAGGAGCTCCATCCGCCGGACGGTGCGGGGCTCGAACACGAAGCGCGGGTCCAGGACCTGGAGATCCAGCAGCAGCGGCACGTGCGTCTCCTCCATCTTCGCCGCCACCGACACGCACGCCACCGAAAGCAGCTGCATCGGCCACCCGCTCCTCTGGTCCTGCGTCGCCTTCCATATTTACCCCAAAATCAAACATAGTAAAAAATAAAAAAAAACCAAAGAAATCACACCATCACGACGCGACGACGGTAGATTTTGATGACAGTAAAAAAAATAAAAAATAAATCACATCGCATACCGGTAGGCTATGCGAGGAGAGAAATCGGTCGAGGTAGTTAACGGAAAGGTACGCCGTCACCGGCCGGAAGCGGTAGAACTCGTTCACCTGATCACATTGTTATTAAAAAAATAACTGGATTAAGAACGGAATAAAGAAAAAGGGAAGAAAAAAAGGTGGGCATTTGGAGAATGGAAGACCTTGAGGATCCAGTTGATGGCGTCCTGACGGGCAGTGGAGTCGAGGGAGCGGGCGTGGAAGCGGGAGAGGTAGTCGGGCTGGGGCATGTGGCCGAGCTCGGCGGCGAGAAGGGCGGCTACGGGGCGTTCCCCGGGGGAGACAGGAAGGGTCCACTCCTCGTCGACGGCGGCGACGCCGTCGTCGTCCCACGAGGCCACATCGTCGGCGTCCTCGGCGCAGAACAGATTAGAGGACGCGGTGAGAAGCTCCGGGGTGAGCACCATCGGAAAGGGGAGAAGGAGGAGGAGGGAGAGAAAGGAAAACGGGGGATGAAGGAAACGGGGAGGTCAGGGGGATGGCATTCGCGTTTCCCGGGCTGGGGAAACGGTGGAGGAGACGGAGGCGGGTGGTCCGGGGGGAGGCGGAGCAGCCGGCGGCGGCGATGGGTTTGGGCATGGAAGAAAGGAAGGAGGAGAGAGAAAGGTCCCCTCTCTCTCTCTCTCTCACTCTCACTCACTGTAGCGCGCTCGCTAGCTCACTTTCTCTGGAGCAGTGCTGGCTGGCTTTTGACGGCCGGTTTCGGATGGGAAAATATATTGCGTGGACCGAAGGGGGGGAAGAGACGTTTCTCTTGCGGTATTTATATAATCCTTATATTTTGTGTTGTTATTTAGATTTTTTTCTATTTTAAGGTAAAAATTGTAAAATGACCTTTTTGCCCGTTGCGTTTTAATTGAGGATTTGGAGCTGTTGATCTGTTAGCTCGGTTCAGTAGTTTTAATGACTGTGGCAGATAATCCCAGCCGATCATTTCTGTAGCGGTGCGCCAAGATAAGTGTGCAACGGATGAGTCCACAAGATATGAAATTTTGATTTGATAGCTGGAAAGAAAAAGAATATTATGGAGTAATGTGATTTGTTTGTTAGTGTTTTTAGTAGTTAGGGTATAGCAAAACCATAGTTGTCATCCAAGAACCATGACAATCTTTTTTTAATGCTCATAATAGGTGAATGCAAAGAGACATCAGGAGCCATGATGCAAATCAACAGCTAAATGCTCAATTCAATAACCATAAAGCAAAACATTTGATGCCTATAGTGTGAGAATTTATGCGGGCGTTTATTTACCAGTTATTCACCGGATAAATTTTGGGTATATATATATAGAATCAAAGAACCTAAATAATATTTTCTAACTAGTCCTTTTAGATGAAGTTCTCGGTTCTTGGTAAAACCAAACTCGATATCTAGTTGATAGGTGAAGAGGGCAATTGGAGTTGCGAAATCTGATAGTTGAAATAAAAAAAAATGCAGATTTGGAGCTAAGCATCACTTGATGCACCATGTTCAGCTATGAATAGGGAAATTAATTAGGTAAATTGCCTCATTGATACTTGGCAATGAGGAAAGTCTTATACTTAAAATTCCATGGATGGTACATATGCTACAAATCAATTCTAAGATTTCTCAATAGGGTGTGGCTATAGAAACCAAGTTACGAATCCAACCCATGCCAACTGATTCTAGTCCCCTTTTCATCCTTGGCCGAGTGTGCGAAGACCATGTAATCCCAGTATATGGCTGATATGGAAGCTCCTCCACTCAGATCACTTTTAGCATTACTAATTTATAAATTACATGATAAATTTTAATATATCTAAATAGGTACATTAATCATCATTATTTTCTTGGGTCTAATATTAATAATCATTGTTGAATAAACAAAATTAACTAAACTCCCAAAGTGATTTATTAAATACAGGCTCATTATTTAAACATTCGTGTGTAGATCTTTTTCTTAAATATATTAAAAATGTAACGCCTACACCCGAACTAACTCTCATGTTAATTCCCAATACATGCAATGTAAATCCAATTGTCGCCCAAGTGATCAAGAACATAAGTTAGGAGATCTCATCGGATCCTCTTTGACCCTAATATCGTTCACTGATAAGGATATGGTGATGCATAATAGGTCTGGCTTTGATATCATCATCAATTCAAAAGTTTAAATTATTAGGAAGGGGACCGATCCAAGCTGATAAATCCACATAGCAACTATTTTATGAGTCAGTGTCCGACTATGACAGGGTACCTCTATGAGAAATTATTTTGTAGGGCTATTTTCATGTGTTCTTTTAACAAAACCTCACCAAGGAGCATTAAGGGCAGGAGGAGCAGCTGTAATGATACGGAGAGGCGAGTATATGACATTGTAAGGAGACCGGACAGAGCTGAGGCTGGAGGTGGTATCAATGGGTGAGGTTGTGAACCGTTGGATGTCGGCAGTGGATTGACCGGAAGACTGTTCCTAGAATCGCTCCTGTCTCCGTCAATGGAGTACTCATTTATTTGGTTTGCTCGCCTATTAATGGAGTGGGTTGGGAGCTAAAATTATGTGCAGCCATGGTTAGCTGGGCGTTTGACCGCAGGCCTGCATATCTTTGCGTATGTGCAGCCATCAGCATAGCTGTTACCAATTCGTAATTGACAGTTGTTGTGCATAGTTTATTTGGAAGAAGAGTGGATTTCATGCCAGGATAGTAATTTGCTATTTAAAATTTAAATTTGGCATAAACGAATTTGAATTATAAATAAGTCGGCCATTTCAACCTATTTATTAAATAAATTAAATTTAAATTTAAATTTTTGACTTATTTAATCTATTTTGACTCATTTAATAATTAGATCGAGTCATCTATTTAAAACCTATTTAATTTGTTTAAAATCCGCTTAATCTATTTCTTATCTATTCTATCCGACCTGCTGTTTAACCTATTTAAATCCATTTAATCCATTAAAAATCAGTCTAACCTATCTAATAAATAGATTATATGAGTCGGATCGGATTATTTATTTAATAAATAGCTCGGTTTGAGATTTGAAATTTTGATCCGTTTAATAAATAGGTTGGATTTAAGTTGATAAATTTTTAATCCGATCTGCATCTAGCCTAATTTATATTTGATCCGATCTAACCGGACTGCCACTCCTAATTTCATGGATAGCTATAATATTGTATTAACCCAAATTATTACGAGAGAATCCACATATATATATATATATATATATATATCTTTTATTTAATATTTTACTCACATTTTTCTTTTGGAGACAAAATATGCTGACATGGTGATAGAAAAAAAAAAAAAAAATTAAAGACATGCGCACCCTATACTTAGAGGCTAGTGTTCTGCTAGCAATTAATGGGTATTTCATGGATGATAAGGTGAACTAGAGAAATACTGTCACGAGAGTAAATTAAACAAATATTGACCCACAAATGCAAGCTGGAAGAGAGCATGTGGTCGACAAAGCATATAGGCAAGTTTCACCTATGCATCTGTACCATCATATGCTAGTACTATTCACCTATCATGTACTAGGGTTGGCATTTCATTTTTTTTTTCTTTCCATAAGCTTATCCTCCAATATATTGATCCAATTTGGTTCCACCTAGATCAAGCTAGATCTATATCCAACTTTCCCTTTTCTTTTTTGAAAAAAGATAAAGATATGAACTTAATTTCCTCATCCATGAAGCATCTGTGTTTGCTCCAAAATCTTAAGAATGGAATATGCCATGAGTACAGGTGCATGAGTGTGAAGAAAAGCATGCGAATCATTTGCATACGATAAAACTAATGAAGGAAATATGTACACAATCTTGTGATTCTTTCTCAGTAAACAACAAGCACATGGATGATGCCGTGGGCTTAAGGCATAATTGTTTGACTGTAGTTTTGTCGATTTGTTGATTACATAATTATTGAACACAGTGACAGTTTTATGAGGTTAAAAAGCCATAAACGGATAATAGGGAAAGACCTTTTAACAATTCGTCAACTTTACTTCTTATCAATGTTGATTGTCTATTTTTTGGAATAGAATGCATGTATTCTATGTTAAGAATATTTCCTGAAGATTGGAGTTCTATCCTGCTTCCGATATTGAGGATTAGGAGGATTTTTCCTCGAGGGTGGAAGCAGGGCCGGCACAACATTTACGCGACTGAGGCAGGGGCCTTAGAAGGCCCATCGCAAGAAAAGCCTCAAAGATAAAACAGAAAAGAAAAATGCCCCCTCTAGTGAGTTCGCTTTAGGCCGGCCCACTGCAGGAAATACCGCAAAGACAAAACGGAAAGAAAAAAAAGGCCGCTATTAGTAAGTTCGTCTTAAGCCCCTAAATGCAATGAACTACTTATGGGTGGAAATTCAATCCATTCCTAGAATTTGGTGTGGGAGTACGACCTAGTCTAAAATTGCAATCTTTTTGTAGTTTCTTGAATTTATTCATTTTTCAATCTAAGACAATTCTTTCATACTTTAATCAAAATTTAGGAAGTTCTCCTAATCGAGGTACTAAACCTACATCATTCACTAATTCTACCAACCTAAATACAAGTTCAACAAAATCACATTTATCGACTAAAATTTGGATGCCATGTGAAAACACCTTGCCACCCTTATTAGTGGTGCAAGGCACAACTTAGACTTGATCTATATTGGATGCATGGATGTGACTTATCTATGCACTTTGCTTCAATATAAAATGAGTTGGTAATAATGTTCCATGGTTATCTTAAGGTTTGGTTTATCTCACCAAGGTTAGTTTTACTTGATTTCCATCACTCATACATGCAGCTTGATCTTTTACTAGAATTATCCCCAGGCCCTGCGTTTTTCTGAAAAAATAAACAAAGGTTGGACAGTCGAATGATGGCATGACCCATTTCACTTACTAATATAAGAGATCAGAGTCATTGGACCAAGCCCAAACAGTGAGCCCAATTGCACTGGGGTTGGATTTCATGCTTTTCGGTGCAGCCTATAAACGCCTCTATTGCAATAATATATTGTACTTTAAATTCATCAATCTATGCTTTTGCTTGCAATAACTTAATCTTTATATTGGCACGTACCAAAACTGCATCCCTGCTTGAAATAATTTACACTAGCAGTGTAAGTAGGGTTACTTTTTAGTATCTAATATTGTTGGTGTTGCTGCTGCCCATGTTCTTATCATTATTACCAGTATTTTTATCATTATCGCTAGTGTTTTTATCACTGTCATTCATGTTATCATTATTATTAGTATTACTAATAGTAGAGTTAACCTTATCTAATTCTAGGTTGAAATAGTTTCAATGGGTAGGTTGTGGGTTGACAATTTGACCATGGGTCCATTGCAAGTCAACTGTTCAAGAGGCTAAAGACCTTGAGATATAAAATTATGATCCTCTTTGGAGAACCAGACTTCATCTAAAATTTGGCTCTCTTATTGAAGATTTCTAGCCCACGTTTCCTTGTGATCTAATATTTGGCCCACTATCTGAATTCCCTGGCCTTCATTTCCTTCTTCGTCTCAAATTGTATTAACTTGATTTCCTCTTATATTAAATCCTTAAATCTTTTCTTCCTCTTTATACCAAACATTCATGACTCCCATACATCCTTGTCCTTGATGGATGGCTAGCTAGCAATGAATCAGGACATCTTAGCAGCTAGTTGTTTGCAGAACGTTTGGGGAGTTCATAGTCACAAAATCTTGGAGCATCTGAGGCCTCTCCAGACCATCTTTCACTCAATATATGGAGCAGTGTCGTTGAGTGGATATCAATATTGAAGGAAAGGGAAATAGCAACATCGATGCAATCCTTGCAATGCCACCAGCTTCTGCCATGTTTTGCTGTTACATCTCCCTGATCTTCTGATTTACGAGAATCATTTGACCCACTAAGACCACCATGGCTACTTTGGGTGGGTTTGGGAGCTAGATTCACTATATCCAACTAAGTCTTGCTTGTGAATCAAAACTTTCAAAAGTCATAATGTTGTAATCTAAGGGTAATTATACAGAGTGAGAGGAGATAAAGTTGATGAAAGAGTTGAGATCTAGTTCTATGATGATTCCAACTAGAAGAGAAATCCAATCCTTATTCTGAAAGAATCAGCCTTAATAATATCAAAAAATAGATTCCTCATACCATAGTTTTGCACATGTTATGTGAGAGAAGGTAAAAAGAATTTTACTTTGTTTTCCTCCTAATTCTTCTTTTAACTAAAAGAGCAATTCAATTCAGTAATGAGGACTCAAACCTTGATATTATAAATAGAGGATCCGTAAGCAATTTTATTTAACAGAACCCCAATTTCATTTTTTTTATTTTTTATTATTTTATTTATGAGATATTCGAGTTGAGTGGGTATTAGAGACAGGAGTCCTAACTTTATGGAGCCCTAGTTCATGGTCTAGACCTAAGCAATACAAGTAGGTAGGAATAAAACTTTCAATCTTTTACCATGAAAGATGAGAATGTGAAGATTCTTCTCAGTCAAATTGAAGGAGAAGATTGCATAAAGCTTGTATTTCGATGATACATCCGCTTCCTACACTTGCATCTCTTATTGCAAACTATTTCTAACATCTAGAGATGACAACCAAAGAAAAACAAGACCAACACCATGAACTCAAAATCTATCACTTTGGCATTTCAAAGTTGAAGCACAAATCAAGATACCTGTGTGTGATGCAGATCTAGAAAGATCATTAGAAACTTATTTCACTATTTATGAATATATGAGTATCGAGAAAGTTAACCATTGTTTGCCTAAAGTTTTTCAGCCATGCTTTTACTTGGTGAGTTCTTATATAAGGGTCAATAATATTTCTAATTTGATATAGAAAAATTCAAGAGTTCGATTAAGCAGTAATTCCATCCTATTGCTCAGCTATGCAGTCCAAAAAAGGGGGGAGGGGGGGAATCAGATTTTTAAAAACTTATCTGATAATGCAGCAGAAAAGTTCTTGATAGAAGAATATAAACTTTAGCCGCAAACTAATAAGTAAATAAGCTGAAGATAAAAGTAAACAGATCAAGCAATGGAAATACATAAGATTTATTATGGTTCAGTGCCAACCCTACTCCTACGTCCACTCTCCAATACTTTCTTCTTGAAAATTTTACTATAATCTTTTTCAGATTACAATCCGATTGTTTTGAACAGGATCATAATCAACCCAGTTGATTTTCTTAGGAAATCAACCAAAATCTACACCGACTATTTTACTCGTTATTACAATCAACCTAGTCGATTTTTCAGGACAATCGATCGCAACCTAGCTATTTTATGGGTACAACCAAATCTTACAAACCAACTGATTTTCACGGTGCCAGCCACACCAAAAACTCCACATGAGTTTTTTTAATCTTGTGCACTAAACAAGGATAGAAAAATACATACATAATAATGTTTACAAAGGTTGGATAGATGCCATTGAAGCTTAAGTTAGATTGCTTTGAAAGTTGAGATCTTGGTGAGTAAAATTCAGTTCGTTCTCTTTTTTCCTTTCTTACTCGCTCTTGATCTTGTGATATAATTCAATGATTGGCAGTTAAAGCTCTCTCTCTGTGGATGTTTGGAAGCTTAATCTGAAGTGGGAGGAGGCTTTGAATGGTCACTTCTTAAATTGATTCTCAAACTGAAGCTCAAGAAGTAGTGTTTACTTGTATTCCTTTTTCTTTACCTCATTTACTCAATCTTCTTAATCCATCTACTTCTTCAATTCAATTTGGAAACATTTATAGCTTAAAAAATTATTGGAGAGCCATTTTTAGCTGTTGGAGAGGAGAAACTAGCCATTGCGAGTGAGTATGGTCGTTTTATTTATGTAGAAAAACTAGCTATTATTGTTGTCAGGCGCAAACGCGTTGACTCGAATTTTTCAGGAGTCGACTCATGATCTTAGGGGTTGACTCATGAAACAATTGTTTTTGACTACTTTCTATTTTCGACCTGTGGTTTTTTGGTGTCGACTTTTGGAGATTTGGGGTCGAATCCTCCACTACAAAAGCTTCTAAAACACTTCAAATATTTCTCCAACTTTAAGATTTGTTCTTCTAAGCCTCTTCTGGCTTCTATAACCTTTCAAACTTACTAACCTTCCTATAAAATAAATTGACTACTTCACAAAATTATTAGTATTATACTCAAATATTTTGTACTTATCAAAATCAATTCATTGAGTCAACACATCGAATTGATCATGAGGCAGTTCAGTGGATCAAGTGGTAATATCTCTAGCAGAAGTTGATCAGTTTGTCAGTTTGACTCAGAATTTTTTATATATTTCATAATAGTTTTATATATGTTAGTGGTTGTTAATTAACTAAAAGTGCATTGTAAATAATTTATTAGTATTGGGAGGTGTATAATATTGTTTACCTACTTTCTTAAAAAGTTATCTTTAATGCTTATTGGTTATTACAGGGATAATAAATTTAACGAAACTTGATTATATATTAAATTTTTATATAAAATTTTTGATGGATTAAATATGTTATATCCAACTTGATTTTGTTCGATACATTTAATGAACAAGTTATATAAGTTAAGATAGTTTAACAATAAAATGAAAATAGTTCTTGATACAAAATTTGCTATCAATATTGTACGCAATGCACCATAATCAAGTAATGGTCCATGATGTAATTATTGAAAATTTGTATGAAAGTTGATTAACCAAGAATTTGGATCACTATTCCAATCTGATTTATAGTAAAAATTTATGAAAAATATAAAAATTGCTTATAAAAAATATATAATATAAAGTATTAAAAATATTCTTTATTAGATACCATTACTTTTTAATTATAGTATGAGTAAGAAGATTCGTGAATTATCTACTTTAAAAGGACTTTAGAAAAAATATATATGACTATATAAATATGTTGAAATTATTGAACTCTTAAATATTTTCAATGAAAAGTTTTTAAAATATTATAAAGAATAAAATGAAGTATTTGTTTTTTATTTTCTTTCAAAAAGAAGAGGATTGAATTTTTGAAAAATAAATAATTATTAAAATTAAAATACCATAATATATTTGAAATAAGTATGTTTTATAATATGAAGAAAAGAGGATTGATTTTTTTAAATAATTAATTATTAAAATTAAAATACCATAATATATTTAAAATAAGTATATTTTATAATATGAACGAGTTTTGAATAAGTATAATAAACCATAATTTAATGCTAGAAGTTAAAATTATCATAGTGGCTAAGTAGTAAGCAACAATCCAAGAAATCTTAAGTTGGATTTTCTGTGTAGATGTTTAATTAAAATTGCTAATCTGATCGGATAACAAATACCGAAATGAATCCGGTATTTGCTGCAGATTTGACCGCTATGGTAGAGCTTTTTCTATTGTAGTAGTCCCGTCGGAGTTGGACTTTTCAAGGTCCGAGTTTGAAGGAGAGACTACTTCTGGGCTTTTCTTATCTGGATCAACTAGGAAATTAGAGTCCCATTAAAATTGGCCTCCTGCTTGGCTATGTGTCGGCCCATGATAGATAAATCAAATTTAGGCCACATTAGCATTTAATATTTAGTTTGCAGTATGGCAACTATAGTTAGAGAGCAAAATTGTGGATAGTGTATTGATTTAGATATTGTTCACACATAAAATAAACATGGACATCAACCAACTGTATTAAATGATAAATCTAATATCATAAATGACTTAATTGATCACTTGATACTTGGAAGGCTCATGGTTGGCCACTTGCCACTGGATACTCATAAAAGAAGCCATTAGATAATTATTGTTAGAATTAACTATATAAAAGGAGTTATTAAGGCAACACAAAGTCATGGATGTTTGACTCTTAATACAAAACATGTTTGATATCAACATCGACGTGGATAAGACTTCTAAGCCTCTCCAATATACTCTTTTATTTTCTCTCTCTTCAGAGTGTACGTATGCTAAATTGACCTACTCTAAAATTTATCTTTTTGCTCAAAATTATTCTATCTTGGTATTTTCTCAATCATCTTGAATCATTTTACTTCCTTATAATAGACGAATCCTATAATATATCCCCTCATTATTATATGAATGATTATCACTATATTACTCGCATTTTTTGTTATAAGAAAAATTGTTTTTATGATGCATTGTACAAAGAGAAAATATAAAGATATGTCATGGTTGTAATCAAAAGAACCAGCAACTCAGTTGTGCCACATGGATGAATTACCTAATGCACTGAAGCAATCGTTAGATTGCACGATAGAATTTTATGTTCTCGTTGCTTAGACATGAGTAACTCTCTACTTCTCATTATTTTTCCACAGTAGCATTGCCGATGCTTTTGCGACGCTTTAGAAAATGTCAAAAATCTTACTAGAAATGCATTTTCGCATTGGAAAATCTATTAAAAAGTATCGGCAATACCAGATGTTCCCGTAGTGATAGCATGCTTGGTCATCAAATCAAACTATTCTTCAAAGGAAAAAGATATGGTACAACTTGAAACAAATGAGAATTAGTTTTATAACTAGGAGTTTACTTAATCTTTTAATACATCTTTTGGGAAGTTTACCTAAGTAGAATTGAAACATTTTAAACTAATTCTTCTTGTGCTTACGGCACAAACCTTGCCGATAATTGCATAATTCCTATCTAATTGATTAACATGTATTGGATATAGCAGTTTATCTACGCCCTTCATACTCACTGATTCATTCGAAGATCTTCCGAGCATGTTCCATCGTTTCATCAAACATTACCCTAACACAACCATGTGTAGATGTAGCATCTCCATATGAAATTAATTATTTTTTCTGCACAAAATTAATTATTTTGGTCTCAACAAAATGTTCTTAATGGTCGTAGCGTGAAACACATGAAATTATGGGACCACTCTGAAGTCCACTGTGCTGAAATTGAGCCTGCCAACCCAAAGGCTCGACCCACTTTATGAGGCCAATACCCCGCGACCTGCCTACCTACCGACCCCTTCCCAACCGCCACATACGTTCTTCTGCCGTCCATGTCAAAGCCTTAATGGAACGGCAACAACCAAACTTGTGATTCCCAGGAGCCAACCCTGGGTGGCTCATATATGGTCTCATGTTGGCGGCTCATGTGGACCGTTCTGATGGTGTTGAAAGTTAACCGTGTTCGATTACGATACGTAAGGATATTTTTTATTGACGAAGGGAGAGGCAAAGCCACCCAACTTTTATTAAAAAAAGATAGGGTTTATAAAACTTATTTATAAAAAAATAATATTTTTTTTAAATAAAAAATAATACTCTACTATTCGGCTCTTCCTTCTTATAATCCCTATAAGGATAGTCCAATAATTTTGATGATTAATTTGACATTCGGTATGTGCTCTAATGGGTGGAAAAGTCTTAGTATGATCCAGCTCTGAGTCAAGTCAAATCTATTGGATGGTTAAACCCATCAACTACGCTGGAGGAATCACTTGGGGACCCCCCTTCCATTGAGAATGAGTTGTTTCTAGTGGATGGTATGATCATGGTCAGGTTCCTTCATGTGGACAAGTCAGTGCTCCTATTAGGATGATCGAGATTATAAGCCTCAACCCCCAACATGCCATACATAGAAACGATATTGTTGGCAGAGATTAGAATGCACTTGCTAGCTTTGGACATCTGCTCTCTAGCTCGCAAGTTACACAAGCTGGGATAGGACAATGCTAGTGCAATTTTTAAATGATGAGTCGAATTGCTGGTTCTTGAATGTTGGTGTAATTCTAGCATTGTAGGTTCATATTTGATATAAATAGATTTAGGTCATAAATGGATCGATCCATCTAGACCTATTTATTAAATAAATTAGGTTCAGGTTTTGGACTTTTGACTCGTTTAATCTTTTTTAACTTGTTTAATAATTGAGCCAGATTATGACCTGTTCTATTTAATCCGTTTAAGATATGTTAACCCATTTTTATCCCTTTTAACCCAACTTGCTTAAAATATTTAATCTGTTTAAAACCTACTTAACCTATTTAACTCGAATCGATCTATTAATAAATGGGCTATGTAGGTTGGTTTGGATTTAATGAACAGATTAAGACCAGATTTGAATTGTCAACTTTTTTAATAAAAAAATTTGTAGACCCGATAATGGACCCATATTCGGTCTGACCTGTTTGGATTATCACACAAAAATGACTAGATTTATATCAAATTCTTTATTAACACTTTCAACATGCCTTTTTCGTTTTATTTTATTTTTTTGGCAGGACACTTCCATAGACACCATCTTCCCTGATGGCTATATCTTATTTCATGCATCCAAAGCGTACTTTCCGCAATAAATTTCACTAGTACCGTTAATTAATCATGTGAGCTCAATGTTCAATGACGTGGCACTGATGTCTCATCTTGAAAATCACAACATAGAATTTACCTTGTTCCAAAAATTTCCTTCCATTCCCATTGGCATCCATGGAAGTAAATTCAGTGAAAAATTTTGGAAACTTGCTCAGCGGTCACCGAACTTTAACATTAAATCCCTGTTGACCGGTTGTTTAACAACCGGTCCATATATATTTTAACATTGCTTTATGGGACAAAAATGCCCCCGCCTCTCCCATTCCCACCGAAGAAGGAGAAGAAAAAGGCAGCCGCCGGCCACGGCCCACCCCCTCCCGCGCCCGCCGCCCGCCCCCTCCCGCACCCGCTGCCTGCCCCCCCGGTGGCCCCATCCTGCGGCCGCCACCGTCCGACCCCCCTTCCGTAGCTGCCGGCCTCGCGAGAGGAGAAGGAAGAAGAAAGAAGGAGAAGGGAAGAAGAGAAGAAAAAGAAAAGAAAAAGAAAAGAAAAAAAAGAAAATGAAAGAAAAAGAAGAAAAAAAATAGAATAAAAATAAAAATAAAGTTAACTGTGTTCCTAGACAAGTTAACTGTGTTCACAGACAACTTAACTGTGTTCACAGACCTGGAGTCGACCCCTTAACAGCACGAGTCGACCCCTGCTCACCTGGAGTCGACTCTCAGGCTTTCCTAGACAAGTTAACTGTGTTCACAAACAAGTTAACTGTGTTCCTAGATAACTTAACTATGTACCTAGACAACTGTGTTCCTAGACAAGTTAACTGTGTTCCCAAACAACTGAATTGTGTTCCTAGACAACTGTGTTCCTAGACAAGTTAACTGTGTTCCTAGACAAGTTAACTTTGTTCCCAAACAACTTAACTATGTTCCTAGACAAGTTAACTGTGTTCCCAAACAACTTAACTGTGTTCCTAGACAACTGTGTTCCTAGACAAGTTAACTGTGTTCCTAGACAAGTTAACTTTGTTCCCAAACAACTTAACTATGTTCCTAGACAAGTTAACTGTGTTCACAGACAACTTAACTGTGTTCCTAGACAACTGTGTTCCTAGACAAATTAACTGTGTTCCTAGACAAGTTAACTGTGCTCCTAGACAAGTTAACTGTGTTCCTAGACAAGTTAACTGTGTTCCCAGACAACTTAACTGTGTTCCTAGACAAGTTAACTGTGTTCCTAGACAAGTTAACTGTGTTCCTAGACAAGTTAACTGTGTTTCCAAACAATTTAACTGTGTTCCTAAGCAACTGTGTTCCTAGACAAGTTAACTGTGTTCCTAGACAACTTAACTGTGTTCCCAGACAAGTTAACTGTATTCCCAAACAACTTAACTGTGTTCCTAGACAACTGTGTTCCTAGACAAGTTAACTGTGTTCCTAGACAAGTTAACTGTGTTCCCAAACAATTTAACTGTGTTCCTAAACAACTGTGTTCCTAGACAAGTTAACTGTGTTCCTAGACAAGTTAACTGTGTTCCCACCATGGGGGCAGGGGCGGAGGCATTCTTGGCGGCGCGGCCGCGGGAGGGGCTCGGGAGGAGGCGAGCCGAGCCGGCGGCGGCCGCGGGAGGGGGCAGGCCGCGGTCGGCAGCAGCCGCGGCTGGGAGATTACAGTTTGGAAAGTCTCTGAAATTCTTCTTCTTCGGAAGGATGGGAGATCATGAGGGAAGGGGCATTTTCGGTATCTTATTTCAAAATAAAAGGGGCTCAGGGACCGGGAATTACAGTTTGGAAAGTTTCTAGACCGGTTGTTTTAGATTTAATTAACAAGGACTTTTTGTTACAGTGGAGTCTTTAGAGGGATGGGAAAGTCAATTACCCAAAAATTTATGCGGAGGCCTCACGCTCTCCCTTCGTAAGTAACAAAAATTCCGAGGTCTCCGTGATGCTTCCAGTCCAAACCCTTGGACTTTCAGATCAATGAGAATCCAGTTCGTGGACTGTAGACTACTTCTGGCCTCCGCCAACCCCAAGGACCGGTTCACATTTTAAAACCACGCAGGATCAGGTAACGTCCAAGGCATCTTCCCTCTTGGAGACAACCTCCAAGGTCTATAAGTCTTGGCATTCCCCCGGAGGAAGAGCCAAACTCACCCAACTACGTAAGTTTCTCCATCAGCAACCGCTAACTACTTGGAGTTGCCATCACTTTTCCTCTTCACCTCCTCTCTTCTCTCAGCAGCAATAAAGTTTCCACCACTGGTTGGTCTTTTTGCACTGTTGGGCATTCGGAGAGTTGTCGTGACGCATCGAGCAATAGTTGGTCAGTGGAATAAGTTTTAGGCCTTCTGGAAGTAAGAGATTTCTAAAGATAAGGGTTTGGTTCTTAATTTGATCCTTTCACCAGCTGGTTCTCCAAGTTTCTGGCCGAGTGTCTTTTAATTATCTGAAATGGATTTCACTTTGTGTGTTTTCTTTTGTCAGATAATATGAGCTTGGAGGATTCCATGGCGGTTTCTGCCGTCGCATTCGAGAAAACTTGCTCTCTTGAAAGCTCTGGTGAAAGTAATGGAATGCAGTTGAGGGAAGGGGGCGTTAAGAAGGGAGTGGCCAAAGAAGTTAAGCGTGAGCTGGTGGATTTCGACTCCTTGCCGGATTATTTGAAGGACAACGAGTTCATCTTGGGCTACTATCGATGCGAATGGCCTCTGAAGGACACAATCCTCAGCATCTTCTCCATTCACAACGAGACCCTGAACGTTTGGACGTAGGTTCCATGGTCTCTAGTTGTTCTTTAGTTGTTCCATGGTCTCCAATAATTGTAGTAGTATATGAGAACGGAAGTAGTAGGACAATTAGAACAACAAATCCATGGCATTAAAGCTATTTCATATCTTTAGCTAGTATACGCATATGTTTTAACTCCTTCATAAAATCTACAACCTGGTGATCACATAACTGCTGTAACTTATCATGTTTCAGGCATTTGATTGGATTTCTTATCTTTCTTTCTCTGACTGCGCTCACTGCAATGATGATACCGAGAGAAATGAACGTCCCATCCATGCAACACTCCTCCAGTCTAGTGACGGAAACCAATCTTTCGATGGGGCAGCCTGGGGTCATTGCTTGCCTGCCCTCTCCACTTCCAGTGGATGAATCGAAGAATTCTACGCCAGCTTTATCAAGTTGGCATCTTCCTGAGCTTCTTGTCAACTGCTTCCCAAGGAGATTCTCCCATGCCAGAAACATCACCAATCCATGTGCTCTGGTACTTCCTCTCATACTCATTATCTGCAGTAAATGATGCTTGGCCTATTACTGTTTACTAGAACAAAATCATGAGGATTTGCATTTCCCTTCCAACTAATCAACTGGAGATTAAATATATAGAGACAAAAACAGAGCAAAGTGGCATACTTAACCAATAATATAATCTCCATCTAGTACTAATCATTCAATTTTATTATTCATAATCACATCTCTTATCCTCCGGTCCCCAATTTGTGCTGTTTAATCATGCTTATTTATCTAACTCTGCCAAGAAACAGCAGGAACCGAGAAATAATTCGACAGAGCGAAAAACAGAGCATGGATGAATACTTAATCAAAGAGCATAAGCTTCAACTAGTATATGAATAACAAGAAGTATATGTGAAGGCTAATAACTTAGATGATGCTACACAAACTAGAAGAACAACCATTTTTTTCCATGATGATTTCTTTGATAGCAGGATTTCTACAGAGGCCAGTAACATGTCCATTTTTATTGTAACGCAGACGAGCGTGACGAACCCCATGACCAAAATAACATCGCCGCTGCTCATGAAGGAGGTCTCTCGCTGGCCATTCTTTGCCTTCTTGTGTGGAGCCATGTTCTGCCTTCTCACCAGCAGTATATGCCACCTTATCTTGTGCCACTCCGAACGAATGGCCTACGTTATGCTGCGGCTCGACTACACCGGCATAACAGCCCTCATTGTCACCTCCTTCTATCCTCTAGTCTACTACTCCTTCCTGTGTGAACCTTTCTACTGCCACCTTTACATGAGCTTCATCACAGCCTTTGGGCTGGCCACCATCTCGGTCTCTCTTGTGCCTGTCTTCCAGACCGCAGAGTTCCGGTCTGTGAGAGCCGGGCTATTCTTCTGCATGGGAGTATCAGGACTGGTGCCCATAATGCACAAATTGATTGCATTCCATCGCCGGCCTGAGGCGATCCTCTCGACGGGGTACGAGTTGTTGATGGGTACATTTTATGGCCTGGGGGTTGTGGTCTACGCTACGAGGATACCGGAGCGGTGGATGCCCGGAAAGTTCGACATCGTCGGCCATAGCCATCAGCTATTCCATGTGTTGGTGATTGCAGGGGCTTACACTCACTATCTTGCAGGCCTGGTATACCTCAAGTGGAGAGACACTGAAGGTTGTTGTTTGATGGAATTATAGATTAGCTTTTGAGCCACCATTAATTCTTTTGCATGAGATTGGCAAAGCCTTTTCATCTTGTGCATGCCATGCAGACTAAAATCCTTAAGAAATGAGAAGTGTACTCCCAAGGGATGTTGGTGCTTGTGTCCAATTGGAACTCAGGCATTTGAATTCTCTAAAAGATTTAAACTCTCCTTTTCTTGCCCTGAATTTTAGATTGTGATGCAATGGAATGGATATCCATTTATAGATTGTGTTTTATTTAAGTTTTTTTGTTGGATCTTGATGTGGGTATGCTCCTAGATGCAATATTTGATATCAAAATATCAGCCTTATCCAAAGAATTCAATAACCAAGAGGTGGCATTTCTTGAAAGGGTTCTTAAATATGAAGTTAAGCAGTTTGCAATGGAGAATCCTACATTTTTCGCAATAACAGAGGGAGTGGTTGGAAATAGGATTTCTCTTATGGGCCAAGGTAAAGATCAGTATATGTTGTCTCAATTCCTATTTATGTTTATATATCTTTGTAGAGTACATTTCTTTTTCCTTAAAGGAACTTCTCATTGGGGTTTGCCTGGGCAATAAGGGATGTACTCAAAAATAGAGTTTAAGAGCTCCAAAAATATTTTTCTAGCTTGTGTTGGAGACTTAGAAGAGACAGGATTACATGGATTGCATAAGGTTTGTGCAGAGGAGAGAACTGAGCAAAGAAGCAACTTAATTTTGAGGGTTGGGTATTTGGTGTCAATTATTTGCATTATGTACTCTATAATTGGAACATAGTCGTAGTGGATACTCTCTTCTCCTCCATGCATGCATGCATGTAGGATTTGCCAAAATAACATCAAGCAATGTTTCTTTCGCTGTGTGATTTTGATTGTTATATGGGCATTTTTGTGCATAGTAGAGAGAACCGGCAGAGTAAGAGGTAAGGACTGAACGAGGGTTTTCGGATGAAGGGATTTGGGCAATGGAATTGAGGAGAAGGGCAGTGAGATTGGAGTCGTTTTCCTATTTCAATTGGTCGAATCATGGACCGTGACCCGGCTATGGAAGAAGTTGGATGATTGGGTCACCTGGTTTGAAGTTATTTAGGACTTTCTAAGTGCATTAATGTTATTAATTAGCTTATAGACCATTGTTTCTGTAATCAAGAATTTACAAGGATGTGGAAATTTGTCACTACCATATAATCATCATTGGTGCTAATAAGAATATACAGCACAAACAATGATGATAAACACTGCACCTAGCACCTAAATAATCCAAGGAATTAGGAATGACATGTTATGTTAAGCAATAAAAGCTCTATTAAGATGATTTCTTCTATTAATAAGAGAAATCATCAAAAATGACTACTTGCATAAAATTGCCCATTTTTGCCTTTGGAAAGATGGTAGATATGCCATCAGACATGTTGTTGCACTGTTGCATGATGAATATAATTGAACAAACAGCTGAAAACTAAGAAGCAAACACAAATAATCCATATTAGGGATGATGCATCATTAGTATGGGTGATGGTCTCCCAATAGGTATAACTTCTTCCATTAGTGCAAGAGATTAGTCAAAATTCATAGCTTGAAAGAAACTAGAAAGTAATTGCTTTTCAGGAAGATGGTTGACCTTTCAGTAACCATTTCATTGAACTTTGAGGTGATGGAAATAAGAAACGTAGAGCAAACCTAAAGTACTATACAAAACAAAACACCAAGCAATCCAAAGTGAGGATGAAGCAACATGTTTGTGCTATAGTTCCCTAGTCGGCATAGTTTCCTTCAACAACAAAGGAGACTTATCAAATCGGAAACTTACAAGGCATTGCTTCATTGTTATTCGTGTGGAGATACATGGTGAAACTTGCCACCAACCATTTCATCGAATAAGCTATCTTGAGCTATTAGCGAGTTGATAAAGATTGGGGTTAGAAATCAGGCTCGGCATAATTTTAAGCCGACCTTGGTTCAGCAATTTATGAGTCATATAGCAGAGACCAATAGAGAGGAGAAACTTTAGTAGAAAACATCAAGTAGAGACTAGGTACATCTTAAGGCCTGCAGAATTGGGTTGAAAATCTTATAAGAATTGGACATTATCTGTACAATACATATCTTCTAAATTATGTACACTGGCTAAGTCTAGTATTATAAAATATGAGGCCTGGCTTGTTCTATGTCATATGGACTTCTTCTAGTAGGATGGAGAAAAAAAAAAGACCGGTGAGGTCATTTTTCCCCTATGATTTTGGGCCAACCCACTCTGAAAAAAATCCTTTGAATACTATGCATATGGGTCAGCCTTCGCTTGCGTTCTTGTGAATGTTGATGGATTACATCAAATTATCCCAACATGCCTTTAGTAAAAAAGCATAAGGAACCTAGGATTGGGGGTTGAACATTACAATCATATCGAAATCAAATTATATGATTGATGGATGAAAAGAGCTTGGTCATGCACATGCATGACCATTCTTGGGTCTAAATCAATTTAGGAAAGCTAACTAGATGCACCTACGGAGGAACATGTATCCTAGGAACTTAGGTATGGGTTTGATGCTAGTTAAGTCGAAATCAAATTAAACATTCACGCACGAAACAACTTTGTTAGAGTAAATGGCTCATATTAAGTGGTATTTTTATTTGAGTGGTACACTGGTATTCTAACAGAGCATAGCGAAGCGACGGAATATGTTTATTTTTGGGATAATTATGCAGTGTTTTATTTTACCAGGGTTGCTGATAGAGATTGGGACTTTGAGGCTAAGGTTTAACTATAAATTTCTTGTAACCTTGCAGCTCTGATACCAGTTGTTGCACAAAACACAGGATCCAAACGGCGAACAGAATAATGCAGAAAAATACACTGTCTAGACTTCGGATCTAGCTTTGACCTCTCCTCACTAGGAATATGCAAGTAGGTTAGACATCCAAACTCTCTCAAACCTGAGTACTCTACCTCATTACCTATCCACACCTCCTCTACAACCTTACCATCTAGTGTTGTCTTAGGTGACCTGTTAATTAAGAAGCATGTTATATTCACTGCCTCTGTCCAAAAGTTTTTAGCAAGCCCTGCATTTAACCTGAGACACCGTGCTCTTTCTGCAATAGTCGTGTTCGTTCTTTCTGCCACACTATTTTGCTAAGGTGTCTTGCGTACTGTGAAATGTCTCTTAATCCCATACTACTCACAAAACTCAATGAACTTTGAATCTGTATACTCAGTCTCATTATCTGACTTGAGGCATTTGACCTTTCTTCCTGTCTGGTTTTCTACTTCATTTTTCCATAACTTGAATTTGGCAAACATTTCTAACTTGTGCTGCATGAAGTACACCCAAACTTTTCTCGAAAAATCATCAATAAAAGTTACGAAATATGTATGTCTACCCCGTGATGCTACTCTGACTGGTCCCCAAATATCTATATGAACATAGTCAAGAATACCCTCTGTCTTATGCGTGGCAGTCCTGAATTGAACCCTGTTATGTTTTTCAAGAATACAATACTTGCAGAAATCCAGTTTGTAAGTTTTAACACCCTTCAGGAGATTTCTTTTATGCAGTTCCAGCATATCACGTTCACTCATATGACCCAAATGCATATGTCATAAGACTGTATTATCAAACTCAGACTCTACAGCAGCAACTCCACCTATAATAGTAGTTCCTATTAACCTGTAGATGTTTCTTGCTACTTTCTGCCCCTTCATCACTGTCATAGTATCTCTACTAACCTTCATTACTTTACCTTGAGACTTGTGACAAAACCTGTTAGAGTCTAAGGTACCCAATGAAATCATATTCTTTCTCAAATCTGGAACATGTCTAACATTACACAATATTCTAACCACACCATCAAACATAGTAATCCTGATATTTCCTATTCTAATGACTTTGCAAGATGCATTATTATCCATCAAAACAGAACCAGAATTAACTAATATGTAAGTGTTAAAACAATCTTTATTTGGTGTCATATGATAGGAACATGCTGAATCCAGAATTCAAGAATCCGCGAGATGATTTGAACTGGATGAAACTGAAAGTATATCATCGTCACTGCTATCTGTGTCTTCTTTTACTATATTTGCAAACTTGGATCCTTCAGATTTGTCATCATCTTTACCTTTCTTTTTCTCAGGACAATTCCGCTTTACGTGACCCTGTTTTCCACACTTGTAGCACGTTATGCCCTTCTTTTTCCTGAATTTAGATGGAGATTTACTGTGATTCGACCCATTCCTTGTGTTGCTTCTTCCACGCTCCTGGTTACCCTTCGTACTAAGCCTTCTCCCTGAGAACTCTCATCACTGGATTTCTTCCTCTAATAAAAACCTAACAAGGCCCCAATGACGTCCTCTAACTCGGGGGTCTCTTTTCCCCATGTCAAAGTTGTAACCAAATTTCATACGTAGAAGAAGAGGGTAAAGAATGTAATAACATCAATACTTTGTCTTCGTCTTTGAACTTCACATCAACTCGCTGCAGATCACTGATAATTTGATTGATCACATTGATATGTTGGCTTAGATCAGGATCCTCCGCCATCTTTAGACCATACAATTTCTGCTTAAGATAGAGCTTGTTTGTCAATGACTTAGACATATACCGACTCTCTAATTCGACCAGATTGCCGCTGGAGATTCCTCGTCTATAACATGATACATCACGTCATTAGTCGGACAAAACCATATATTTGAAATAGCCTTCGTCTCCAATTTTTTCCATTCTGCATCACCCATGTCATCTGGTTTCTTTCCATACAAGACCTTCACCATAACCTGTGATACTAATAGATCATTCATCCTCCTCTGCCATAGCCCAAAATTTTTAGTTCCATCGAACTTTATCACATCGAACTTCACAGAAGACATCCATGCCATCTTATTTTTTGTAAAATAAAATAAAAAAAAATAGGATCTGATGAAAAATAAAAAATACCAAATAACGCTCAACGTGGGCGAGATGTGCTCGGGGAAACTCTTTTTCCTTCGAATCAGGCGCGTGGCAGCGACGCACACGGAGTCGACGTCCTCCTCTCCTTGTCCCAGCAAGGAAACTCCCTGAACTAGAAACACTTTCCTCTCAAAAAGTCCTCACATTACACACGGGACAACCTCCTCCTTCAAAAGAGACCACGCACGGCAGTGGCACGAGACCGGACGGTGGCACGTTGCAACGACGGTTCCTCCTATCCGTGGGATCGTCTCGTGCGGCCTCCTCCTTGCTCGCATCTGGCCGGTCGAGGACACGGACGCAGGTGAAACAACAGTGGACGCAGATGTGGGTCTTCTCTCCTCTCCTCCGGCGGCACAATGAGGTGCTTCCTTGTGTTGGGAATTGTATCCTAAATGTCAATCGTCAGCATGTTGATGATTAAATGAATTGACAAATTAATAAAGTATTATTTGGCATTATTCATCATTTCATCTTCAAATAAACTCTTATATGATGAAGTCCTTAGGACTTATGTTATGATAAAGAAGGATTTATCTTTGAGTCCTTAAACTTGTTCGCGACCAAATGATATGTTGTTACTAGGACGACAACATTATCGAGATTAGGTCGTTGTGTGACATATACGTTGGTTGTCCTCTTAACCAAGGAGTGTGGAGACACTGGTATGCCATACAGGTGAAGTGTAGGAGTACATTTTACTGAACGTGACCAATTCCGGAATGCTCTACTGTCAAGAGATGTTCCGAGTGGATATGGGTATAAGTTTGACCCTCTGACCTGAGATCGCAACCTGTGACTAGCAAGCAACTCACTGTACTTTGGTACCGGACTATCTGAATTTCTAATTCAGTGACGGAAGGTCACTGGGTGCAGTCAAGTACTTGCGTAGTCAGTTGTGAGTCGAGATGGAATTGACGCCTCCTGAAAACAGAAGATAATGTCTTGTGATTAATTTAGCAAAACCTTGGCCAGGGTAATCCCAGTGAGGAGTCACGGGATATCTAAAGTTAATCACATAATGGATGTACTAATTATAGGGTTGACAGTGAGCTCTAAGTCATCCTGGCATTAGGAGTCAAAGGGATTGAATTATACAGTAACCATAGTCTAGGGTTCCAGAATATTTGCTTCGCATATATTCGGCCTATCCGGACGTCGGGTACCATTGCTAGATGGTCACATCGATTAGTATAGGAAGACGTTCCTATACTACCGGCTTAGGTTCGAACCTATGAGGTCACACGCATAGAAGTTTCTAGGTTGATCAAATGGCTGATTGATGATTAAGAATCATTCAGGGGTAATTTGGTCAATTCGATTGACAAATTATCCTAAGCAAAAGTTGCATTAAAATAATTATTAAATTATTGGAGGACTAATTAGCAATTAGATTGCTAATGAACTCAATTTGATTGAGTAAATTGGGCTTAGGTTGAGCCAAATTGAATAGGACTCAATTTGGGCTGCATCAGGGTTTGACCTAATTGGATTGGGTTCAACCCAAGTAGATTGAGCTTGACCCAATTGATGGGACTTGACCCAATTGGATTGGGCTTGATCCAAATCAATTAGAAGACCTTATTTGATGAGGATTATGAGTCCAAATAATCAGAATTGGATAAGGAGAAGAATTCCTAAATTTTAGGAACCCATCCTTATCTTCTTGGAGAAGAATGACACCTTAATTTATTCCCAATATTTTCTACGCCTATCCTCTTTATTTTTGGCCAAAAATTGGCGTGAGAAGAGAGGAGGCGTGGGGCTATAATTCCTATAAAAATGGTGCCTTAAATCTTTCTAGAAAGATTTAGATGAATTTCCTAATTTGTAGGGATTGCATGGTGCATGAAATAGGGTGGTCTGCGGCTGAACTTTGGATGCATGAATTCCTATCTTTTAGGAATCCAAAATGCACGAAATTTGGATATGTTTATCTCCTCTTAGCTGCCAAACCACCAGAATTTTTTGGGAATTTTATCAGCCAAATTAGTTGGCTAAATTAGGTGTGATACGTGGGGGGATCTTTTGGCTATAAAAGATCCCCATGCCTTGGGTTCAAGATATACCATATTTAGAGGTTTCAAAAAATAGAGTTCTTAAGTTTCAGATCTGATAGTTAATCATGCATGAAAGTTTTAGCATAATTGTTTAAACGATTCCGGCATAACCTATGTGTTCTTAAGGTGCTGATTTCTAGATTTGATCTTGTAAGCATGCATGAATTAAATTGTTTGATTCGATTTTTTCGCTGTGTTTTAAAACTTAAAAAAAACTACGTATGGCTTGATCCCCCTTATGAAGGGGTACGTAGGCAACCCGATCAGGTTCAGCCATGGTTTTAAAAAAATACAAAAAATCAGCATGCTTAACACCGAAGAACCTAGGATTCACTTTCAGTGGTATCAGAGCCAGGTTCATGTTTAAACTTTTATGTTTTAATTCTTGTAATTAAATCTGAAATCATTAACATATTTAGATTGGATCTAAAGTATTTTTATGATTGATTTAATTGCTGATTATGCATGATTAAGTAGATCTGAAATTTTGGATGCATATGATGCATGTTTGTGTTAGGATTAGTAACATGGATAAATCTGAAATTATAATATTATTTAGATTAGATCTAAATAAAGTTTATGATTTATATGATCTCTGATTTTAATGAACAAATCAGATCTGAAAATAAAAGTGAAAAAAAACAAATACATAAGATGTATGTTGTTTGTATTAATTCATGTTGTTATGTATATGTGATGCATGAACATTAAAACATAATGACTTAAACATGAATTAAATCTGATTACATGTGATTAATTACAAAAACTCAGATATGAAAATGTGTTTTAAGAATTGAAAGATTGTAATTAATATGTAATTAAAAAGAAATATGCAATGATCAAAACTTTCATAAGTCTAAACTTAATTGAGAATTAAGTGTTATGAAATAGAATTGTAACTCAATTAATTGACATTGCATAATTCTTTGGGCATATGGGTTAGCTTGAATCAAGTTCCTAGGATTGGGTTAGATCTAAGGTTAGAATCATACATGGACAAATAGAATTAATTGATCAAATCTAATTAAGTAGTAACTAGATTAGGTCAAGGAAATTCTAGGTCAATTTACAATAGTTGTAGATGGATCAAGCCCATATCTTTGATTAGACCAAGATGGAACTTGATTTAGGCTCAGAGGTGTAGCCCGAGTCATTTGAGTAATCAAATCGAAATTGATTAACCAGTCGGTGTCTAAGGTAAGTTTGGCAGTTTTGACCGGTGGTTTTTAATTGGGAGCTACTCGCACTGATTCGTCTTTGTCGAGTTAATGGCATATCCCTTCCACCGATCTCACTTACCTGGCCGACATGGTCAATCACATTTTGATTGGATCACTTAATGATTCGAGTTAGCCCATGCCTATAAGGAAAATCAGTTTGACTGATTTAGGTGCCTCTTTAACCGGTTTGAGTCTAATCTGATTTGGTGAAGTCAGTGGGAGAAATTAGACTAACCGGATCTTCTCATCTATCCTAATTATGAAATCCTCTAAAATTATTAGGTCCTTAAAATGAAATGGTTATGGGGATAACTAGGTCATAGCCTCCCATTAAGTTGGGTGATAATGGGTCCAATGTTTTGATAATTATTGGAGGCGCGACACGCCTGGTACTTATCAAGCATTGGAATTGTCATTCAATATATGATGAGTTAAGTGTACCTTCAATAGGCGGTCAGGTGAGCCGAGCCACACTCGGGCTTGGTCGTCTATTAGTTAATTAGACTTAACCCTATCATTTAATGGTTGGACCTGACTAGGGTATTCGGTGGAGGCGCCACACGCCTGCAGAAGAACCTAGGGCAAAATTATCACTAGAAGTTGCTTGGTGAAGCAACTGGTTTAGAACCTACCAATAGGTGCATATGGGTTAGCCGAGCCACACTCGGGCCTATATGCGATCTATTGGGTTCTAGTGCCCACTAAAGAATTAGGAGTAATTTTTCGAATTGGAGGTAGAGGCTACCAATTTGTACAAAATAGTGGGAGTACCTTTAGACTAAAGTCCAAGTCTAATGTGTTTAGTCAATTCATATACTAATAGCCAAATTTTCTTTTATACAGAAATGGCCACTAATTTGTCACTTCGCTCATTATTGGATAATGACAAGTTGACAGGTCCCAACTTCAATAATTGGTATAGGAAACTGAAAATTGTGCTAGAGCATGAATGGATTCTTTATGTGATAACAGATCCAGCACCTGAGCAGCCCGCTGCTAATGCATCAAGATCGGCCAGAGACACTTATCAGAAGTGGCTTAGTGACCGGATCACTGTTCGATGCATCATGTTGGCAGCAATGAGTGATGAGTTTAGTAGGCGTTTTGAGAATACGCAGCCGGAAGATATTATTCAAGTGTTGAATGAATCATTCGGTGTTCCTGACGACGTTGAGAGGCACAAAACTAGTTGTGCCATCTTCAGCGCCCGAATGAAAGATGGGACCTCGGTAACTGATCATGTACTGTACATGATTGAGTTGATCGAGCGTCTAAGCTCTCTTGGTTTTTCCCTTCATGATCAATTGGGGAAGGATGCCATACTAAACTCATTGCCTGGATCATACCGTCCTTTTCTCACTCATTTTCGTATGACGAAACATGTAGTGAATTATCACCAATTGTTGGGGTTACTACAGATGTTTGAGAATGATCACCAACTTCTTAAGAAGACGGTGAACTTTGTGGGAGGTTCATCCAAGGGTCGCCCCTTTAAGAAAGGGAAAAAGAAAAATAAAATCCAAAAGAAACAAGTGCACCATGCTCAGCCTAGTCAGAAAAAGAATAAAAAGGCTGATCAGAGCAAGGCGGAGTGCTTCTTCTGCAAGAAGCAAGGACATTGGAAGAGGAACTGTCCTCTTTACATTGCATCTCTCGATCCGAACCGGCTTAAGAAAAGTGGGCAATCAGTTGCCAATCAAGGTACTTATATGATAACACCTTGCAATTTTTCTATTTGTGATAATTCGACCTGGGTATTGGATACCGGTAGTCCTTTTAATATTTGCAGTTCGTTGCAGGGGCTACAAGTCAGTGAGAGGTTTGAAGAAGGAGAAAGGTTCCTGAATGTTGGAGATGGAAGATCAGTTCCAGTTCTAGCTTTAGGAATTCTTAAACTTGAATTTAGCTCTCATGTAAATGTCCTTAGTGATTGTCACTATTGTCCAAGTTTTTTATTGAATGTCATTTCTGTAGGCCTTTTGGCCAAAAATGGTTATGAAATATCAATAAAAAAGAATTATTGCAATATCATTTGGAATGGTGCTGCTGTAATGAATGGAACTCTGAGTAATGGCATTTACTTTTTGTCACAACCTGTTCATGTAATGTACAAGTCCAATAAGCGCCCTAGAATAGATAATGTCACGGATGTCTACCTTTGGCATCATAGGCTAGGACATATTAACAAGAATAGGATGAACAGGTTAAGTAAAGAGGAAATCCTCGATGTTAATGATTATGAATCATTGACAACCTGTGAATCATGCCTTCTTGGTAAAATGACCAAATCACCTTTTACCGGAAAAGGTGAACGAGCCAGTGACTTATTGACCCTTGTACATTCTGATGTATGTGGGCCAATGAGCACAAATGCTAGAGGTGGGTATTCATATTTCATTACGTTTACAGACGACCTTTCTAGGTATGGTTATGTCTATTTAATAAGACATAAATCTGAATCATTTGAAATGTTCAAATTATATCGTAATGAAGTAGAAAAACAAACTGGAAAGAGTATTAAAACTCTTCGATCAGATCGAGGAGGTGAATACCTCACCAGTGAGTTTTTGACATATCTAGGAGAAAATGGAATTCTCTCTCAATAGACTCCTCCTGGTACACCACAGTATAACGGTGTATCAGAAAGGAGAAATCGAACTCTGTTAGACATGGTTCGATCCATGATGGGGTTTGCTGATCTGCCCATATCCTTTTGGGGATATGCTCTTGAGTCAGCCTGCTACATTCTAAATAAGGTTCCAAGTAAGTCTGTAAATAAAACACCACATGAGATGTGGACTGGACGTAAGCCGATGCTCTCTCACCTTAGGGTTTGGGGGTGTCCAGCGTACGTCAAACGTTTGAAGACAGACAAACTTGAACCCAAGTCTGACAAATGTTTCTTTGTTGGTTATCCTAAAGAAACTAAAGGATATTACTTCTACTTTGCTAAAGAACAAAAGTTATTCGTAAGCAATAGAGCTGTTTTCTTAGAGAAAGAATTCCTTAGTGAAGGAACTAAAAGCTCTAATGTTGAGCTTAGGGAAGTTCAACATGTAGAAGATCCGACACCATCTACTGAACTAGTTGAGTCGGATTTGATTAGATCGGATCCAGAACCCATCTTAGATGCACCATTAAGGCGATCAGGTAGAGTACCACGTCAGCTGGACAGATACTACGGTTTCTTGGTCCGGGACGGGGATCCTGTCGAACTTGATGAAAATGATGAGGATCCGATCACCTATATGGATGCTATGCAGAGGCATGACTCTGATGCATGGCTTGGAGCCATGCAATCCGAAATGGAATCCATGAAGGTCAATGATGTATGGACATTAGTTGACCCACCCGAAGGGATTAAACCCATAGGGTGTAAGTGGATTTTCAAAAGAAAATGGGGCGCAGACGGAAAAGTAGAGACCTATAAAGCCCGTCTGGTTGCCAAGGGATATCGTCAACGTTATGGTATTGACTATGACGAGACGTTTTCTTCTGTGGCAATGCTCAAATTCATTCGGATTATGCTTGCGATAGCAGCACACTTAGATTATGAGATCTGGCAGATGGATGTTAAAACCACTTTTCTAAATGGAGATTTAGAAGAGGAGGTGTATATGATGCAACCTGAAGGTTTTATATCTGCAGATGAGTCTAAGGTGTGCAAGCTTTAAAAATCCATTTATGGATTAAAGCAAGCTTCACGGAGTTGGAACATACGATTTGATAAGGTGATCAAATCATATGGCTTCATTAAGAATGAAGAGGAACCTTGCATTTATAAATGGGCAAATGGTTCAGTTATTATATTTCTTGCTTTGTATGTGGATGACATTCTTTTAATCGGGAATGACATTCCTGCATTACAAGGAATAAAGGTTTGGCTATCATCTCAATTTGCCATGAAGGATTTGGGAGAAGCATCTTACATCCTAGGGATGAAGATCTATAGAGATAGATCTAGAAGATTGCTTGGATTATCCCAATCCACATACATTGATACTATACTGAAAAGGTTCAGTATGATTAATTCCAAGAAAGGCTATCTTCCAATGGGCCATGGAATTAACCTCTCTAAAAGGGATTGTCCGACAACCTCTCAAGAAAGAGAGAGTATGGATAGAATTCCATATGCTTCGGCAGTGGGATCTATAATGTATGCCATGACATGTACTAGACCAGACGTGGCATACTCACTAGGAGTAGTGAGTAGATACCAGTCTGATCCAGGTAGCAACCACTGGAAGGTTGTAAAAACCATCCTTAAGTATTTAAGAAATACTAAAGATCAGTGGCTTGTCTACGGTGATTCTGACTTAAAACTTGAGGGATATACCGATTCAAGTTTTCAGTCAGATCAAGATGATAGCAAGAGCGTGTCGGGATATATCTTCACTCTTAAGGGTGGGGCCATCTGCTGGAAGAGTTCCAAGCAGCATACAGTGGCAGATTCTACATGTGAAGCAGAATACATCGCAGCATCTGATGCAGCCAAGGAAGCCGTATGGTTGCGCAAGTTCATCACCGAGCTGGGAGTGGCACCTTCCATTGATGGTCCAGTTCCTATATTTTGTGATAACACTAGAGCCATAGCTCAGGCAAAGGAACCTAAAGCACATCAGCGGACCAAGCATATTCTGCAACGCTATCACCTGGTTCGAGAGATTATAGAATGAGGTGATATTGATCTTCAGAAGATTGACACAAAAGAAAATCTGGCTGACCCATTTACCAAAGTCCTCGGCATCAAAGAGTTCAACGAACACAAGTCGAAGATGGGTATTAGATACTGTGCCGATTGGCTTTAGGCTAAGTAGGAGTTGTTGGGAATTGTATCCTTATGGAGTGATTGATTAAAACCCTATTTGATTTTGATGAGCTCAAAGCATTTGAGTATATCTTTTGTTTACTAATGAATTCAATCGAGTGTTTCAGTGAAAATCTTGTCTAAAGTGTTTCAAGATTTGGTTCAAGATATTTTGGATAAGTTGAGAAGTCAGTTTGAACCAAAGTCTGAGACTCGAGTCGACTCCAGAATATTACGAGTCGACTCCAAGCGTATCAGAATCACTGGCACGGGCTCGAGTCGACTCTGGATCATTACGAGTCGACTCCGACTGAGAACAGACAGACGAACAGAAAGACTCAACTCAAAACCTGTCAGCGAGTCGACTCCTGAAGTGCGCGAGTCGACTCCGAAGCTTGCCGAGTCGACTCTGGAGTAGTATGAGTCGACTCCAGGGAGTTACAGACAGAAAAGTCAGAGAGCAAGTTTCGACCCTGAGAGCCGAGTCGACTCCTGAGGAATGCGAGTCGACTCCGATGGTTGGCAGGTCGACTCCAAAGAAAGCTAGAGACGACTCTCAGTTGCATTCAAGGCAAAAGTCAGAGAACAGTTTTCGGACACTGAGATTCGAGTCGACTCCCGCAAAGCTCGAGTCGACTCCGATACAGCGCAACCCCAAAAAGACAGAAGACAGAATTGTTGTCTCTGAGACGCGAGTCGACTCCAAGACAGTACGAGTCGACTCCAAGGCAGCGCTACACCAAAATGGCAGAAGGCTGTGTTTCGGAAACTGAGCTCCGAGTCGACTCCGGAACAGTTCGAGTCGACTCCAAGACTGGACGAGCCAAAAGACAGAAGATAGGGAGTTCGGGCTCTGAGCGCCGAGTCGACTCCCAGGATTGTCGAGTCGACTCGAGTGAGCCAAATTGAAGAATAGCTCCATGAATTCCATGGGATGAGCCGACTCCGAAAATGCCAAGTCAGCTCCAGATGTTGGCGAGTCGACTCCGGGTCAAGTCGAGTCGACTCCCAGTCGAGGAGGTCACTTTAATTCAAATCCGGAACAGTTGCCGAGCCGACTCCAGAAAAGCATGAGTCGACTCCCGCTACAGCCGAGTCGACTCCAGATCGCGCGAGTCGACTCCGACCCCAACGGACACATTGTCAGGATGTGCAGATTGTGCAGAACGGGCAGAAAAAGGTGTCTAACGGCTAGTTTCCGTGGGGGATGGCTTAAATAGCCACAGAGGACTGTAGCAAGGTAGAGAAGCACTATTCCACTCAAAGAAATCAAGCATCCTTACTCTGCAAACTGGTTTTCAACAGAAAAGAAGGAAGAGCGCCATAAACTCCATCCAACTACCTCTTCCCAGCATTTAAAGAAGTCTCCTCCTGCCTTCAAGTCGACCAAACGTTCAAGAGGAGACCCAAAGTTTAAGAAGCCCTACTCTACTCCAACTCAAACGTGTTTGAGGGCTCTTAACTTCTCTTTAGTTTATATTGCTGTATATCTGCTTTTTAGAAGCTCTGTTTTTTTTCTGTTTGTCTTTGTTCTTTGGATCTTGTCTTTGCTTGATTCAATCAGGGGATTGAATCAAGGGTGTAGAGGTTGGTTGGTGAGCCGAGGGTAAAACCAACGTGTAAGGGTTCGATTGTGATCCCGTGAAAACAATCGGGGTGGTTCTAGTCGGTGAGCCTAGAAAAACCGACCGAGTTCGTTGTGAGCTCGTAAAACAACAAGTTGGGTTGTGAGCTTGTAAAACAACCGGCTGTAATCCAAGGGGTTATAGTGAATTCCCAAGTGAGACTTGGGGAGTGGATGTAGGAGCAAGGGTTAGCTCCGAACCACTATAAAAACATTGTGTTTGTGATTGCTTGTGTCTCTCTCTATTACTCTCATTTCACTCACAGCACATAGCAACTAATTAATCATCTTGCAAAAGTATTAATTAGTCATCCACAAACGTTTTAATTGCAAAATTATTTTAAAACCCAATTCACCCCCCCTCTTGGGTTGTCTATCTGGGCAACAAGTGGTATCAGAGCCTAAACTCTTCTACCCTAAGAGTAAAAGATCAAAATGACAACCCCATTTGGATCTTCCCACATTGAGGGTCAGTCCACCCAAAGACCCCCATTCTTTAATGGATCCGACTACTCATATTGGAAGGCTAGGATGAGAATATTTATCCAAGCCCAAGACTATGAGATGTGGACCATTATATTGAATGGACCATACATCCCATCCATCTATGTAGAGGGTGTCACTGTACCCAAACTAGAAAAGGATTGGGATGACCATGACTTTAGGAAGGCACAACTCAATGCCAAAGCAATGAATGTGCTCTACTGTGCATTAGATAGGAATGAATTCAATAGGGTCTCTACTTGCAATTCTGCAAAAGAGATTTGGGATAGACTTGAAGTGACCCATGAGGGCACGAATCAAGTCAAAGAATCCAAAATAAATATATTGGTTCATAAGTATGAACTATTTAAGATGGATTCTAATGAAACAATCACTTGCATGTTCACTAGGTTTACTGACATTGTCAATGGCCTAAAAAGCCTTGGCAAAAACTATACTAACAGTGATCTTGTCAGGAAGATTCTTCGCTGTCTACCAAGGTCATGGGAAGCCAAGGTGACGGCAATCCAAAAAGCCAAGGACTTGAACAAGCTTCCACTTGAAGAGCTTCTTGGATCCCTAATGACGCACGAGCTAACAATGAAGCAACACAGCGAAGAAGAATCCTCCTATAAGAAAAAGGTAATAGCTCTTAAATCTACATCATCTAATAAAGACTTGTCTTGCAGTAGCAGCAGTGAAGAAGAGGATCATGAGGGAGATGATGATGAGGCTCTTCTCGTGTGCAAGTTCAGAAGATTCATCAACCAAAAGAAGTCCTTTCATCAAAGGAGAGGCCCCTCAAATTTCTATCGCAAGGATAAGGGTAAGGAAAGGAAAAATGAGGGGATTGGATGTTATGAGTGCAAGAAGCCGGGACACATCAGAGCTGAGTGTCCTTTGCTGAAGAAGGGGAGCAAGTACAAGAAGAAGAAAGCCCTTGTCACCACCTTATCGGACTCCGACGCATCATCGTCATCATCGGATGAGGAACAAGAAGAAAAGGCCAATTTCTGCTTCATGGCCAATGAAAATGAGGTAACATCCGAAACGCATCTAGATTTTACCTTTGATGAACTGTATGATGCATTTAATGAATTAATGATTGAATATAAGGCTATAAATCTTAAGAATAAAAAGCTAAAGCTAGCTAATCAATCATACCTACATAAATACGATAAATTAGTTAAGGATAAGGACTTTATCACCAAAGAAAATTTAGAACTTAAGACAAGCAACCAACTCTTAATTCAAAAAACTAATACCTTGAGTAAAGATAATGAAAAACTAACTAAGGAAATTTCATAACTTAAAAACAATAAACAAATCTTAAACAAGAATCTCACAGAAGACTTGAACATTCTAAAAACAGAAAAACAAACACTAACTAAAGAACTTGAAAAATACAAACCTTTGGTTGAAAAATTTACATATAGTTCTGAAAAATTGAATATGATACTTAATAGTCAACGAGCGGTATTCAATAGAGCGGGTTTAGGGTATAAACCTAAACATAAGCAAAAACTTCTTAGTAACTTCTTTGTTAAAGCAGGGGAAAGTAAAACTAAGAAAATAACCTGCTTTTGTTGTGGAACTTTAGGACATAAAGCAAATGTGTGTAATTATAGGAAAGGGAAAACTAAAAGAAAAATTAAAAGGGTTTGGGTTCCAAAAGGAACCAACATTACTAACCATGAAGGACCCAAGAAAACTTGGGTACCTAAGATTATATGATTTGCTTGTGTAGGAGTGTCTTGCAGCCAAGGTCGATAAAAATTGTTGGTACTTGGATAGTGGCTGCTCAAGACACATGACGGGTGACAAGGATCAATTCTTCACCCTTGAAGCTAAGAAGGGAGGTGCTGTGACTTTTGGAGACAATAACCAAGGTCACATCATTGGTATAGGTAAAGTACAAATTACCCCTTCAACTTTTATTGATAATGTTCGATATGTTGATGGTCTTAAGCATAATCTACTAAGCATTAGTCAATTGTGTGATAGAGGTTATGATGTTATGTTTAAATCATCACTATGTATCATAACAAACCCAAATGACAATAGTTTAGTTTTTAAAGGAATAAGACGTGGAAATGTGTATGTTGTAGACCTTGAGGATCTTGCCAAACACAACCCATGTTTAGTTGTTAATGAAACTAAGGATAATGATGCTAGTTGGTTATGGCACCGCAAGTTAGGTCATGCAAGCATGGACACAATATCTAAACTAGTTAAAAGAGATTCCGTGATAGGCTTGCCAAAACTAAAGTTTGAAAAGAATAAAATATGTGAAGCTTGTCAATTTGGCAAACAATTTAGGAACTTATTTAAATCTATAAATTGTGTCTCTACCTCTAGACCTCTAGAACTACTACACATGGACCTATTCGGACCAACTAGAACGACAAGTCTAGGTGGAAATAAATATGGTCTAGTTATCGTAGATGATTATTCTAGATACACTTGGGTCATGTTCTTAGCTCATAAGGATCAAGCATTTTCAGTTTTCAAGAAATTTCATAAAGAAGTAACCAATGCTAGAGATACTTCAGTCATAGCAATTGGAAGTGACCATGAAACCGAATTTGAAAATTAGTTATTTGATGAGTTCTGTAGTAAAAAGGGGATAACTCATAATTTCTCCGCACCTAGGACACCACAACAAAATGGAGTTGTGGAGAGAAAAAATAGAACTCTAGAGGAAATGGCTAGAACTATGTTGTGTGAAAGTAACCTCCCTAAGTACTTTTGGGGAGAAGCTATCAATACTTCATGTCATATATTAAATAGAGTTCTATTGAGACCCATTATAAAGAAAACACCTTATGAACTTTGGAAAAACAGAAAACCAAAGGTAAACTATTTTCATATCTTTGGATGTAGGTGTTTTGTTCATAATAATGGGAAGGATAATCTAGAAAAATTTGACTCTAAATCTGATGAGGGTATATTCTTGGGATACTCCACAACTAGTAAAGCCTATAGAGTCTTTAATAAAAGAACCCTAGTTATAGAAGAATCCATACATGTTGTTTTTGATGATTCTAGTGATATTTCTTCTAGCAAGAGAGTTAATTTTGATGATGATGCTGAAATTCTTGAAGAAAAGATAGATGAGATGACATTACAAGATGATAGTCAAAAATTAATTGAAAATGCATCATCAAGCCAAGAGGCTATTATGGATCATGGGCTGACTAAGGCTTGGAGGTTTGCTCACGGGCATCCTAAGGAATTAATTCTAGATGATCCATCTCAACCTGTTAGGACTAGAGCATCCCTTAGGAACTTAAATAATCATCTAGCCTTTGTCTCACATTTTGAGCCCAAACACATAGAAGAAGCCGAAAAAGATGTAAATTGGATAAATGCAATGCAAGAAGAATTAAACCAATTTACTAGAAACAAGGTATGGAATCTAGTTGAAAGACCTTCTGAATATTCAATTATAGGTACCAAATGAATTTATAAAAATAAACTTGATGAAAATGGAATTGTAATAAGGAATAAGGCTAGACTAGTAGCAAAGGGTTATAATCAAGAAGAAGGTATAGATTTTGATGAAACCTTTGCTCCTGTAGCTAGACTTGAAGCAATTAGACTTTTACTAGCATTTGCATGCTCTAAGGACTTCAAATTATTTCAAATGGATGTAAAAAGTGCATTTTTAAATGGGTATATTAATGAGGAGGTATATGTAGAACAACCTCCTGATTTTGAAAATCATCAATACCCTAATCATGTATATAAATTGAACAATGCACTTTATGGTTTGAAACAAGCACCTAGAGCATGGTATGAAAGACTTAGCAAATTCTACTAGATCATGAATTCTCTAGGGGAAATGTAGATACAACACTATTTTTGAAAAAGGAAAACAAAGATATGTTATTAGTGCAGATTTACGTTGATGATATTATTTTCGGTGCTACTAACAATCGCCTCTGCGAAGAATTTGCTGACTTGATGCAGAGTGAGTTTGAAATGAGCATGATGGGAGAGCTGAATTATTTCCTCGGACTTCAAATCAAACAATCTGAAGAAGGCATCTTCATCAATCAAGCCAAATACATCAAGGAGATGCTTAAGAAGTTTGATATGGAGGGAAACAAGTCAATCAGCACCCCCATGAGCTCATCATGCAAATTAGACCAAGATGAATCAGGTAAATCTGTAGATCAGAAGCTATATAGAGGTATGATAGGATCTTTATTGTATCTTACTGCAAGTAGACCTGATATCATGTTTAGTGTTTGCATGTGTGCTAGATATCAGTCTAACCCTAAGGAATCTCATCTAATTGCAGTCAAGAGAATCTTTAAATACCTAATAGGAACAAAGAATATAGGGTTATGGTATTCTAAAGAATCTAGCCTGAACTTAATAGGATACACAGATTCAGACTTTGCTGGATGTAAACTTGATAGAAAAAGCACCAGCGGGTCATGTCAATTCCTAGGAGAAAACTTAATCTCATGGTTTAGCAAGAAACAAAATTCGGTTGCATTATCTACTGCTGAAGCTGAATATGTTGCAGCCGGGAGTTGTTGTGCTCAAATCATGTGGATCAAACAACAATTGGAAGATTATGGCATTAAACAAGATAAAATTCCCATTAATTGTGATAATACAAGTGCCATTAATCTAACTAAAAATCCAATTCAGCATTCAAGAACTAAACATATTGAGATAAGACATCACTTCATAAGAGATCATGTACTGAATGGTGATGTGACACTTCAATTTGTTTGCACTGATGATCAATTAGCTGATATTTTAACAAAACCCTTAAGTGAAGAGAGATTTAGTGTGCTTAGGAGGGGATTAGGAGTGATTGATCCATCCTAGTGGTATTTTCCACTAGTTCATTGATTTTGATGATTAGATTGTGGTTAATAGAGAGTTTCTTTTCAATGATCATCAAATCAGATCATAACTTAGTGATTTTCCCTCATTCGGCACGAACATAGCATGATTTTTAGGTGCGTGCCAGAGTTCGAGACAACTCGAGTAAGTTTCAGAGTCGTCTCGTAAGGGGGAGTCGACTCGCACTTTTACGGGAGTCGACTCGAGATCGATGGCAACAGAGGGGGAGTCGACTCGCATACAGTCGGGAGTCGACTCGAGGTCAATAGGCGCATAAGGAGAGTCGACTCGCGCATATTTTGGAGTCGACTCGCGACTCAGTGGAGTCGACTCACAGTCGGGATCCGACTTTTTAACCCTAACTCAAGCGTTTGCTCAACACTTCTATTCACCGCCGCCACTGTTCACAACCCTAGAGCCGACTCCTAGATCGTCTCCGGCCGACCTTAGGATTTTTCCCGTCCTTCTTCATCGTCTCTTTAGGTTCATTCCTCTTCCCTAGGTCAAAATGCCTCGTAAAGCCATTGTCCGGAAGAGGCCCCAACCCGCGACCGGCGCCGAGCGGCGTTCCAAGGCTCGGAACGACCCCGTGAGGCCACAACCTCCGGCTCGTTCCCCGCCGAGGGAGGTTCCCTCGAGGCCGTGCGCCGGGAAGGCGGTCTCCAACGGGAGATATGTCGATTTTGACTATCTCTCCCAGGAGGGCTTTACAATAGGAGAGAGATTGCGAGCCCAGGGTTTAGAGTATTTTTGTTCCCTAGACCTCCCCACATACCCAGGGTTAGTTAGGGAGTTCTACGGCACTGTCCATAGGGGCGATGGGGGTATAGAGGGCACGGTAGTCGGTGTCCCATTGTTCATTTCGGAGGATATCATTGCTCAGGTCCTCCATCTTCTCCAAGTTGGGGTGTCACCCACACACCCCGAGGATAGGACTGAGGCCCTTACGGCCATTCTAGGACATCCACCTCAGTCCCCCTTAGATGAGGTGTCCGCTAGCTCACTTTCAGTTGAGATGCGGCTCCTCTTGAGTATCATCTCTAGGTCCCTCTTCCCGAAGACTGGCCGCTTCGATTTTGTATCTGAGAGAGACCTAGCTATTATGTTCTACATCCTCCAGGACACCCCAATCAACTTCCCGAAACTTATTTATCGATATCTATGTGAGCCACTAGATAGACCTAGGCTCACCCTCCCCTATGGCATGATGTTCACTCTTTTGTTTAGGGAGGCCGAGATTCCCATTCCTGAGGGGGAACCCTCTCGCGCATTGCGATGGACAGATCGCATGCGTCCGGGAACCCTACACAGGATGGGGTTTCGGAAGGTCGAGGGAACCTGGGTTAGGAAATCATCCACCTCCACACATACCACCAGACATTCCCCCAGTCCTGACCCAGACTCAGACTATCCTACCTTTCCCTCCACCTCTGCTCCCACCACCTCAGCCGGACCCTCCTCCTCAGCTCCACCTACTCAGCCCATGGAGGTCCGGATCTCTCCTGAGCAGCTCCGGGAGTTGCGGCAGGAGATTGTTAGAGACCTTCGGGATGATCTGCTGAGGGAGCTCCGAGGTCCAGCGACTGCTCCCTCCCCTGCATCCTCGTCTGCATTGGTTCCTTCCTTGTCTGCCGTGACTGAGATGACGGCACATGTGCGGGAAGAGATCTACAATGTCAGGAGCCTGATCCAAGCCCAGTTCTCTAGCATGAGTGAGGTCACACGCACCACACGACAGATGCGCGATGACGTCAGACAGGATATGGGCACCACTAGTCAGGGGGCAGAGCGCTTGGCGAATGTGCTGATCGCCAAGTTGGACACACTGCAGGAGACCCTGACCGAGCTCTCCACCACACACAGCAGGGCCACCTCGGCCATTATCTCCCAGCTTGGGAATATTACAGATGGGGTCACTCTCCTCATGGAGCAGAACAGACTGAGAGGAGGAGCCACATCCTCGAGGAGACCCTAGCTGATTTTGTTTTATTTTGACATGTACTTTTTGCTTTATTTATTGTATTCACAAATGTACTTACATACACATCAATACAATGAGTAGACATATTCTCTTCAATTTTGTGCAATTTGATCCCTAATTGATTGTGTGTTCTATTCCCTTCCTTTTTGATACGATGACAAAAAGGGGGAGAAATATGTAATAGATATATAAAAGGAATAAATGAAAATCAATGAAAAAGAAAATTTTTAAAACACACAATAATTTGTTCTAAGTGGATTTGATACCTCGAGGCTCATTATCTCTCTGTTGGGGCTCCTAATGGAGTAATCTCCAGAATCTATTCAAGGAATATTCGGAGATTAGTTGAATCCTACTCAAGAACAAATTGACAGATTTTCCCTCTAAAAACCAAAAATTTCAGTTCAAAAGTTTCAATGCACTAAAAGAAAATTCAGAGAATCAAAACAAAGTAGAATGCATATGTTCAGGGGGAGAATCTGAATTTTTAAGAAAGCTAAATTATTAAATATATATAAGCCAAGCAATTGATTGCATGATATGAAGGCTTATATATTTCCAAATGAAAGGGGGAGCTTTAACTCCAAAATTTATTGTTTCACACCTTTCAAGCTTGGATAAATTAAATAACCAGACACTTGAATTCATCTATAGATTTTATTTCCTTGTTTATTGAGCAATTCACTTTACATATACTCAATGTTTTGTCATCATCAAAAAGGGGGAGATTGTGGAGTGATTGATTAAAACCCTATTTGATTTTGATGAGCTCAAAGCATTTGAGTATATCTTTTGTTTACTAATGAATTCAATCGAGTGTTTCAGTGAAAATCTTGTCTAAAGTGTTTCAAGATTTGGTTCAAGATATTTTGGATAAGTTGAGAAGTCAGTTTGAACCAAAGTCTGAGACTCGAGTCGACTCCAGAATATTACGAGTCGACTCCAAGCGTATCAGAATCACTGGCACGGGCTCGAGTCGACTCCGGATCATTACGAGTCGACTCCGACTGAGAACAGACAGACGAACAGAAAGACTCAACTCAAAACCTGTCAGCGAGTCGACTCCTGAAGTGCGCGAGTCGACTCCGAAGCTTGCCGAGTCGACTCTGGAGTAGTATGAATCGACTCCAGGGAGTTACAGACAGAAAAGTCAGAGAGCAAGTTTCGACCCTGAGAGCCGAGTCGACTCCGATGGTTGGCAGGTCGACTCCAAAGAAAGCTAGAGACGACTCTCAGTTGCATTCAAGGCAAAAGTCAGAGAACAGTTTTCGGACACTGAGATTCGAGTCGACTCCCGCAAAGCTCGAGTCGACTCCGATACAGCGCAACCCCAAAAAGACAGAAGACAGAATTGTTGTCTCTGAGACGCGAGTCGACTCCAAGACAGTACGAGTCGACTCCAAGGCAGCGCTACACCAAAATGGCAGAAGGCTATGTTTCGGAAACTGAGCTCCGAGTCGACTCCGGAACAGTTCGAGTCGACTCCAAGACTGGACGAGCCAAAAGACAGAAGATAGGGAGTTCGGGCTCTGAGCGCCGAGTCGACTCCCAGGATTGTCGAGTCGACTCGAGTGAGCCAAATTGAAGAATAGCTCCATGAATTCCATGGGATGAGCCGACTCCGAAAATGCCAAGTCAGCTCCAGATGTTGGCGAGTCGACTCCGGGTCAAGTCGAGTCGACTCCCAGTCGAGGAGGTCACTTTAATTCAAATTCGGAACAGTTGCCGAGCCGACTCCAGAAAAGCATGAGTCGACTCCCGCTACAGCCGAGTCGACTCCAGATCGCGCGAGTCGACTCCGACCCCAACGGACACATTGTCAGGATGTGCAGATTGTGCAGAACGGGCAGAAAAAGGTGTCTAACGGCTAGTTTCCATGGGGGATGGCTTAAATAGCCACAGAGGACTGTAGCAAGGTAGAGAAGCACTATTCCACTCAAAGAAATCAAGCATCCTTACTCTGCAAACTGGTTTTCAACAGAAAAGAAGGAAGAGCGCCATAAACTCCATCCAACTACCTCTTTCCAGCATTTAAAGAAGTCTCCTTCTGCCTTCAAGTCGACCAGACATTCAAGAGGAGACCCAAAGTTCAAGAAGCCCTACTCTACTCCAACTCAAACGTGTTTGAGGGCTCTTAACTTCTCTTTAGTTTATATTGCTGTATATCTGCTTTTTAGAAGCTCTGTTTTTTTTCTGTTTGTCTTTGTTCTTTGGATCTTGTCTTTGCTTGATTCAGTCAGGGGATTGAATCAAGGGTGTAGAGGTTGGTTGGTGAGCCGAGGGTAAAACCAACGTGTAAGGGTTCGATTGTGATCCCGTGAAAACAATCAGGGTGGTTCTAGTCGGTGAGCCTGGGAAAACCGACCGAGTTCGTTGTGAGCTCGTAAAACAACAAGTTGGGTTGTGAGCTTGTAAAACAACCGGCTGTAATCCAAGGGGTTATAGTGAATTTCCAAGTGAGACTTGGGGAGTGGACGTAGGAGCAAGGGTTAGCTCCGAACCACTATAAAAATATTGTGTTTGTGATTGCTTGTGTCTCTCTCTATTACTCTCATTTCACTCACAGCACATAGCAACTAATTAATCATCTTGCAAAAGTATTAATTAGTCATCCACAAACGTTTTAATTGCAAAATTATTTTAAAACCCAATTCACCCCCCCCCCCTCTTGGGTTGTCTATCTGGGCAACAATCCTAAATGTCAATCGTCAGCATGTTGATGATTAAATGAATTGACAAATTAATAAAGTATTATTTGGCATTATTCATCATTTCATCTTCAAATGAACTCTTATATGATGAAGTCCTTAGGACTTATGTTATGATAAAGGAGGATTTATCTTTGAGTCCTTAAACTTGTTCGCGACCAAATGATATGTTGTTACTAGGACGACAACATTATCGAGATTAGGTCATTGTGTGACATATACGTTGGTTGTCCTCTTAACCAAGAAGTGTGGAGACACCATACAGGTGAAGTGTAGGAGTACATTTTACTGAACGTGACCAATTCCGGAATGCTCTACTGTCAAGAGATGTTCCGAGTGGATATGGGTATAAGTTTGGCCCTCTGACCTGAGATCGCAACCTGTGACTAGCAAGCAACTCACTGTACTTTGGTACCGGACTACCTGAATTTCTAATTCAGTGACGGAAGGTCACTGGGTGCAGTCAAGTACTTGCGTAGTCAGTTGTGAGTCGAGATGGAATTGACGCCTCCTGGAAACAGAAGATAATGTCTTGTGATTAATTTAGCAAAACCTTGGCCAGGGTAATCCCAGTGAGGAGTCACGGGATATCTAAAGTTAATCACATAATGGATGTACTAATTATAGGGTTGACAGTGAGCTCTAAGTCATCCTAGCATTAGGAGTCAAAGGGATTGAATTATACAGTAACCATAGTCCAGGGTTCCAGAATATTTGCTTCGCATATATTCGGCCTATCCGGACGTCGGGTACCATTGCTAGATGGTCACATCGATTAGTATAGGAAGACGTTCCTATACTACCGGCTTAGGTTCGAACCTATGAGGTCACACGCATAGAAGTTTCTAGGTTGATCAAATGGCTGATTGATGATTAATAATCATTCAGGGGTAATTTGGTCAATTCGATTGACAAATTATCCTAAGCAAAAGTTGCATTAAAATAATTATTAAATTATTGGAGGACTAATTAGCAATTAGATTGCTAGTGAACTCAATTTGATTGAGTAAATTGGGCTTAGATTGAGCCAAATTGAATAGGACTCAATTTGGGCTGCATCAGGGTTTGACCTAATTGGATTGGGTTCAACCCAAGTAGATTGAGCTTGACCCAATTGATGGGACTTGACCCAATTGGATTGGGCTTGATCCAAATCAATTAGAAGACCTTATTTGATGAGGATTATGAGTTCAAATAATCAGAATTGGATAAGGAGAAGAATACCTAAATTTTAGGAACCCATCCTTATCTTCTTGGAGAAGAATGACACCTTAATTTATTCCCAATATTTTCTTCGCCTATCCTCTTTATTTTTGGCCAAAAATTGGCATGAGAAGAGAGGAGGCGTGGAGCTATAATTTCTATAAAAATGGCGCCTTAAATCTTTCTAGAAAGATTTAGATGAATTTCCTAATTTGTAGGGATTGCATGGTGCATGAAATAGGGTGGTCTGCGGCTGAACTTTGGACGCATGAATTCCTATCTTTTAGGGATCCAAAATGCACGAAATTTGGATATGTTTATCTCCTCTTAGCTGCCAAACCACCGGAATTTTTTGGAAATTTTATCAGCCAAATTAGTTGGCTAAATTAGGTGTGATACGTGGGGGGATCTTTTGGCTATAAAAGACCCCCATGCCTTAGGTTCAAGATATACCATATTTAGAGGTTTCAAAAAATAGAGTTCTTAAGTTTCAGATCTGATAGTTAATCATGCATGAAAGTTTTAGCATAATTGTTTAAACGATTCCGGCATAATCCTATGTGTTCTTAAGGTGCTGATTTCTAGATTTGATCTTGTAAGCATGCATGAATTAAATTATTTGATTCGATTTTTTCGCTGCGTTTTAAAACTTAAAAAGAACTACGTATGGCTTGATCCTCCTTATGAAGGGGTACGTAGGCAACCCGATCAGGTTCAGCCATGGTTTAAAAAAAAAAAAAAATCAGCATGCTTAACACCGAAGAACCTAGGATTCACTTTCACCTTGCTCGTGACCAACGATGGGGGGCTTGGAGACAATGCCCAAAGAAAAATCTCTGTGAGAAGAGAAACAGCACCCACGGCTGGCTTGGGGATTTCGTCTTAGGAAGAAGATGCCTTGGGAGAAACAACCCACCACACGAAGCAAAGAGAAACAAATCCCCCCTCCTTCACGTGAAGCAAACCTCCCACGGAACAGACCCTTTCTCTTCTATTGGTTATACGCGGCCTTCAAGAGAGAACCCACAGGGAAGAAAAAATTTCTTTGCATTTCCTCAGCTTGGGAGAAGACGGGCGCCCTCTGATCTCCCCACGTGTAGAAACAACACGGCAACCGAAATAATTTCTTGTAACATTGCAGCTCTGATACCAGTTGTTGCGCAAAATACAGGATCCAAATGGCGAACAGAACAATGCAGAAAGAGCACGGTGTCTCAGGTTAAATGCAGAGCTTGCAAAAAACTTTTTGGCAGAGGCAGTGAATATGGCTTGCTTCTTAATTAACAGGTCACCTAGGACAGCACTAGATGGTAAGGTCATAGGGGAGATGTGGACAGGTAATGAGATAGACTACTCAGGTTTGAGAGTATTTGGATGTCCAGCCTACATGCATATTCCTAGTGAGAAGAGATCAAAGCTAAACCCGAAGTCTAGATAGTGTATCTTTTTGGGGTATCAGAAAGGGGTGACAGCGTCCTAGCTTTGGGATCCGAAGGCAAATAAGATGGTGATTAGCAGAGATGTGGCTTTTGATGAGAAGGCCATATTGAAAAGTACTCAAGAAGAAGAGAAGCATGTGCCAGAAAATTGTAGCAGCAATAAGCAGGTGATGCAAGTAGATTTAGGGAGTTCTGTCAAGAAGAAAAATGTTCAGGGTACAGAGGCTTCTACCTCAGCAGATCAAGAGCATCACAACATAGCCACAGACAAACTCAGGTGCACTATCAAGCCACCAACTAGGTATGGTTTCAAAGATTTGGTTTCCTATGCATTAATCATTAGCAGTGGAGATCTTACTACTTTTCAGAAGGCAATACACAGCCAAGAGAAGAGCAGATGGATGGGTGCTATGATGGAAGAGATGAAATCTTCGAATAAAAATCAGACATGAGAGTTGGTGGAGCTTCCAGAGAGGAAGAGAGTGATAGGATGCAAGTGGGTGTTCAAGAAAAAGCAAACGTATCAGAAAAAGAAGAAAAAAAGTTTAAGGCACGTCTGATAGCAAAGGGATACTCACAAAGAGTTGGGATTGATATGATGAGATTTTCTCTCCAGTGGTCAAACACACTTCCATCAGGGTAGTGTTGGCATTGGTAGCACATTACGACATGGAGTTAGAGCAGATGGATGTGAAGACAGTTTTCTTCATAGTGAGTTGGAGGAGCAGATTTACCTGCAATCGCCAGAATGATTTTCTGAACCTGGACAGGAGCACTTAGTCCGTAAATTGAGGAAGTCACTTATGGGCTGAAGCAGTCTCTGAGGCAGTAGTATAAGCATTTTGACTCCTATATGATTCGAATTGGCTACAAGAGATGTAAGTATGACTGTTGTGTTTATGTGAGGAGCCTTGATGATGGTTTTCTTTTATTTTTCTCTTATTCTATATGAATGATATGTTGATTGCTGCAAAGAGTGAATGAAGTCAATAAGTTGAAGACTTTATTGAGTAGAGAGTTTGACATGAAAGATTTAGATGCGGCCAAGAAGATTCTTGGGATGGAGATTCGCAGGAACAGAGATTTCAAAAAATTGTGGTTATCTCAGGGTAGTTATATACATAAGGTGTTGGAGAGGTTTAGCATGGGTAATGCGAAACCAGTGAGCACACCTTTAGCGAATCACTTCAGATTGTCTACCTCCCAGTGCCCGAATTATAGAGAAAGAAATTGAAGACATGTCAAAGGTTCCATATGCTAGTGCAGTGGGATGTCTGATGTATGCTATAGTTTGTACTAGGTCGATTTTGGCGTATGCAGTTAGCGCAATGAGCAAGTCTATGGCGAATCTAGGAAGACAATATTGGAATGCAGTCAAGTGGATATTCAGATACTTGAGGAGTGCTACAGACTATGGTATCATATTTGTCAGACAGCAGGATAATCCTTCAATCGTGAGATATGTTGATGCAGATTATGCAGAAAATTTGGATGACAAGAGGTCGACTATATGTATTCACTTTTGCAGAAGGGCCTATCAGTTGGAGGTCCATGATTCAGTCTCTAGTTGCACTATCTACGACTGAGTCAGAGTATATGGCAATAACTGAGGCTGCCAAGGAAGCATTGTGGCTGACGAGATTATTAAGAAGCTGGGTGTTCAGCAAGGTGGAGTTCAGTTGCATTGTGACAGTCAAAGTGCGATCTATTTGGCAAAGAACCAGTGTATCATACGAGAACCAAGCACATAGATGTGAGGTATCACAAGATCAGAGAGTTGGTTTCTTCTGGTGACATATTACTTGAGAAAGTTCACACTTCTAAAAATGCAGCACACATGTTGACAAAACATGTTACTGCAGACAAGTTTTCTCCTAAGGGGTTATTTTCGCCAAGGTGGAGATTGTTAGAGTAAATGGCTCATATTAAGTAGTATTCTTATTTGAGTGGTACACTGGTATTCTAACGGAGCAGAGCGAAGCAACGAGATATGTTTATCTTTGGGATAATTATGTAGTGTTTTATTTTACCAAAGATGCTGATAGGGATTGAGACTCTGGGGCTAGGGTTTAACTATAAATATCTTGTAACCCTTGTTATTTGGGAGATAGTGAAAGTTACAGCCGTTTCGTTGGTGTGGACGTTGACACATTACCGAACTACATAAAATTTCTGTGTTCTATTCTTCTTTCTCTTCCTCTCTCAATTCTATGCATTGTTCTGTTCACCGTTTGGATCCTGTGTTTTACGCAACAAGCTTCATCATGCATATGCATCTATATCCATGGACGTAGAATCCAATTTTGGAACGAGCACTCTAGAAGCCAAAAAACTGATTTAAAAACATTTGGTATACGATTCTTGCACTCTAGAAGCCATGTATGTAAAACCACTGGAGGGCTAGCAGGACTCTATGATACCCAGAGGTAGTGGCTGTAGTGAGGAATTACAGCACGCCTTCTATATATATATCTTTGAAAGATGGTTCTCTTCTCGTTACAATGTGTTTGGGAAATAAGAAATTATATTATTAATATTCCAACAAAAATATGGTTTAGGTTTCTACTAATATGTTTCTAGCTAGACTATGGTGGAGATCGAGAGCTGAGTCTGTTAAGGGTCTCACCGTAAGATTTGTATAGATGTGAGACAATGGAAAAAACAGGAAACAAAAGACAAGATTTGTTTCAGAGCTTGTGTTTCTTGTTCTAGTTTATTATGTTCTCCGTTCTCTAATTTCTTTATGGCTCTAGTGAATCATCTCTCTTCTCCATGGGGCTGTAGCAGAGAAATACCTATGAATTATGATTACAAGGATTGTTCAAACTTGGAACTACTCACCAGAACATGCAATAGGGACAGAGGTGACAACCAACAAACTCAAAGTCTCCTTCGTAATAATTAGCAAGCATATTAGTATTCAACAACATTAATTACTTGCTAAAAATTGTATGGAAGCAAGTCCCAACATGAGAAGTAAACGGTACTTTTTATTAAGTTAATTCGAAAGAAGATGCTTGAATACGTACAGCACCATTATAATAGAAAGTCACGTCAGTTCTTATAACGCGCATAAGACCAAGTTATTTACGAACAGTTTTACTAGTTTTATTGACACCAAAAACAGGAATTACATCCCACTTCCTATTTTCTTGAAGGAACAAATGAAGAAATCATCATTCTTAATTTCAGGAAAGAAAATTAATAAAAGTCATGAAAACAGGAAAAGAAGAAGAATGAATAGATCGTCACAATACAGGAGAATGAGAAATAGTCACAAAACGCAGCTAAGACTTCAGATGGATAAACGAAAGACATGCAACGGGAAGAAGCAAAAACTAGAGATGGAATTGAAGTATATGGTCTTGAAGCAGTTCTATTAATTGCCGAAGTTGGAGAGTAAGCTGGTGACGACCTCCCCATCCACCTTGAATGCCTTGGCCAGCAGCTGGCTGTCAATGGCCGGCTTTGTCCCAAAGAGTGCAAACGGAGCGGGCACAATCCCCGGGAACTGGCTATCGAATACAACGATCACGATAGCTTTGCCCTTCCCCGTGTTCTTTTGGAAGTGGACGAGCCCCTTGGGAACGATGAACAGCTCTCCTCGCCTCGCCACCTTCTGGTACAGCACGTTGTCACCGCTCACAAACCCAACGAGCACCGCTCCCTTGAGGACCATCACCAGCTCGGAGCCACGAGGATGGGTGTGCGGCGGGTTCAGACCACCGGGGGCCAAGTCGATGCGAGCCATAGCGATCCCAAGCGTGTTGAGGCCCGGGAACTGGACGTGGGTCGCTTGTGTTAAGCCTGCGCCAAAGGAATTGTTAGTGTTGCCTTCCTTGGTCAGGCCATCGAAGAAGAAATCGTCGGACACGACGGCGGAAGCAGCCTTGCAGGTGGCGGCGGATTGGCCTGCCGGCGATGTGCGGATGCAGAAGTCCTGGAGAGGGTTGGGGTCGGAAATACATGGGGTGGGGGCTTGAAACAGTGCTAACAGAAGGCAGAGGTAGAGGAAGAAGGGAGATAAAACGTTCAATGGGCTTTCCATAGCTCTCAAATCTCAATGTATGTGCTTGCAGGGTGTTGAGGGATATGATCATATGTTGCATCCTTTTATAGGAGAAACAAAGGAGTGGAAAGCTAGATTCCAGTAAGAAGATCCAAATTAAGCTGGTGCAGGCCTTTCAGAAGTAGGCCTGCCTGCACGCTGACTGTTTCTGTTGGATGACTTGGTTCCCTGCCTTTGTGTGTTTCACATTCTATTTCTTTGCAAAAGGGTTTTATAATTGGTTAGATGGGGTCAAGTCATGGGTCCAAGTGGCTCGGGAAGGGCGTAGGAATAGGCCTTGGAATGTAATTCCAGCTGATGGTATCTGGCATGATGCACCATTGCATGGGACAAAGGAGGTTAAGGCACCAGTGGAGGGTCGATGGCCGGTCCGTCCTATTTATAAGCAACTGGTTTGGGCTATTAGTCTCACTTCAGTTCGCAATCCTTGGAAGAATGATTCAAATTTAAGCTTTGGATACTTCGATTCTTCTATGCATGCACCAGGCCAGCTGTTTGCCATGCTGTGTCAAGCCGTCCTATCTGTTCATGAATGGCATTTAGATTTAGGAAAGTGATAGGCCTGGTGGTTGAGCCGTTCAAGGATAAATAAAATGCATTTCTGAAGGCAAAATTGGCATTAGATGTCTCTTTCTTTCTTTTGCGGTAGTCCTTTATATGTTTCTTCCTTTTGTTTTGCTGTAGTCCTTTTTTTTTGTTATTTTTTTTTTCTCTTTATTTCTTCTCTGGTTGAATCTATTTAGTTGTAGCATAAATCTAGGATGGGGGTTTGCTTCTCTAGTCCCTCTTTTTTTTTCTTCTTTTCTTTCTTTTATACAAAAAAAGATGTGGTTAACAAAGCGTAAGCTAGACGATGCTTTATCTAGCTATGTGATTATCAAGTTAAATGGCGGCTATCAAGAATAATCTTCATGGTTTGCAAGTGTGAAAGCTACGTAATCCTTTTTCCAATTCTATCAATTAGTAATCTCTTATAACAATAGTAATCAATAATCAGTAATCTTCTTCACGAAAGCGAAGGAGATGGAAACAGAATTTAAGAGAACTAGTCTCTCCAATCGTAATTGTAATTTGTAAAAAAAATATTGGGCATTTGTGAAAAAACATTGATTTAGGCTTTTTTTTTTTGCCCCCCCAAAAAATAATTAAGCTTTTTAAATATTTTTTTTAAAAATAACTCTAATGATGCTTTAAAGCGTCGTTAGAATAACTATTACCGATATTTTAAAGCGTCGGCAAAGCTCCCATTATTTGCCGACTCTTTTCAAAAGCATTGGCAAAAGCAATTTCTACTTTACGCAGGCCGACGCTTTTGCGCCATTTTAAAAAGCATCGACGCCAAAATTACTAATGCTTATAAGCATTGGTACAGACTTTAAAAAGTGCTGGAAAAGATAATTTTTTTGTAGTGAGTAGACTATATGTAAGCGTGATTTCTTTCATTAATGAGGAATATTTTTCAAAATTGAATTCTTGCAGGGTGTTACCATATTGTTGTTCTATGGAAGATGATAAACATAGCATCAACCATTAAATAAGATATTTCAATGATAAAAATTAAAAAAACAGTTCGAAGATAAATACCTCTACAAACAAACATTATTAATCCACATGAGGGATGGCGTGCCACTTGCATGGATGATAGGAAGCGCATAGGCATAACTTCGACTTCCATTAGTAAGAGAGATCGGTCAAAATTGATAGCTTCAATAGAATTAATCGATTATCATTTTTGTAGGAAGATGGTGCTCCCAACACTGCAATTCATTCGATCATATGAGAACTGAAGCACCTCAGCAAAACAAATACCAATAACTCCAAATTAGGGATGAAAGCTACATGCTTGAGCTATAGGTTCGACGTATCATAAGTTCCTCCATCCAAAGATATTTGTCAAAATCGGGAACATAGGGCGCATCATTCATTGGTTGTTTGTGAGAGAGAGTTAACATGCCACCAACCATTTCCCTGAATCTTGGGATAATGGAAACAAGCAACTAGAACAGTGCTGAAACCCCACTAAAACTCCTAATAGATACTGTTGCAAAATAACATAGCCTGTAAAGTTTATGCATTTAGAAAAATTCTAATATGCAAACTGAAGAAAGTTTTGGTTACACTTATGTTTTGGATAATTTTCTGTAAATTAGATATTTTAGTAATCTTTAAGATTAAATTTAAAGCAGCCAAACAAGAAATCAGAATGCTAAAAAATTTGAAATAATAAGTACATGATTTCTCGCAGCAAATCCTGTCAATCTTGTGTGGGCTCCAGGCTCCACCACATTTCAAAGGACGTACGCTATACTCACATGATTCCCATCCGATATGCACCCACAGCGTACCCGTGAAGGCAGGTATCTTGTGCCTCATCAACGGATTAGAGTTAAAATAGCACCCACTGTAGTGATATAATGACCCTTCTTGTAACAGTTTCATGTTATATGATAGCTGTTATAATTGTCTCAGGCTTCCATTATATTATACACAACAGCAGGGAAAGATAACGGCAATTATATGTTTAATATCATAACGGGCTGTTATAATAAAAGTAAGAGTTTTTTTTAATAAATACCTTCTAAAAATTTAAATTTATATGAATATTTTCTTAAAATTTATATTTATTTCTATGCTCTCATAAAATTCTGTTTTTGCACAAATGCTCCTAATATAACAGTTTTTCTAACACCATGAATAAAAATCATATTAATTTTAATTAAAAATAAAATAAAATTTTGCAATTACTTTTTTGTCTTTCATTGCAATCGCTTTATAAATATATTTTTTTGCACATCTACCTATTAAGAATATTTTAGTTATTTTAATTTGAAAATGTTAATTTTTCAACGATGTTAGATGGCGTGGGTAAATATACAAAAACAAGGATAAAAAAATGGTAGAATAGCAAAACAAGTGTTTTACGATGGTATATATGCAAATATCAATTTTGAAAGAGTATTAATGCAAAATTCGATATTTAGGATGGCATGCAAAAAAAAACCCTAAAAGTAATTATCATTGTTTTTATTTATAGTACTTTTTGGAAAAGTATTTTTCAAAATTAAAATTTGTTATTTCAACTTTACTAAATAATAATAACCTGTATGGGCAAGAAATAAAAAATTACTCCGTAATAATAATATTGTTATTATAATAGCTAATACGAGAGTAATTATTTAAGTACAAAATAAATAGTATCTGCTGAGGTAAATAACGGCCGTTATAACTATCTTAACTTACGTCAAAATGTTGATTAAGTCTGAGATCGTGAGACGACACATATCACGTTGGACGCGCGTCGGAATATCAAATCCGTCGCTTTCACATTCTAAAGAGGGACACGACCCGTAAATCTCGCCCGATCCACGTCCCTACATTTCAACAATTTTGACCCGTTGATATCGTCCTCACCCAACGCCGACTCCCAGCACGAAATCCACACGTGGCAACGTTCTGGACCGTTGAACGATCACCTGGAGCCCACTCCCATTCTCTCCGCGGTGTGAATAAATAATGCAACCTCGTATGGCACGATTTCCTGAGGCTGGGATTTATAAAGGAGACAATAGATGGAGAGCAAGAGCATGAAAGACAAGATTTTTTTTTTTAGACTTCTTGAAGGAAGAATTTCAAGTGTGGCATTAGTTGAACTATTTGATGGTCATGAAGACTATATTGGTGTTTCTTAGAGTAACAAAACGTATGATAGATGCCATGTTTGGCGTTGGATAACATCCCCCTAGATCCTTGCATGACTACATATGTTTATCATGCATCATGATATATATATAGAGATAGATATATAGATATCTTTTATAAGCTATTAAAATGGTTGCATGGATAAGGAAGTTACTTCGTTTGCAAGGATCTTTTGGATTGAGAAACATAAAAGTATAGTATTTTCTTTCCTTTTTATTAAAAACTTCTTTCCCACTGGGTCAATAAATCTTGTTGTCCACTTCGATACATTTCAAGTACTGATATCATCTTCACTCAACGCCAACTCCTTACACGAAATTCATACATAGCCACCACCTAAATTCGAGCTGTAAACCACTTGTATATAGGCATCACTACCATTCATGTACATGCATAAAAATTTCCATGCGAGATTAGCCAACGAAACGCCATTTGGCCTTCTTGGTATGATGCCTAAAGAGCATCCACAACTGGGCTGTCTTCCGCACAAAGAAGATGGCAGGTTCGGACCCCAAATGTTTTAAAACAATGCAAATCTCACACTCATTGAATCATTTTAATCATTCATGCATGAAGATGTATGATAGATATGGTATTAAGTTAGAGTCGTGGGAATGCTTGTTTAACAATAGTTTAGACTCGTAGGAATGTTTGTATTCTCAGCACGACTATAATCTGGCCCTACTAATGAGAATTATTTATTAGCCCTATCGAGGCCCAGCCTCAATGGGTCGGCCTGTTAGCTCGGATTGGCACCAATTAAAGGCATGAAGGCTTGTCTAGATTTGAAATAAGGCAGTACCCTAGTAGATCATAGTAGCGGAGGAGGATGAGTCCTCCACCGCAGACTTTACCGAAGGCTAGGATAAGCCTAGCCTCCACTTTTATTTAAGCTATCGACCCTTTTTAGTTCATCCTCATCAGAAGATCCTCGCATATGATGTCGCCTTTTTTTCTTTTTCTCTTTTGATTGTTGATGGCCTAAGCTCCTTCTGCTTGCTAAAAAATGCAGCCAAGCCTTGTCAAAATTAGAGGTAGGACCCTTAATCTTCTTCTCTTTTGTTTTCCCATTCACCAGCCTCGTCGCCGGCCGAGGTTTCGCCGAAAAAATTCGTGAAAGAAGGGGCTCTGAAAATCCCCTGTTTTACGATCCAAAAACCCATATTGTTCTTCTTTTTCCAGCCTCCTTCGCTGTCGGCACTTGTCGCCGGAGATGGAGGCTTGTCCTCTTTGATGCCTTGGGTTGTCACCGGAGCCCCATCATTAGCTGTCTTTCCACCTTTGCCGACCGCCACCCTGGTCGCCGTCACCTCTATCGCCTGCTCCACTGTACTAGTCTTCGGATCTTGGCACCCACCGCCAGGTCCTTCCTCCCTCCTCTTGCCTCTCTTCCTCCTCTTCATTCTTCTTCTTCTTCTTATTTCTTCTATTTTTCTTCTTATTTTTTCCTATTTGTAATTAATTAAAAAAAAACCCTCTCTTTTTTTCTCTACTTAATTGATAGACCAGATACATTAATGATCCAAGATGGCTTGTGCCATTAAAGGACCAAACCCAGACATCTCGCGGAACCCGAGCTGAGATTCTCTCTCCTTTTTCTCTTTTTCTGTCTAGATAAGCTAAGGGATGCTAGTGTAATTTTTGATTTTCTTGTTGCTTAAATTCAAGTTAACCCAGTTTGGAGACCCTAAACCACCCCGGTACCCAAGCGATAGACCGGCCCATTACTTCAGCCTCAACTAGACCTTTTGAAATTTGGCCACTATTGATCTTCACCTGACCACTTGATTTCTTCTTGCTCGAACCAACTTGGGCAGTCGGGCACTGCCACCTAACCGACCTAATTTAGGGGCATAAGGCCATTTTTCAATAGTATTTTAATTTTTGACTTTGCTTCACCTCTAAGATGATGATAAAATTAATGGTATTTTAATGATATTAAAATAGGTAAACCTGACCCGCCTATCTAAAGTAGAGTTTTGAAGCGAGAAGCGATAAATAATCTAATGCTTCAAAGTGTGTTTTTCAAATTTTTAGTAAAACAATAATTAGTTTATTAAATTTTATTATGATATTCGTTTTATACTTGGTTGAACGGGTCAGACATGTTATTACTATGATAGTAATTATTTTAAATTATATTATATTTATAAAATTTAGAAAATATGACTAGGTAAATTATAAAATTTGTTTTATATGTATATATTCTCAGCACGGCTATAATATGACCCCACCAATAGAGATTATTCTTGGCTCTATCGACTTATAATTTGAGAAATTCGTTTTGACACTGCACCAAAGGTAATTAGAATAGTGGTATTTAAACACCGTACTACTGGTGGTTAATAATAATAGTGTTTGATACTTTGTACATTCTGAACCATGCCATTAGGTTACATGGCCATCGATTGTTGTTGGATTTCTGGTATTAGTTTATAAAAATAATAGTATATTTTAAAGAGATATATGTATTATTCAAAAATTGATTTATTTTTCAGTCAATATTTGCCCTTTAACTTATTATTTGGAATGCTTAGACCCCACTTTGGGGTGTTATGTTGTTTATTGGGTTAGTGTAGCTCATTATTATACTTTTTCTATTTTTCATATCTAGATGCATAATTGCTCGGAACTTGGGTGCGTACACTAGATAATTTGAAGATTTTTTCAGCTATTGGAGTTCTAGTAAAACTATTTAGACTAGTTAGAATATTTTGTTTGAATTAAATAAATAGTTAGCATATGCTGATATATGTTACTTTGGAACAATTATAAGAATGGTTTGAATAAGTTCTTGATTAAATAAATTTTTAAAAATTATTGTTACTTTAATATGATTTGTAGTCTTGCATGCTTGTATAGTTTGTTATATAGATATGCGGCATCTGTTACACTTTGAGTTCGAAGCATGATAAATTTAGACTTGGAGGAATGCTTATTAGATAACTGCAAGATTACATTTTGTAATTTATATTATTATGCTTTGCTTGTGATTATTGGGTGGTGTTACATGGAGTCATCCAAGTGGTCCGTCAAGCTTCCGAACTCTCCTGCTTTCCTCATGCGTACACATATTGGCTCCTGAAACGCTAGAAACTCTCCCAAGCTTTTTTTTTCTTCTTTTTTTACTCTGTCGGCATCTTCTTTCACTTTTGTTTACTTTGTCAGTATCCTTTTTCTCTTGGGTACCAGAGTAGACTGTAGACTAAACTGGAACTTGGACAAAAGGAAAGGGTGAGAATGGTGGTGCACTTGGCAAGGACTTCGGTTTTGCGTTGTTTCATCCTCTCCTGCCTCCGTTGTCCTCACCGACGAGGCAGCGCCTATAACACTTTCTCCTCTCCCTTCTCTCGCCTTCTTTCTCCACCTCACCTCCTCCCCTTTCCCATCCTCTCTTCTCTCTCTCTCTCTCCTCCAGGGCTACACTCCACCTTTCCAACCAAAACATCCCCCAGGTGTCAGCTAATCTTGGCACTATCCCAACACTCCTCTCCTTTTCCCCTCTCTATTTCTTTCCCTCACTCTTCCATCCCTCTCCCCACGCCAACTCTCTCTCTCTCTCTCTCTCTCTCTCTCTCTGTGTGTATGTGTGTGTGTCTCTCTCTGAGGAGATATGATGTGCCCAGACTCATCCTCTAACTCGCCCAAGGCCTCCATGGTGAGAGCCCCCGTCTGCCGGCCCCACCGGCCAACCCTCCTCGCCGACAGTCTCGTCTTCATCGCCGGCGCGTTCTCCGCCCTCCTCCTTTTCTGGATCCTCTCCTCCATCCTATCCCCCGCCACCCCCATGACCTCCTTCTCCCCCTCCCCAAGATACTACTCCTCCTCCTCCTTCTCCCCCTACCTCCACTTCGCCAACCTCTCCATCCATCCCGACCTTTTCAACGACACCGACCCCGACCTCCTCCGCGACCCCCCGAACTCCACGTTCTACGACGATCCCTCCCTCTCCTACACCATCGACCGCCACATCACCGATTGGGACGACAAGCGCCGCCGCTGGCTCCGCCTCCACCCATGGCTTTCCCCCGCCCCCGGCGGTCGCGAGCGCATCCTCATGATCTCCGGCTCCCAGCCCAACCCCTGCCGCAACCCCATCGGCGATCACCTCCTCCTCCGCTTCCTCAAGAACAAGGTCGACTATTGCCGCCGCTTCGGCATCGAACTCCTCTACAACAACGCCCTCCAGCACCCCAAGATGCGCACCTACTGGGCGAAGATCCCCATTATCCGCGCCGCCATGATCGCCCACCCGGAGGCCGACTGGGTCTGGTGGGTCGACTCCGACGCCGCCTTCACGGACATGGACTTCCAGCTCCCTCTCCGCCGCTACCGCAACCACAACCTCGTCCTCCACGGCTGGCCCAATCTCGTCTTCGAGGAGAAGAGCTGGGTCGGCCTCAACGCCGGCGTCTTCCTCATCCGCAACTGCCAGTGGTCTCTCGACTTCATGGCCCGGTGGGCCCGCTTCGGCCCCCAGGACCCCGACTACGTGCAGTGGGGCCAACGCCTCAAGAACGAGTTCAAGGGCAAGGTCTTCGCCGAGTCCGACGACCAGTCCGCCCTCGTCCACATCCTCATCAGAGAGCGAGACCTGTGGGCCGACAAGATCTTCCTCGAGGACTCCTTCTACTTCGAAGGCTACTGGCTCGAGATCATCGGCCGGCTCGAGAAGATGTCGGAGATGTACCTGGCGCTGGAACGGAACGTGCCGCCGCTCAGGAGGCGGCACGCCGAGAAGGTCGCCGCGGTGTACGGGAGGATGAGGGACGGCGAATTGGAGCGCCAGGGGGCGGAGACGGGGCCGGCGGGGTGGCGGAGGCCGTTCATGACGCACTTCACCGGGTGCCAGCCCTGCAGCGGCGACCACAACAAGAAGTACTCCGGGGAGAATTGCTACCAGGGGATGCTGCGGGCGCTCAACTTCGCCGATGATCAGGTGATGCGCGTCTACGGTTTCAAGCACACCGAATTGGAAAGCTACGGCGTGACGCCGCTGCCGTTCGATTATCCGGCGGCCTAGTGATCGCGATGATCGTCGTGGTGGTGGCGGTGATCAGAAATTTCCTGATGGAATAATAAATTTCGTGATAGAATAGTGTAAAGGGGGGAAAAAAGCAGAGCTGTTTGTTTACAAATCTGCGTCCGATATTATGTTGTCGTTTCGTTTATTTATTGGATTTTATTTCTACTTTTGTGGGAGTATAGTCGGCTGCTTTTGAGCTTCGAGTGCGTACGTCTTTGGGCCTTTTCAGAAAGGCATTGCATCTTTCGCGCGAAAGAATGATCCTCCTTTCACGACACGAACCCTTGGATGATGCATCGCACGAATCTTAAAGCACAAGAAAGATATTTTTTTTAAACCAAAAGAAGGAAAGATGGTTCGAGCACTAGGAAACCATGATGGGATGGAAAACGGAAAGTAGAGATTGGGCAGATGAATAATTTCCGTTTCCACGCCTGCGGTCTTCTGTTGAGTTGTGGAGTTGGGAGAGATTTGAGATATGTGCGGTGGATAAACCAACCGTAGATTTGTAGGAAGGAAGGAGAATTATTTTCAAATTCTTTGCAGCGTCTAAAAAAACGAGAAATTAAATTTGCGTCTTATGCGGAGGAAACGCCTTCCTCGTGAAAGGAGGCGGGAGCTTTGCTTGGGTCAAAGTGGACGCGTGTCGGGGAGGAGTGTTGCTTGGCTTTTGTTCCTTGGGACACGTGCCGAGGAATAACGGGAACCTCTGTTTGTTGAAGTGAGGACATCGTAAATAAGGTATCTGTGAACTTTAAAATGATATTAAACCAATATTTATTATTATAGTGTTGGGGTAAGCATTTCATGGGATGGATTGGCGCCATGATATCAGGATGATCTGCTAATATATTTCAGGATCAAAAATATAATTGAACTGCTACTATAGTACTATAAGCCCATGGACCACATAACAAAGTATAAAATAAACATCAAATGCAATGAGATCAGGGGAGTAGGAAATTTTTCCCACTTTGACCAGTGCTTAGGAAATCTTTCCATGTTGAGCAAAGTTTTTATCTCCATGTATCTCAAACCCAATATATTAAAAGATATAAATTTCAAAAATGGCCGGTATTTTTATTTTTCTTAAAAGTAAATATTTTCAAATAAACTCTAGAGATAAGTATTTTAATATCACTCGATATTTGAATATCTCCATTTCAAGATATCAATGAAATTTTTGAAGAAAAATTTATTTATTTTTAAATAATTTTCCATATGAATAGAAATTTGAGTTGTTCGGTTTCTGCTGCCTATCTTCACCGGTCATTTTTCATTGAAAAAGTTATTCACTTCAACTCTCAAATATTTGAAGGACATGAAACAATAAATTTTTCTATGTTTTCGAGCACTCTATGCTGATTTCCATCCCACCGGGAGTTTGTTTTGATGATTTGATTGTAAATCTTATGATTTGGCTGTAAATTCTATATTCATAAATATCTAAAAGTAATTTTGGAGTAAACTGGCCTGAATCTATAGGAAGAAAAAAATCTTAGCATTTATAATTCTATAACATTGTTAGAGTACATCGGCCTGAATCTAAAATTTAATCCATAAATTTTAGAAAATTTCTAATCTAATCATCTTAATAGGCCCTCAAATGGTTTATTTAGCAACCACGGATGTTCGCAGGGACGGGCATATATGATTTTGTACCGGCGGCAATAGAGACATTGGGGAGGACCGTGAGTTACGGCACAAGTTTAGGATTTCTCCATGGGTGCACGTGGATCACAAGACGAAGGAGAGAAACAAGGGTGAGAATTTGACGGAGGCTATTGCTCCCGGGGTTTTAAGCGTTTTTAGGAGTCAGTTTGATTTGCAGGAAAAAAAAAGAATAGTTAGAATTTTTTTTAAAAGATAAAAATAGTACTTTTATGAGAATAAAATTTTTGTATTTTATAGAAAAAATAATGAGGGGCATGAAAAAACTATTTTTCTACCGGTTGACAATTAGAATTTTTCTCCCAAAAATATTCTTAAGTCATCAAAATTCATGAGTAAGTTCTTTTTTTTTATTAAGAGTATAAGGCGATCCGAAAATCAATCTCTTTCTCACTCCCCTCTATCAGAAAAGGAGGCGTCGGTTCTGAAATAGTGGTAAGGCAAGCTCTATGTATCTAGGTAGAAGTAGACCTCGAGCTCTGGGGTCAGTCAGGTAGGTAACCTAACCTAACCCAGACCAAGTTTTAAAGAGTACTGGAAGGGAACTTTCTCCTTAATCCGTTGGTTGGCTGGTCAGACTATCACACACGAAACTCGCCTGGGCTCTCATCGAGACCAACTCACAACTCTCTCCTTCACGTCTGGTACCATTGCCCCGCCACTCTGCCTGTCTTCTTGTGGTCCTTGGGTCGGGTCATTCTTCACTCCTGTTGTCGGGTCATTCTTCACTCCTGAAGCTTGTCTCACGCCCCAACATAGCTAGGGTTTGTGTAAAAGTCGATCTTCTCAAGGAAAAACTCCCAAATCATGTTTGGATTGGATCTACTGTGTATGGATCACTAGCAATAAATCGTTTCTTTTTGAATACCTAAGTTCTGCACGCATTGCAGACGACAAGGTCATGACCTTAACACAGGAAAGGGATAGAGAGATGGATGTTCACCCAACCTGATTGAAATGAATCAGAGTATGTTCACCCCAATAGTGTAGCCAGCCATAAAATCAAGGCTGACGCTCGATCGGAACGGAACCAAGGAGGTCGTGTTGCGTATCGAGACTACAAGAAAAGAATGAAACTAGAAGTTGTTGGCAACTAGTGAACCCGGCGGTTCAGCCGAGTGAGAGGTATCCTAATCCATCAGTGCCGTAGATAAATGGGTCATTAGAAGGATTTACTCGGTAAAGCTTTTTCAACTAGGTGATACATGTTCAGATATTATTAATAGATGTGTCAAAGAGCGTATTCGTCGCAAACAAAACAACCTATTCAACTATATGCAACATAATCTGTAACAACAACAGCGTATTCTCTGCATCTTCGATTTCCTGGTATTCCTAACAAAGGGGCTACGCGGCCAGAAAGAAAGAAATCCTGCAACCCGAGGATATTGTTAAAGCAGAGTTTCGCCTGAACTGACTTCCTGTCTCGAAAAGAGGTTGTGTTCCTTCTGTCTTTCTCTAAGCCGCGTTCTGAGTTCCTTCTCTCTGCCTTTTGTTGCTTTCACAACGGCTAAGTTGTAATCTTTTTTAAGCGCTTTTGCTTTCCCCTCTTCTAACGCAACTGAACGAGTGTATTCAAAATGTACCGCGCCTTGCTTCCGGAAGTTAACTACGGCACCTGCAGAAAGGAGGCTTTCTCTAAGACTTCCAAAGCCCAGAACAGCAGAAGTCGTTTTATCTATCACGAGCGCCTACCCGAACAAGAAGGATTTTGAAAAAATGAACTTCCCCTTCTTCTTAAAAAGGAAAATCGTCCGCTGAAGGCCTAGAGAGAGGAACAACCCCAGACGCGAAAACAACTCGAAAGGCGAATCTATTTCAATCTACAATCCCAGACGCGACAGCAACCTAAAACGCGACATTCCTTGGGATCAGACATTGATACCCCATCTCAATCACAAATCGTCTGGTAGTGGGAAATCATTTGGTATTATCTCGATGGTACAAATCGTCTGCTGTCAAAAGCTATTTGGGATCCATTCTATTACGATTTCTTTTGTCACTTCGGAGCAAGTGAAGTTACTGCAGAATTGCTTAGACTTGCTTGACTGGACTAGCTGGACTTAGCGGATTTACCCCCTCTTGCTTTGTCTGCCCCCCTGTTTACCCCCATATCCCCGCTGCGTGGGCGTCCAGGAAGTCAACTCAAAACGAAAATAAAATAACTTATTAATGCTTTGGCCGCTGAAGAGGAAGAACAAGACTCTGGTTGCGCTTCGGGACGACTTCCCCTACCACTGTGAAATAACACCCTCTTCCCTTAGTATAGTAAGCTGGCGGGCTTCTTCCTTCACTGAAGAAGGTGGCTAAGACGTGTGGCCTATTCCAATAGCTGGCAGACGGGCTATTAGGCCTATTCAACATATTCCGATTGTGATAGAATTCCATTGCCTGCTCCTATGAATTTCGTGCTTACTTGTATGCCGATTTTATATAATTTTTCTTAAAAAATAGATGCTCAACCAAAGATAAGTCACTCTGCAATGTGCTATTTTTATATAATCAACTAAATATTCCAAAACCATTTTTCCATGCATCGTATTTTCAGATATCATTTTTTCAAAAAAAATTACATTGTGAGATCGTGCAAAGTCACTATTTTCCTCGTCTTAATGCTCTATTAGTCTATACCATCTCCCAGTTAAAAGTATTCTTTTTGTAGCTACCTATAATCTCACCCAAAAATGCTAGCTAGAATGTATTTTTTGGTTCCTTAATTATTTATAAGTATCCAAGATTTCTTCGACGATTAATTAATATGGGACAAACATATGCTTGCATGAGTCCTCACATATTCCTCCGTTTAAGTCTTGATGTCCTTGTCAAGCTAAGAGTCTAAATCTATTCAAATCTAATCACAAACACCATGATCGGTCCGTGGTCAGCCTTAATGAGCCCATGGTACAATATCCTCTAAACCATATGGGCCATGAGCCGGATCTGTTCTGATACAATTTGTAACTATTTAGAACCTCACCTAAAAAGGCTAGCCGAAAAGTATTTTTTGAGTTCCTTAATCCTGTATAAGTATCCAAAATCTCTTTCGAAGAATAATCGATGTGGGACTAAACACACACTCAATTGGTTCCTCATATAATTATGTACAAGTTTATTATTTGTTACAAAATGAAATTATTTTTGTTCACGGATATTGAGGTTATAATAAGTTTTTTTAGCCTAGCATACTCTTTATGACTCTGCCCTAGAGAATGTGCTGTGCTGCTATATCATGTGGCCAACCCAGATCGTGGGTTCGGACTGCGACCCTTTTGCTGATTTTTACCTGCTTCATTATTTGAGTTGTATTTTGATTATTGATATGGATACCGCTAATAGATGCTTGTATATTTCTTATATTAATAGAATTTTTTCTCTAGATTTTTTTTGATGAGTAGGCATGTAATGTTACTTTATGTTAAATCAGTGAATGCAAGCCTTGCATTTGACCAAGAGACCCAACAAGAACTCGGTAAGAATCCGAGAGTACACCCATTGCCATGTGGCAGCCCGAGAATACAAAGATAAAGAAGAGGACAATGGGAGGGAAAAAAAGAGAACGAGTCACAGAACAAGTAAAATATAGAGATTCAACGTCAGCTCTAATCCAACACCAGCAAGATTCTTGTCAAGCCCTTGATAAAGTATACAAAGAATATATATATTATTAATCTTGCGATCATCATCATGTATGTTTATAATTAAAAATATACAAAAAATTACAATTAGGATGATATAAAGATAGAAAAAAATAATAAATAAATTTCTAAAATCAATTCTAAATTTATGCTAATCAAAAGTCAAAATTCTAAATTTTGAATTTCTTAAATAATGGATTCTTGATATATGGCTTGATATTGAACTAAGATGAAGATACTACCAACAATACTCTAACAGGTAAACCTAGTTTTAATAGATAGTAAATGATGTGGGGTCGGAACCCCGACACCAGCCCGCACACCGGGCGAGCAGGGAAAGCATCCGCGTCCTCCCCGAGGTATTGTCCGCTCTGGGATTGCCGCTTCGGGTCTGCGGGAGGTCGCCCAGGGCCGTGGCCCAATGACAGTCCCGAGCCCTGACGGCGCGGGGGCCGCGGAGGTTGCCCCCTACCCTCACGGTTTTGTCCCGCAAAAGGGCCCTCGGTGAGAAGAGGTGTTTGCACCTCCCATTTAAGGCACAGACCTTTCCGCTGATTACCCGATGTGGGACTAAACTGGGAACCCCATCCCACAACACAGCCCCCCGAGCGGGAAGGTCTGTGCGTGGCCGGGGCCCTTCCTCTAGCGCCATCTGATGTGGGGTCGGAACCCCGACACCAGCCCGCACACCGGGCGAGCAGGAAAAGCATCCGCGTCCTCCCCGAGGTATTGTCCGCTCTGGGATTGCCGCTTCGGGTCTGCGGGAGGTTGCCCAGGGCCGTGCCCCAATGACAGTCCCGAGCCCTGACGCGGGGGTCCGCGGAGGTTGCCCCCTACCCTCACGGTTTTTTTCCGCAAAAGGGCCCTCGGTGAGAAGAGGTGTTTGCACCTCCCATTTAAGGCACAGACCTTTCCGCTGATTACCCGATGTGGGACTAAACTGGGAACCCCATCCCTTCCGACCCCGACACCAGCCCGCACACCGGGCGAGCAGGGAAAGCATCCGCGTCCTCCCCGAGGTATTGTCCGCTCTGGGATTGCCGCTTCGGGTCTGCGGGAGGTCGCCCAGGGCCGTGGCCCAATGACAGTTCCGAGCCCTGACGGCGCGGGGGTCCGCGGAGGTTGCCCCCTACCCTCACGGTTTTGTCCCGCAAAAGGGCCCTCGGTGAGAAGAGGTGTTTGCACCTCCCATTTAAGGCACAGACCTTTCCGCTGATTACCCGATGTGGGACTAAACTGGGAACCCCATCCCACAACACAGCCCCCCGAGCGGGAAGGTCTGTGCGTGGCCCGGGCCCTTCCTCTAGCGCCATCTGATGTGGGGTCGGAACCCCGACACCAGCCCGCACACCGGGCGAGCAGGGAAAGCATCCGCGTCCTCCCCGAGGTATTGTCCGCTCTGGGATTGCCGCTTCGGGTCTGCGGGAGGTCGCCCAGGGCCGTGGCCCAATGACAGTCCCGAGCCCTGACGGCGCGGGGGTCCGCAGAGGTTGCCCCCTACCCTCACGGTTTTGTCCCGCAAAAGGGCTCTCGGTGAGAAGAGGTGTTTGCACCTCCCATTTAAGGCACAGACCTTTCCGCTGATTACCCGATGTGGGACTAAACTAGGAACCCCATCCCACAACACAGCCCCCCGAGCGGGAAGGTCTGTGCGTGGCCGGGGCCCTTCCTCTAGCGCCATCTGATGTGGGGTCGGAACCCCGACACCAGCCCGCACACCGGGCGAGCAGGGAAAGCATCCGCGTCCTCCCCGAGGTATTGTCCGCTCTGGGATTGCCGCTTCGGGTCTGCGGGAGGTCGCCCAGGGCCGTGCCCCAATGACAGTCCCGAGCCCTGACGGCGCGGGGGTCCGCGGAGGTTGCCCCCTACCCTCACGGTTTTTTCCCGCAAAAGGGCCCTCGGTGAGAAGAGGTGTTTGCACCTCCCATTTAAGGCACAGACCTTTCCGCTGATTACCCGATGTGGGACTAAACTGGGAACCCCATCCCACAACAGTAAATTTAGAGTTGTGAACCAGAATGTGAACTAAATGTACCCAAGTAACCAAGATGATTTATCTGATTATTTCTTCGGTTGCTTGGAACCATAAATACTTAGCCATATGTTTTCCTTCTGATTTGGTGCCCAGAAATGTCCCAATTCCTCTTATTCTTTTAAGTCAAGGACCAACTGTGGAGGTGGTCAAGATTTAAGAGCCAAGTTCTCCGTCACTGGCAAGCTTCATCGGACCAAGGGAGCGGTCCTCGAGCTTTGAGTCATGTCTAGAGATTGAAGGACTGCTATTACTGGGCCGTGGGCGAACTCCCTGTGATTTATTAGAATGGAGGACTTGGCCCTCCGAATAGTGGACATGCAATTCTAATTCAATCGAATATAAGAGACAAGATCTTCGAGATCATTCATGAGAATGCAATACAGTTGCAAATAACTTTGTACGTGGTGTAGGATCTATAGGCGTATCAGGTTCCGAGTCGTATACAGGTTTCTATTACCCGCCAGCCACATGTAGCCTATGACCCATACGGATATAGATATGGATATTGTACGTCTGAGGCACCTTTCGATGGCTATAATCCTACACAGCTTGGAGCATCTTACAAGTTGAATTTTGCTGGCAGCATATTTGAATGGCCCCTCCACAGCTGTATTATCAGCCAGATGACACCTCGCAGAGTTAGAGCTTTAGGGAGAGATCCGAGAGTGCTTATAATCCGACACATATTCTTTATGTAATAAACGTACAAGACTACAACGTTGCTTAGTTAGAGGTGTAAGCTGATATGCCCTCCTGACTATACTGATGATGCGGATTTCTTCCAGAGATATTGTCACTCGATCCGATTTTAAATATCAGTATTTATGTTAGACTTTAAATATATCCAATTGATTATATTATTTTTTAATTTTTACGTTTCTAATTAATTTGAGGATATTTTATGTTGAACATTGTAGAATGCAACATCTCACTAATCATTTTATGATTTGTATCATTTTAAAACAATAAGATGCGCCATATAGATCGAACTGAGATTATAGAAACAACAAAAACATCATAGAAAACATAAAAAAAATCAAATTAGACTTAAAATCATTGAAAAAGTTCAAAGTGATTACCAATTAAATATTTTTAAATTAGACTTCTCAAACTCTATTTATTATCTAAAATAAAGTGCTCTATTAATGGTGAGGGCGCTCTTCTCTGGAGAATTGTATAGTTTAGTGAAGCCCTTGGCATTAGGGTCAACACTACGGATATGCCAGGTATCCAGGGAATTCCTACTAGTTCTGCACTACAATACAACAAATCACTTCTTATCTCCTGAACTCCTCTTCAATTGGTATTATTGAGGTCAAATTGGATGTCCAAAATAGCGTTATAATTTGAATAGGCTAAAATTGACTGATCAAGTAGTCTACGGCAATGAAATGGGTGTTGGTGCGGTCCCTCCTCACATAGCACCTACGTCATTTGATTTTTTTTTAAAAAATAATATAGTAGTGTTTTTATTTTTGAAAATTGCTTGGACTGCTTGGCTTTGAAATAGAAAAAAAAAGATTTTATCTAGATTTGGCTGAAAGCTCTGTATGTTGTTTTCAGTATTAAGAGCTATAAATTGAATGGTTTAGATCTTTGAAAAGCTTTCTCCATTGCTTGAAATCAATATTTGGTGAAATCTATCCTCTATTTTGTTGTTTATTGTTGAAATCCGTCTTATTGGTGATTAATGTTTTTGTTGTAAAAGCTAAAATTCAATTTTAATGATATTTGTGCAGCCTCTAGCTAAACTAGAGAGGATCTATTGCAATCCTATTATTCTAAATACTGAAAGTTTTTGGCTGAACTAGGTTCCGTGGTTTTTAAATTTACATCGAAGGATTTGCTTGCTAATTATTTATGTAGACGGTAGAGATTATTGTTGTTTAGTGAATTATATCTTATTTAATTGGATAAAGAGGGAAAAGAAGTTTGAGGCATCATTATTTTTTGATTGCATTTTTCCATCTATGGGCAACCCTCAAGATAACCAACGAACCATCAAGTGCTTGCTCGAATGGTATTATCTCTTTCCACGCAGAAAAGAGGCTAGGGATTCTAAGCGATGTCGGCCTTCAATTTTTGGCCTCCTATTACGGTTTGACTTCTGATGTTTCTATTAAATAAAAAGAGAGAGAGCTAACAACCATTTAACCCTGAGTTTGGGCATGTTTGGCCCCAAGATTACAGCCTCTTCAATGTACTTATGACTGTTTATTCGTTCTAATAGGCGGCTTATCAGAAGATTCTATTAACAGGTCAAGTTATAAGGAAGCGTTTTTGGGCATTGTAGCCTTCAATTCATGTGGGCCTTCAGGTTGTAGAAGATTCTCCAAAATGCCTTTGTTTGTTTGCAAAGAGCCAAGCCGACGAGGTGCCCCTAACTGGGGATGGGCTAAGCCTGAAATAAAAAGTCTGCCCTGAATCAATATAACAGGCCTATTGGCCGTCCACTTACAGCCCTCCTAACAGTTGATTGCATTTGAAGTCAGCTACGAAGGTTCAGCCACGATGAATGGAAGCTAGAAAGAGAAAAAAACATGACGACTCTCAACAAAAATCAAGAAGAACAACTAAAGTAACTGATATGTGTTACTACTTAAACCTGGCCTCCTCTTCGAAACTAGTTGTTCTGCGCTGAGATATGCAAAGTGATGAATGGGGTGGGCCAAGCTTTGGCAAAGCCTTCTAAAATGCAGGCCAAGCCTAAAATACTCCACCTTTATATGCCAATGGATAAATGAGTTAGTGATGATTGTCGCTGCCGTGAGTCGGTACCAAGGCACCAAGCTAGTGAGGTTGCTAGAGGGCTTAATAGTCAACTGTTCAGATCGTGTCGATCGACAGTGTGCCTAGGATAGTGCTGAAAAGCTGAGGTCGTGCTTGGGTTTTCGCTCTAATGTCGAGTTCCACCTGAAACAACAAAGACGAAGAAGTCCTCTTGCCGGAGAATGACCGATGGAAGACTCTAAGTCAAAAAGATTTTCGGGGTACAAATTCAGGCTAGCCTAACTCTTAGGCGACTGAGGCAGTCACCTAAGGCCCCAGCCAAAGAAGACCCATCGTAGAAAAGGCTTCAAAGACAAAATGGAAAGAAAAAAGGCCCACTTGTGAGTTTGCCTTAGGCCGATCCACTGCAGGAAAGGCCTCAAAGATAAAACGGCCTTAGGCCCCCAAATACATTGGGCCACTTCTAGGTACAATGGGGGTTGAGAGTGGCAAAGTGACAGTACGGTAGTGTGCGATAGTTCGAGAGCACTTACCGAAAGAGTCTCCTTGGGATTGAATTGTATAAACAAAGGCCGACGCTTGTCACCGGAGGATCTGGGCATATCGGTTGGCCGCCTTTAGCAAGCGCGCCATCGCATGTTCGAGGATTTACGTGTGGTCGTTTCGCAAGTGCATCACACCCCGTATATCTCACAAGCGCAGTTTGAAAAACTGCTTGTGATTATGGCCGAAGTGTTGCCAGCTAGGGCGAGAGTTTAAAATTCAAAATTTTCTTCATGCGCTTCTATGCTAGCCATATAGTGGGCCTTTGTTGATTGTATAAAAGCTTCGTGGAAGAGTCTGATTGGTTAGTTCTCCATGTTGGTTGTGGTCGGTTCCCAAGCGTATTAATAACCATTACTACACGTTATACTCTCATTGGTAGTATGCATGAGTTTAAGGGCTCGTTTGGTTCGCGAGAAGTATTTCTCCCCTAGGAATATGATTCCTGGGAAGCAAATTTGTAGGAAGAGGATGCCTAGGAAAGTACTTTTGGCATGTTTGGTTGACCATGGGAAAGTGACAAATTTCTAAAGTGCTTATGTTTGGTTGACCATCCACTTTCCTGGAAAAGTTATGTATAATTTCTATTATACCCTTAATAAAAATTAGATATTTAATGCATCTTTAATGCTTCTTTAGAGCTATAGCTTTTATCTAAAGATATGAAAGGATCGTCCTCGAAAAGCTTTCACCTAGGTTAAATTATAAGGCTTTGTGCATGCTAACATGCTAACATGCGTTTCATGTACCACATAAATCTCTTTATATCTCGTACTTGGATAACACTGGAAAAATACTGCCAAGTTTTGGTATGCCACCCCCTTGTCATCATAATATTTTTCTATTCATTTGAGGTCTAAGATGAAGGAAGCCTGATTGAACAAAGTAAAGGCAGGATTGGAATTGGAATCAAGATCACAGGTATCTTTAAGGCTATATGTGTTATCAGCCATTTTCTGCTCTTGGGATCAGTAGTTAATCAACTACATGAGAGCCAAAATGAGAGCTGATGTCACTCGAAATCGAACCCCATCGATTTTAAGGGGCATAATATGATACCGTACATGCTAATGCTCTTGGTTTGATCTCATGAAATTAAAAGCCGAAATATATTAGATCAACAAGATAACAATAGTTCTACATGCATCATTAGCTGAAAAGAATGGTGAAGTTTATAAGTACATTGCATTCTTCCAGTGCACAACGGACTACAGTCATGCTCTATCTTCTAACAAATCCCTCGGCAGGGCTCTGCAGGAGTAATATGTTATCATTCATATTCTTGTTGCGTTGCCATGCATCAATGAAGATGTGGGTGCAATTCATTTAATATTTAGTCCCTGCTTTATGATTTTTACACACATCTTGTTGTTTGTTTTAATACCCTTATGCATTGTTATGAAAATTTACCTCTTATTTTATAAATGCACGCTGGGCAATTCCTAGGGTACCAACTCCACCCTTTGCTCTTTTTTTTTCTTTCTTTGCTCCAATTATGTTCCAAACATGCAACTGCCTAATGGAGCCCATTGTGAAGGCAATAAGCCCTTACATCACAAGCATTTGCAACTTTCTTGTTATGTTTGGACTATGGTTATTCATTTTATCTCTTTACTCTATTTTTGGTATTTATATACTATTAAGTGTGATATATATTATTGATCTTTTTTCTATTAACTTAAGCTTTTGGGATCTTCAATATATGTATCGCATGTTTTGCATTCTACTACGATTAATTGGAAGGAAAAGAAAGGGAATCAAAAGGAAACTGATGTGTGGCCCTTGGATCAACTATAATTTAGCATGTAGGGGCCTTGTTAATTATTTCTTGTTGTCTTCCAACATTTGTTTTTCATAAGCATTTTTTAGGCCCTTCATTTATATATATAGCTATGTACAAGGAGAGCTCGATGCCCAGTCCTAATGCGTAATCCATGCTATATTAGGAAGAAAGAGTCTTAAATTTTAATAATATTCCTTCGTAGATTTTCTCTGTCATAGTTTTCACTGGAAGTATTTTTTATAAATTTTGAAGAGAATTTTGAAAGGAAAATTCATCCATATTTTTAATTTACAGATTCAATAATATTTTTCTATTCTTATAATTTAAGATGGTTTCTTAATATTAAGACAAAAATTTCCTTGAAGCTTCCAACTTGAAGTTTTCCCTCCAAGATAGAGTTCAGTTATATATGCTATGTTGAGCAAGTTGCATAAGTTTTTAACACTATAAGTTCATGTGTTGAATAATATTTACATAAATTTGAGCAAATTTTGGTCTATACTTGTGTAACCATTGTCTAAAACTTGTGTAAGTTCGTAATTGAATCAAATCTAAGTTAAAAGGCAATGGCATTTTCGTCTCAATCCCAAGAATCTATCCAAAAATTTTGCCAAAAGAAAAAATATGGATCTACAGATTAAAAAATTGGCATATTTTTCTTTCAAAAGTCTCAATTTCAATTATGCTCAGCTAATTATACTATTTTTGAATATTCTTACTAATAAAAATGAAACAAACATGCTCTATTCCAGGATTTCTAGGATACTCATTCTTATTTTATAACTATCTAGGATATCACCCAAAAAGACTAAGCGAAAGGTATTATTTAATTTCTTAGCTTTTATAATTGTCCAAGATCTACTTAATGCATGGTTGATGTTAGACTAAACGCACGTCCATACAGGTCCTTACAAACTTTCTCCATTTAAGTCCTAGTATCCTCTCTAGCTAAGGGTCTAAATTCATTCAAAATCAATCAATAGTATCACAATTCTAATGATAACAACTACAATTAGCCTATGATCAACAAAAATTGATCCAACGCGATCAAATTTTGATAAGACTTGAATATATTTATTATATCTATATAATATATATTTCATATCACAAAAATAAAGTATTGTTAGATTAAGACTTTAAACAATGTGTTTTATTTATTCATGAAGCCAATTAAATGTTAATTCATCCTTGAAACCAACACTATAGGAAAAGTTAGCTATCCCGATATTTACATGCCGACACTAGATTGAAGCGTTGGCAATTTTGGCTCCAGCGCTAAATTTTGCTGATGCTTTGATATTATGACGAAGCTAAATAGCGTCGTCAGAGGCCAAATAGAAAAGAGAAAGATGATTAGACGACGTTTTAGAAAGCATCGTCGGAGACCAATTGCACCTTCATTTCTTACGACGCTTTAAAAAACATCGTCAGAGGCAAGTTCCCCTCGGCTATGCTTCAGAAAGCATCATCGAGGGCCATAACAAGAAAAGAGATAAATTATAATCCCCCTCTCTCAATCCCTAAACCCTGCAGCAGCCCCCCAACCCCCCCACCCCAATCCCTAACCCCTGCAGCCACCCCCCAACCCCAACTCATGATCCCTAACCCCTCTAGCTGCCCCCCTCCTCCTCCCCCCTAACCCAAATCCAACAAATCCCTTTAGAAAGCACGAGATGTTTAACCGGAAGATCGTCGACAGTAGGGATGACCATGGAGTAGAGGATATCTAGCTCGGACTGGTCCTGGAGCCCTCCGGCGGCAGCGGGGAGCAGGGGGTTACAGTTCCGGCGGTGGGGTGGAGGATTGAGGTTGAGATTAGAGGGGAAGTCGAGGAGGCGTAGGTCATTGGTGGCGAGGCAACTCTTTGGCGGCTGGCTCTTCGCGGGGCTCCACCATCGCTATCTTCGAGAGGACCCAAGTTTTTCTTTGGTTTCTCTTTTATCTTCTTTCTTTTCTCTGTTCTTTTTTTTTTCCTTTTTCCTCCTAAGTTTTAGAATTCATCTTTGGTAGGTTAAATTAGATGCTCCCATGGCGAGGCCCCCTCCCCCGCCTCTTCCTCTTCTTCTTCCTTGCCTCTGGACTATCAGGGACCGCCACATGCCTGCCGCCTTCTTCGTCGCCTACCGCACCTTCCACCTCTGCCTCCTCCATGGCCTCGTCGACCTCCTTATCAATGGCTACATTGCATCCGACACCGTCAATACAAGGCCTCTTAACCTCCTCCTCTGGATGCACACCAAGTCTTCAATGGTTGACTGAGCCCTCCAACCCCTTCTCCCCCAAGGCCATCTCCGGTTAGTCCCCCAACCCCTTCTCCCCCAACTCTAATTTTTTGCTAGTTTTGGCTGCAGAAGTGGAGAGGGTTGAAGGGAATGGAGAGCATGGACAGTGATTCGGAATAGTGATGGAGATGAAGAAAACTAAGAATCCAAAGCCAAAGCTGAAGAGAGAAAATAAGAGAAAAAAGAAAAAGCGAAGATCAGGCGGTGGAGTGTTTGTGATGCTTTTGTTTTGAGCTGTTCTCCTCCAAGATGCCCTAAGCTTGGCATCTTGTTGTTTCTGTCTTATTTTTTTTCTTAAATTTTTGGCTTCTCCCTTTTTTTTTATTTCTGTAATCTTTTTAGTTGTTCTCTCAAGCGGATGGAGGAGCAGTGTGGCCCTTTCAATCCTCGAGCTCTTGTATAGATCTCCAGTTCCCATTTTAATGAGAAAAAAATTATCGAATGAATTATAACGATGCTTTCAATCCTAGGTTTAGGATTTTTAAATAATTTTTTAAAAAAAATAATTATAGAGACGCTAATAAGCGTCGGGAAAGGCCCGACGCTTATAAGCATCGGCAAAGGCTCGAGCTAGCCCAATGCTTAAAAGTATCCTTAAAAAAAAATTTATTCCTACCTATCCGACGCTTTTGCGACGCTTTAGAAAGCTTCGGCGCTAAAATTATCGATACTTATAAGTATCGGTACATACTGTAAAAAGTGCCGAAAAAGATTTTTTTTTTTGTAGTGCAAGGTTAAATCAAGCTATACTTCAAGCTTGGACCGAGCCAGATGCAATCTTGAAATAATTTTGTCTCAATTTAGAATTGTCAAGCCGATCAATTGGAATCTTTTTCCCCTCAAATTATAATTAATCTTGAAATAATAATAAATAAACAAAATCTTGATCCAAGAGTTTAAGCATAAAATTAATTTCATAAGCCTGACTAGACCTAAGTTGAATCAGCTCAACATGATTACACCCCTAACCTCCCCCCCACCCTAAACCATCTTTTTCTCTCTCCTCTTTAACCCTGATCGGTAGCATCCTCTTCCCCTATCCCATCCTCACATTGCTTTCCTCCATCTCTGCATTCAACCTATATATTAATCTAACCTACAACTGACCCAAGGTAAAGGTAAAGAAGGTTTCACTCTTACATAAATGGTTGAGCCATTTACATTTTTGTTTTCTCGATTATATTTTTGACATTTCTTGAATATTTTTATTCAAATTCCTTTGCGATGTTCTTATATCGTTTTTTATATTTTCAGGGGATCCATTATTTATTTCTCTTTTTATATTTTATTTTATTTTTATAGTATTACTTTTTTTTTAGCTTATTCTAGCTTATTTTATGAATTGAATTTTTAGTTAAGTTTATTTTTTAGTTTATCTTTTTATTTTCTATTTGCATATTCAATTCAACAAAAATGTTGGTCAAAGACAGCCAGGATAGTCAACAACCTAGCAGTTGCCCCAACTCCCACGGCGGCTCTGCCGCCACCATTCGCCGCCACCACCCCCACCTCTGCCGCACACACCATCTAAGAACGTGACGGTCGGTGGTGGTGAGTGGAACCCACTCAGCTGCTCTGTGCTCTTTCGTCCGCTTTCGCCCCGCGTCGGACGGACGGAGACCCGTGGAGAGGCCTCACCGGACGGAGGCGGCGACGGCGAATCCCCCCACCCGGTCCTTGTCGTCACCCTCCAGCCTTAACAGGGAGGTAAAGGGTCCGGGCTCCGTGGACGAGACGAAAGACGCGGGGCCACTCCAGGCTTTAGCAGCTCTGCTGTCTGCTTCCCAGCCAACCTTTTTTTTTAACCCTTGTCCGCAAATTTCCCGTTATCAGATCTTAGTTTTAATTTTCCTTTTATAAAAAAACAAGTACTTTAATAAGCTAATACAATGATTCAATTGCCTCGTAAATGTGTCACAACCTGATATTTCAACCAAAACAAACAAAGCTAGCCAAAAGATATTATTTGGATTCCTTAATTTTCTATAAGTATCCAAGATTTACCTAGTGAATAACCGATTTGGAACTAAAGACACGCCCGCACGAGTTCTCACGTACTTCCCTATTTAAGTACCATTCGAATCACAAGCATCACGATCGGCCTGCAGTCAGCCCCATGGATCCGTGCTGCAGTGTCCCTTACTCTATATAAGTTATGGATTGGGTCCGCTCTGATACCATTTGTAATAATCTACGACTTCATCAAAATAGCTAGCCGAAAGATATTTTTTTGGTTCTTATATAAGTACCGATACCCAAGATCGATCAGCGGATGTTAGAGGAAAAACCCTAAGTCATATATCCACAGAGGCGCTCGGCCGAAGAGCGCCGACCGGAAAGCCGCTCGGCCGAAGAGCGCCGACCGGAAAGCTGCTCGGTTAGAAAGTGCCGACCAAAGACAGCGCCAAGGCGCTCTGCTAGAAGGTGCTCGCCTAAAGGGCGCCGACCAGGAGTACTTGAAGCAACCCCGCCACAGGGCGCCCCATTGGGCGACCAGCTCGGCTCGGCACTCTTGCCGAGCCGATGCCTTAACCAAATGTTCAACCTCCGCCTAAAGTCCAAGGGACTGACAACTCCTACGGCTTGCGACCTGCCACTATCTCCAAGCCATCAAGGCATAAGATCTTCGCAGGTATTCGGCACGACCTGCCATTAATGCACGAGACTCTCTCAAGTCTCCGATGCACTCAGTCATTTAATGAACACGGCCCAAAACGATCTCCGGATCACTGAACCATCAGAGCGCATGGCTCTACCTGACCGCCGGTTCATTCGGTAATAAATGCACTTACCATCCACAGACCCCAGGCCCGCTACGGCCGGCGGTTCAACCACTCCAACAGGTCCGATCGACCGTGACAACTCCCTGATTCCGGTCTGATTCGGCCCTGTTCTCCACTATGCCATAAATGGGCCAAATCGTGCCCAATTATCACAGACAGGGACAAATCCCCCGGTTACCTCCCAGGTAACGTAATCCCCTCCTATAAAAGGGAAGCTGGGAGAACCAAGGGGGGGTGAACAAACAAAAAACGGAAACAGATCCCCGGGACTGAACCCGCCGGGAAGCATAGACACAATTGAGGACATCATCCTCTTCGTCTTCTTTATCCTATCCAAATATTCTTGCTGTCTTCTCCATATACTCTCTTCCCTGCTCTCTCCACATACTTGCCCTCTCTGACTTAGGCATCGGAGGGCCGGCGCCGGGGAGCCCGGCCACCGGTTTTCCTTGCAGGACTTGCACACCCCCCCGCAGCGGAGGACGCAGCCGGCCGGCGCACCGCCGTCCGCCCCCTGTAGCAGCGGAGCTCCTCCTTCTCCGGCTTCGCGGCGGCCCCCGGGTCCAATTTCCAGCAACAGCGGATAACCAATGTGGGACTAAACACACGCCCGCATGGATCCTCACAAAATAGTTGACTCAAGATGAAAGGAAGGACATCCTCCAATAACTTTTAACTTTTCTACGGCCACATCTGGCTGCTGCAGAATGAACATGAAGAATGGAGGATGATAATTTATCTCACCAAATGTCATACAATTTACTTGCATGGCTATATTTAATTTGGTCATATAGTCAAGCTGACTAATATTATTTCATTGGGGAAGGTCGCGTACCTCTATCCCACTATTTAAAAATTCAGCGAGCGAGGCTTCCGCCATCATCTTCCCGTCCTCGATCGACGCTTCCATTTGGTCACCATTCTTGAAGTTGCCGTGGACCCGAGTTCTAATCAGGGCACCGTTCTAGCAATCGAGTACGGCTACATCTCTCTTAACTACCCAAAGCAATGGACTGGCGAAGGCTCACCCGCCAACATAAAGCCCAGAGTCTGGGAGGCTTCCGCAACATGCTTTACCTACAGATATCCATCAATCTTTATGACTTGGTTAAGCAGCATCGCATCAAATATCTTACGACTCGTTTAGTTCAAAGAAAAAAATATCGTCAACGAAAAAATAAAAAAATACTTCTTATTTGATTGGAATTTTTGAAAAAAAGAAATCAAAAAATCATGAACATAGAGGCAGTTGGAGGTTGAGATTTTTTCTCCAAAAATTCTCTTTAATCATCAAAATCCATAAGTAAAATCTTTCACTTTATTAAAGGTATAATAGGTATTTCATATAAGTTTTTTAGAAAAATAGATACTCAACTAAATATAAGCCTATGCCACTTTCTCATGAACAATCAGATATGCTAAAACTATTTTTCAGATATCATATTTTTAGAAATCATCTTTTCAAAAAAAAAAAAAGCCTTTTGAAAAAAAAAAATTCTCGTGACTTAAACAAGTGCTTAGTAGTTACCAAGGTTTTCTAACAGTTGTTACGCAGAAGAGCTTATGGCCCCTCCATGCGCTAGCTGCCTGTATTTGTACCCCCTACAACCCTATATCAAAAAGTTTGTGTTTAATATTTGTTTCTTTTCCCTATACACCATCTTCTCCTTTTATCCAGTACTCAAGCAGCTCAATGCCATTCTTCAATTCGCTTTTGCTTCATGGAACTTAATGGAGTTTTATACTGCCAAATCCCGTTTGCTATAAACTGAGCATCAGAACTGCTGCAGAACTTTTTCTTTGGGCCCTCTTGTCATGGACCTCATATTGGGAAATAGCCAACCTAACTTTTTCCCATGTGGAACGGATTATTAGTCTACCACCTTTTCAGATCTTTTGTGATGATGGCTGTTGAAGAAGGCTCCAATAAGTCTTCTGCAGACGTTGAACGCTTTCCGAAGGCTTTATTAAGAGGTGCTAACTGTGAAATTGTTGGAGGATTCAAACAAAGTGGAAAGATCAGGCTCATTCAATCATGCAACTGTGAAATGTCATAAGGAATGGAGGTAATCATTGAGTTTACTTCTTTGTGGACCGATGCGGGCATATACCTAGCCTCACATTGGCTATGCACTAACACCAAAGAACCCAAATAACATTTTTGAGCTAGTTTTTTTTTAGTGAGGCCCTGAGTTATTACAGATTGTATTAGAGCCGACCAAGCCCATAACTCATATGAACTAGGGAATATTGCAGCATAGGTCTATTGAAATTAATCATGGACTGATCATAGTATTTATGGTTGGATTTGAATGGATTTGACTTTTAACTTGGCGAAGATACTAGAGCTTAAGCGGATGAAATATGTGAGTATCCGTACGGACGTGTACCTAGTCTCACATCGGTAATGTACTGGATAGATTTTGGGTACTTATACGAGACCAATGAACCCAAATAATTTGACTTTATATGATTGAAATATTAAGGAGAAATGTGAAATTTTTAATTCAAGGAGAACCTTAAAGCTTGCAGCAAACAAGTAGATTTGGCTCGATAGCAGTCTTGTTCAAACTGTCTTATTAATTAAAAAATGAACCAAGCTTGAATATTAGTAGTTAAGCTTAAGTTTAATTTGAAGGCCCCTTTCATTTTAACAAGCTAAGATTGAGTAACCCAAAGATAAAACTAATAAGAAAGCAGTCAAATAATCTTTAAAAAGCTAGGTTTGGTTCTAAGTGGTGAAGGGCCACATGCGTAGGCTGCTTGGGACACGGATCCTTTTCAAATATTTGTTTGTTTTAACCAAGGTCCGCCGTACCGGTACCGGTCGGCGTACCGGTGGCCGGCCGGACCGGTACGGTACCGGTCCGGTCCGGTCCGTACCGGCCGGTACCGGTGGTTTCAAAAACCACAGCGCGCGGCGCTGTGGTTCTAAAAAAAAAAAAAAAAATCGTACCGGTGCGAACCGGCCGGTTCGCACCGGTACGAGGCCCGTACCGGCCGGTACGGGCTCCGAACCGGCCGGTACGGGCCCGAACCGGCCGGTACGCACCCGTACCGGCCGGTTCGGATAAAAAACCGGGAAATACCGGTTTTTTATCCGTTCCGGTACCGGTCTAGGTCCGGACCGGTACGTACCGGCCCGTACCGGCCGGTACGGGCTGGTACGGCATTCCATGGTTTTAACATTAGTTTAAGGATTTATTTAGTTTACGAAAAAAGAAGGGAGAAAGTATAGCCAATAGAAAAATAGAGAACTACTTCATATTTCGTTATAGTTTTCAAATAAGAGAAATGAGAAAGTAATTTTCCCATGAGAATAAGATTTCTATAAATTATAAAAAAGAAAAACCCATATGAGATATGGAAAAGTCTAATTTCTTGTTATTTTTTTCCAAAATTTTTTTTATTAAAGAAATAAGAGATATTTTTACATAACTTTTAGATAGAGTAGGATAAGGTCTTTTCCTCTATTAACAGAATAGAAGGTATTTTATATAACTTTTCTAGAAAAGTAGATGTTCAACTAAATATAAAACATTCTGAAATATGCCACTTTTCTATGATTAACCAAACATACAAAACTACTTTTTCAGACATCATATATTGAGACATTGGCTTTCTAAAAAAAATATTGTAACATAAAAAAATTCTTTCTGTAAACCAAGCAAACCCTAATAGTAATAACCCTTATCAAGGTCCCACTTGTTGGTCAAAATGTTTTAGACGAGTAAGTTGTGTTCTTGTCTTTGAGGGGAGTTTCTGTGGCTTTGCTCCTTTGATATTGTGAAGGAAAAGCATGACAACCGGAAGAGGGAGGATGTATACCGGTAGGTTAAAAAAAAAGATTCGGGCACGTCATCCAAATGGGATTCTTTTTCATGAGATCAGCCTCTCCGATTTGTCACATGCTCAAATATATATCCACCCATCTTGCAGTAATATATCTCCTAAAGAGGGAGGATGTATGCCAATAGATTAAAAATGATTCTTTTTAATCTATTTAACACCTCCTCCCCCACAAAAATTTTTTAAAAAAACATTTAGCAATATTAATCTAACAAGGCATATATAGCTCCGAGCAAATATTTGTTTTTATTAAAAATGTCTTAAATTTATGAGCTCTAGAGTGGCAAAAAGAAACTTTTTCTCAAAAGATTCCTCTCGCCTCCATACTTATTTTGTTTGGGCCTCACGAATAGTTAGTTGGAGGCATGGGGGAGGAGCCTCTTGGGCCGAACTAACCTAATTGTTATACGGCATTAGTTCAAGTTCAAATTAATTTACTCTATTATATATAGTTCTTATAACTCTAAAAAAAGAAATCAATTGAGTCTTCTAGCTAGAGAGTGATATATTGGGAGCTAGGGTTTATAAAAAAAAATTATACTATATAATCTCAAGTTTTCTATAATGAAACTTTTGCATTATCTCCACCCGCAAACATAGGTCAATAAACCGAATCACATAAATATTAGGCGATATTTTTTCTATCTTTTCTTTCTTAATTCATTATTCTTTCTGCATATCGCAACTATTCTTATATGATTGCACTCATAATACACAAACATACCAGCAGCAAATAGCCAATTCGAGTTTTTATATCAATCTTACCCATTTGGTCATTGATAATGTCCATTGGCTTCATGAGATCCACTCTACAGTTCAAAGGGAATAAAATCTGCCAAAATGCCACCAAAAGGAATTTAATAACGCAAACAATAATAGGACATTCAAAGAGTACCATAACCTGCTCCTTGATTTTCCAAGATACATGTGGTGAATGGCACTAATTTAGGGTTTCTCTTGGACTCATGATGGGTTGGAGGAAATGGCACATGGCTTGAGCTACCCCAGAACATTATTGGTAAAAGGATGCACAACTACCCTTTAAAGGAGTTATGAAGGGTGGTTCTTCTTCCCTTACTTCTCTTCAAAAAATATCTTGTTTATTCCCCAAAAAAAAAAAAGGTGGGGCCTTATTGTTTTCCTTAGAACTCTTGGCTTTTTCTCTCCATCACTAGAATATCACCACATTGCGACCTTCTTGGAGGTGATTTAGTGGTGTTGCAATTGAGTAAATGGACTCACATTGCGTTCGTAATTACAATCTATCTTCCCATTAGCATGTGATGCAGAAGGAATATAAATCGTGATATCGAGGCTTTCATAAGAAAATCCCAAGTTGCAAGATCACAATCTCAAAGGACTGGAGGAAATCATGGTCCCCAAAATCTGGTACAGATAATATAAGCATATAGTAGAATTTCCCATCAGAGGGAAGGGAAGAGGGGAGGATCAAGTGGTCCCGAAAAACTGGATTTGAATGAAATATCTTAAATCAGGTGGTGGCCATACATAGGATGAGAGTTACGAGACCAAAATAGGGTGATATAACTAAGAAATTGTGATGAGGGGTGCAATCTAGAACGAATGAATTCTTATATTATCTCATCTCCGACAACTACTTTGGTGTTCAATTGGATTTAGGAGCATGCGCCAAGGCACATGTTTGAATCTTTTTTTTTTTTTTTTTTTTTTGCATGGGTGCGGTTTTTGTGCCCTCGTCTATCTTGGCATCAACAAAAAACCTATGCACCCCTCTCTTCGTTCTCCCTCCTCTTTCTCTCACATATGCATACATGCACATGCACGCATGCATGCAAAAATCAATTTCGTGTTAATACCAGCCTAAATGACCCTTCCATGACACCATATATATATAAAAAACCTAAAACCCTAAAGATAATATTAAATTGTTAATTATATCTATTACTTCAAGGCATGAGAGCATTTGGCTGTTAATAAGGTTTCATTTGACATATAATATCATATATGCTTGCTCTAGTCCTATCAAATAGCCTATATCCTAAGTTGGACTGCAGTCATTTTGACTCTTGCATTAATAGGCAGTCCTCTTCATATGGACAAATTGCTTTCATCATAGCTCTAGCTCCACTAGCTACTCTATTTTCTCTTATTCATGTTGCAATCACTCTGATATCCTACTCTTTCAGGTGTTTTATCTTAGTTGCACCTCTCATGCCACTAAGTAAAGGTAGCATCTTAGTACATGATGTGAGATGCCAAACCACTGTAGACATGTGACTCGGCGTTAAAGACACCGAAGTAAAAGACTTAAAAATTTTCATGCAGGTCTTGGCATCCTTCTCATTACACCTCTCCTCTTCTGCACCTCGTGTCACCTCATGATTAGAAATCAATGGCTTTTTCTCTTTTCTTTTATTTTGTCCCTTCTACGCCAGGCCAATTATCCTGCAAACCAACCCAAATTCTAATTTGTTCATGCTATCATCTAGTCCTCTGACTAATGATACTTGCTATCACTACTTCACTGGTAACCCTCTCAAGCCTCCTAACTATTGAACACACTTAATATCCTGCCAATGCGAGTGCTTGTACAATAACAATAGCTTTAGTACCAGTTTTGGATTTATATGCTGGCCATAGTCAACATTTGTTCTGAGTGATGTAACATCAGAATTGAATGATGTTCTACCAAAAATGTTCCAAAACCTACGTTTGCAACCTCATCATCATGTCAAGACAGCTCTCTATTAATTTATCATGGTAATGAAAAAATAATTGTGGATAATTTGCGGAATCTTGGTCATCAAGCTCCTTCATCCACTAAAACAAGTGATTGTTCCAAATTTATTCAACAAAGAGATCTGATTGATGCCAATGAGGTGGTAGCTCAGTAGAACTGGGCATTTATTCCACCCGCGTGGTTCAAGTTTGAAACGCATGGGCGTCGATTAAATGTGAAGACCGAATGCTTTCCGCTTGGACACTTGAGGTAAGAGGGCTTATTGGTAACCGTGCCGGAGCCCAGAATCAGGCCTACAGGTTGAGAGGGTATGAGTAAAAACGGCCAGCATGCCCAATATACAGTCAGTTCTGCCCGCATCGAACATTCTTTTGGCGGAATGGGGGCCCAGTGGAGGCTACTACGTGGGGGTGGGGCTTGTTCCTTCCTCCCCCCTTCCACTTTTGCCATAGAAAAAAAAAAAAAGACCTGTTTTATAATAGGAATATTAAATGACCTACCATTTGTCATTGTTTTCTGAGAAAAAAAAAAAAAAAAAAAGGAAGAAAGAAAGAAATCCCCCAGATGGAGATTGGAGAGTTCCAAGTTTTTGGAAGCAAAAGGAGGTCAAACCCAGCAAGGCATTGGTAGAAACTAAGAGGTCTAGACATCCCAAAACAAATCTAAATTTATCATTATTCATTGAATAACATCAGAATGTGTGATCTAAAACTAACTCTCTTTTTTTGTTTAATGGAAACAATTATAAATGACAATTAACACCATAATGGTGGCCAAAACTTAAGAGGGTAGCTCTATAGCACCATAACCATCACATCAAAACATGATAACAGTGAGACAGCACGGCACAGTGGCAGAAAACCTGTGCTGTACTGAGTCATAGTTAGAGAGACAGAGACCTAAAATAGCAAAATCCAAAATCTAGAGTGGGGCCTCATCCATGGCCCAAAACAATGAGTCCAATTGCCAACCTCCAACGCACCTATTGTGATGCACCCCCCCTTAGTTCTCCTGTTCACGGGATTTGAAAGTAAATAATGAAATGGGTAGAGAGGGTACACAATGCCTCGCTGTATTGCATGTGAGGCCGTTGTCCCCCCTCTCACTCTCTCTCTCTCTCTCTCTCAGAGGAGGAGAAGAGAGTAGAGTGTTAGAGAAGGCCTTCCTTTGCCCCCCTATCGCCTTCTCTCTTCACCATCAAAGAGCCCAATGCCCAACTGGCAGTTTTAATTTCATCTGCAGCAAGAAAAGCCACGAGGTGGGGGAGGATGGCATGAGCATAGGACAAAACGCTTCTGGGATTTGCGTGGGATTCCATTTGTTTTTTTTTTTTTTCCTGCCCCCACCTCTCTCTCTCTCCCCCTCCCCACTTCTTCTTCTACTCCCCTCCCCCGCGCCTCTCTCTTTTGTACCAGTACTGGTGTAGTGTGTTAGAGAGCACCACTAACACAGACTTGCACACAGAGAGGGACGGGGAGAGAGAGAGAAGGAGAGGGAGAGGGAGAAGATTGTCTCCAAAGACCGATTCCTCGCCATTGATCAAATGATGCTGGGGGTGGAGGCGGACGAGGAGAGTTCAGAGTGCAGCAGCGGGTGCCAGTCTGGGTGGACCATGTACTTGGACCAGTCTGATGAGCCCCCAACCTCTCTTCCCTTCGAAAAAGCAGCCTCCATTGAGCAAGAGGAAGAAGAGGAGGAGGACTTATCTATGGTCTCTGATGCATCCTCTGGACCACCCCATTTCCCTGAGGAAGATGACAACTGCTACTATTCTCACTCCAACACTTGCTATAATGGCACTGGGTGCCTCTTCTACGCCTCCACTCTTCCAACTGCCTCAGCTGCTGCATTGGCTAAGAATGGTGGCAAGAGGAGGAGAGTTGAGGGTAACGAACAGAGAGAGTCTTCCTCTCTCTTGGATGACACTGCCAGCTCCCCTCTCTTCAGCTTCCCCGATGTATGTATGACCTTTGCTTTTTCTTTCTCTTCCCTTAATATATTGAGGGTCAATTTTTTTTTTTTTTTCACATTTGTGTTGTTGACATCTTTGCAGACTAGCTTCAATGCTACCAGCAACAATGTGAGGCCTTCCATGGAGAATGTTTTGGAGTTCTCTTGTGGCTTCTCTGCGACCCATTTTAAGGTACAGTTCAGGCTCCGCCTCCTCTTCTTCTTCCTCCTTGCTTTCGCCAGTTCTTTTTTCTTTCTTTACTGATTGATTATATTACAATGCATTCAGGGAAAGTCTGCATTGCATAAGCAAATGCGTTACCTGCATTCCTCTGCTCCTGCGAAGCCAACTCCTGCAAGACCAGTAATGTCACCTCTCCCTTCCTTCACTTTTCGTTCCAGGGAATAGAAGCCTCCCCAAGGCTTGATTTTTTTTTTTTTTTTTAATTCTCACTCACTTTGTTCTTTTTTAATTTTCTTATTTTTTGATGTCAATAGGTATGCAGGGATGAAAGTGAGAGGAAGCTATGGTGACAAGTTCCATTTCTCTTGCTCTGAAGGGAAACAGATGGAAGAATATGTGTAGACCTCCAAGAGATCCTTCTTTGGCCTTCTTTTATTTAATTTCATTTTCTTCTCTGTTGTTTTGCTTTTTTTCCTGTCAATGCAGTGGGAAACAACCTGAGCAAAAGAGAAGAGAAAATAAAAATTGTCTTTGTTTTGTTTTTTATTGAATTCTTTGTCATGAATGGGGGTAGCAAAATGGCTGTTGTGGGTTCTGTTCATTTTTCTGTCCATACTTGCTCTCTGGCCTTGAAAGGTATATTTCTCTCCCTACTTACCTACCCATAAAAAACACCACACATGAAAAAAAAAATGCATTCATATGGAAGAGGCCCCATGGATGACTCACTCTCATATCAGTCCGCCACACATGACAAGATTATTGTCTGTTTCTAATTCAAACTCTACTTGCAAAACAGCCCTCTGATCAAATCAGTTAGTTTCATGCAGTGCATAGAAATATATGCATGTATGTATTTATGTATGTGCACATGCATGTATGCATATGTGTACATTCATTGATATAACAAAAAAAATCTCAATTGGTTACTAACTAGCTACAGTATGTCCTGTAATATAACAATTATTTGGAAGGAAAGAAAAAAAAAAAAAAAAGAGGATATGGTGGTTGATGTGAAAAGAGCTTTCAGAAGATGTCAATTAAACTGAGAGCTTCAAGGGATGGCCACTCATCATACCAGGGTGGACCCCCTGGTGATGCGCAAGGTGTACACCATAACTCATGGATGGCAATGAGTGACTTGAAGTCATTTCTCAGGAACGATCAAGCTAGAAAGCTTCTACATGTATGGTAAGTTCACCCATCATGAACATGATGCAACATCTAAGGGCTGATGAAAGGGTACCATGACACTGTCTGTTGGTTTTCAAGGAGAAGGAAAAGGCATCACTTTATTTTTCCATTTGATCTTTTATTTCATAGAGGGAGGAGGCACTGCTATTATGAAATAGTGGACACAGTACTAGAAAGGCCTGTGTCTATGAGTTTGAGGACAAAGCTCCAGGGGGCTGCACTTTAATTAGTTTGGTTAAAACACAGGCTTGATTGCTTGAAGGAAAAGAAGCTAAGGGGTCGCAAAAGAAGCAATATAGAATATCCCAAGGACTTCAAAGCCTGAGATCCTCTCCTCAGATATTCCATGCCGAGAACATGATGCCAATTAAAATATGCTTTATGATCTCTCATCTCAATCGAATCCAATAATTTACGTGTTTCCTTTTCTATTGTTTTTGCTCCTTCAAGGCTGTCTCCTTTGAAACTGTTCTTGGGTCTTGTGTCATGCACATATTAATTCAAGATTTTTTAGTCAATCACTTGTCTTCTGGATTGGTCTGCCCTTAGAAACAGATATAGAAGAGCATTTGGGAGTTTGGAAAGTTCACCCATCGCTCCTCTCGTTCCTCCCATCCATTCATATTTCATACCATACCTTTACAGAATCTCATAATTCCTTTTCTATTGTTTTTGCTCCTCCAAGGCTGTCTCCTTTGAAACTGTTCTTGGGTCTTGCCTCATGCACATTTTAATTCAAGATTTTTCAGTCAATCACTTGTCTGCTGGGTTGGTCTGCCCTTAGAAACAGATATAGAAGAGCATTTGGGAGTTTGGAATGTTCACCCATCGCTCCTCTCGTTCCTCCCCATCCATTCATATGGTACATACATATGTGCATACATGCATGCATGCATGCATATATGTATGTCTATAAGTATATTTGAGAAGATGGCAAGATGGCACTAAACAAATTTAAAATATATATATATATATATATATATATATATATATATATATATATCCTCCTTCACTGCAGGCCGTAATGTTGAATGAGAATTTGAGAGGTATGGAATCAACATTTTATTTCCTATCACCTAAAACCCCTTTTGAGTCATCGTAGGAAGGTAAAGGGGTTTCTTTGGTTAGGGAAGGTTATTTTATTTCTCTTCCTTCCAAGTTTCCTTTAATTGAGGGTGTGCTTCCACGCCCAGGACGCTGTTCTCCCAAGTGATATCTAGAGATGGGCCCCACGGCCCTCATCTTCCCTTCCCACTCTTTTGACTGGGATCCATGGATGTTTTGGAACTTGCTGCTGCTGCTTTGCACGTGCACCCAAACAGCGCAAGCCCACATGCTTGCACGTGCACGTGCACGCATGCACGCAATGAGACGCGCACACGTTCACGTGTGCCGCTGAGCTGTTCAACACTGGCTTGGCCTCTTTTAAGTGCGCAAGCCCACAGGCACTTAAATCGACACCCAACTCTTTAAATCCAGGAGACAACCATGAGCTCAGCTCCTGAGCCAGTACCAGGATGACCATATGGATCATCCACAGGTCGGACCCAGTCTGAGCTTTGGCGCTGACAGTCCCTGGGAGGCACATGCCTTTCATCACATTCTTTGGGTCATTACTCATTCATATTGATTCCTGATGGACTGCAGCCGTGGATATTCTTTGAGTGCTTTCTCTCTCTCTTAAACTTGGGTGTCAAATGTCTCGCTCGCGCATAGAAAAAAAATTAGGCTAGCCTCATCACTTTTTTTTTTTTGGTTAACCGGATAATGATTCATACAAATTTAGTACGAATACATCCAACAAAATCAAAAAATAGCTAATCGCAGAGTGCCATAAACAACTCTCTCCCCACTCCATAGGATACTTCTGGAGTGGTCGGCTACATATGAGGCCACCCACTCCTCAATCTCATTCGTCTCTCTAAAGACATGCCTAGCCTGGAACTCCATGCCCTCGGCCATGTCCCAGATATCGCGCAACAGGAGTGGCACCCATGCACACCGCCGGTGCTCTCTATAATCCAGCTGATCACTATAGCTAAATCTCCCTCAAGAAAGACTGCTCTAGCAACCAGGACACATCGGGCATGGCTCAACCCTGTCCAAGTCGCCCTTAGCTCAGCCTTCAGGACCGAAACCTCGAAAAGCTGGCCTCATCACTTTCATCACTCCCTTTTCTCATTAATTATAACTAAATCAGGACTTCTTGCCCTCACGGCACCGAAAGATTTCCTGTGCTTGAGATCTCTGTAAATTTGGGCATCCATTTAGTAGTTGTAGCAGCAAAAAGAAAGGTTCTGTTTTAGGGAACAAAGCTGGTGATAGCAAAGACCTGTCGTTCCTGCATTGAGAGAGGTCTTAGAACCTATTTGGATAATCCAGCAAAATTTGGACTGTATTTCTTGCTGGATCTGCGAACAAGGAAGATCATTTGAGCATGACTCATATCAACCCAATAATCGTCCAGTCCGAATCCTGTAGAACGAAAAAAAAAAAGACTTTCATAAATCATTTTTTTTTATTTTTGTGGACCAACAAACTCAGCTGGAATTCAAGCTAAGACCTCGACGAGCCTTTAAGAGATGCAAGCTGCGCGGTCCTGCAAGAATATCCACACAGGTTCTTAGAATGTTGATTCCTAAAATTCCACATCATGGTTTCTTACCGTGACACCTGCAAGTACTTGCTCTTCGGCTCCTCTAGCATTCAGGTCTTCATTAATGCAAGGTCCACACAGAGAACCCGGCCTCGAAAGATACAGAATCATCCTGTCAAGTGAGACCTTACATTAAAATAACTCCAATCGGATAAGAATAATGGGTGAACCAATATAGAAGAGAAATAACTGATCTGCCCAAGTTTACAGAGTATTAAAGGTTCTCTACATAGAAAATCTTCATGTTGAGTTGATTCCAGGATCCAAACAGCCACACAGCACACAAATTAAGCAAGTGCAGAAAGCATCAACCATAATCCTACGGTAACGTGACAACATTCAGATGAAGCTGTCCACATCCCGAATTAAGATTGCATAGTTTCATCTTCACCGACCTCTCTTGGAACTTCATTGAACATGTACTGGCTCTGGTATTCCATTAAATACTGTGTCGATCTTTTCACATCAAGAAACAGCTGATACGCCCTACTTATATCCTCCATCTCCACAATCTTACCCCTTCTCTTCTGGCAAGCAAGCGCAGCTGCTGTGATCAAGTTGATTGCGTACCTCAAAGAGGTCTCTGCACCGATTTTTGTTAGAAGAACCTTTGCATCCTTGGACATTTCTACATCTTCCTCTTCACATCTGATGTCAAGAATCTTCCGGATCTCCTCCTCAGTGTATGGCTGAGTAGATATTATAAGTAGGCGGTCGAGGAAATCAGGTGGGATTCCATGGGGAGATCTGTAGTTTGTGCCGCGGATGGTTGTGATCCCTCGGTTTGTTGCAATGACGAGAATGGGGGCCATGTCATTCTCCAATGCTCGATTCAGGAATGAGAAGCACTCAATGTCAAGCATGTGGACCTCATCAATGAACAGGACACCAGGGACAATCTCAGCTTTTCCTTCCTCTCTCCACTCTGCCACTTTTGTATCTATCTGCTCTCTGACTTCAGAACGGATTTCACCAGTGTCCCCGGTAAAGAGTGCTAAAAAGCCTTGAGTTCTGGATATTGGAAATCAAGAACCAAACTAAATAATGAATCCAAAATTGAAATTTTAAGAGATGTAAAAATAGCTACACCATAATTTTGGTGTGCTTATGATGAAATTTCTGGATGTTTATTCGTAAAGGATGGTACACAAGAAAATGAAAAAATAATGTGGTAGAAGAAAAACAACAGACTTCCTCACATCCCGTGCGGGTAAAAGAGGGAAAAAATTGCCAATACATTTATTGGTCCAAGCAATATTCATTAATCAATAAATCTGGGTACAAGCAATAAAAATTATTCACTCAATAAATCTGTGACTATTAATTTGGAAGGTAATATCTTTCAAGGCATAAAGCACATACAATCAAGAAAGAGTAACTGGGTTCTTAGGAGACAGGCTTAAAACATGTTCATGTAAATTTTGAGTAAACGTTAGACTGGATCCAATGGCCTCAATAATTCATCTGTGAATGCACATGCCATATATAACATAATAAACATGAAAGACAATTTGCACACACTGTACAAACAGAAAGTCCATCATCTCAACATCCAACCCTTCCAGCAGGTCATGGACAGAGAATAAGCTCAGTACATACTGAAAACGTGATGCAGCAAAAGTTTCCTTTAAATAATTTGCAACTTGACCAATAGACCAAAGAAAAAGTTTAGACTGCAAGAATCATACAAAAGTTGGGGAAATGATGCTCATTAAAAGAACCTGCATGGGCATTATCCTTCCATTCTCAAATCCGACTACTCATATAATCCATGTTTCTTCCTTCATGCAAATGATAATCTTTACAAAACCACCTATTATTTATCAAATGGCATTTTTCCCCTTCATCATGAGGATCCAACACACCCAAGTCTTACCAAGAAGTAGAGTAAAAGCTTGCTTCTTAATTTGCTCTTCACACAATGTTTATTTATTTTCTTCTACTTTTGAAAAGCCTCGCTTTTCAATTCCTAAAAAGTTTATTTTTTAAAACAACTGAGAGGCAAACCAATCATACACCCACTTCCATGACTAGCAATCTGATTAATCAACCCACCCATTCCAAGATCCCATTCACTCTCTAATAAGCTAGTACAAAATCTTGATCCTGTTTTCCTTTGAGCTCTTCCCTGACATGAGATCAACCAACCACATGCATGTACACAAAGAAAGGAAAAGGTTTACACTGTTTAAAAAAAAGAAAATGTGAATTAAAATGCATAGGGTAGTATGGTTAAATGCCAGCCAACCATCTCAACTCATCAACAGGAATATGACGTTACAAAACCAAATGGTGGAAGATCAATTGAAGCAATCCAATAGCATACAAGGGAGATATGCACACTCAGTTCCACCTACCCTTCTTAATTCAAGAAAAACTACCAATTCCATAGAAACATACCTTTATCCTTGTATAATTGGATTTTGTCTTGCCTCTCCCATCAAGACATAAAAATCTGACTCAATGTTCAGCTCACAAGCATTTTGCACCCATCATTGGGTTCCATATATACAAAACTAGCAAAGTTCTCCGAACGCCATTGAAAGAAAACAAATCTCAAAGGTTAAGCACTCTCATCCCAACAATCTTCTACAGTCCTTGCTACAGCCTGGAAAACACATCTGTCACTGTATTGTGTCGACGCCACAGCATGAAACCAGCTCACCTGTCCCAAGTGAAAAACGAATCTACATAGCATCCAACCATCTTACCCTCCTCCAGTACAAAGATCTTGCTTGCAAAGCCTATAAAGTAACTAAAACATCTGAGAAGACTGAACAGAAGAATTCTAGCCCCACCCAAAATCTCATGAAAAGATATAATTTACTTCGCAGATGACGCTTGTGTCTCTCCAAGGGCTTTGCTCTCATCAAAAAACCAAAACATTAAGAGATTAAACCTCTATCAACAATAATTTTGTGCACCACTCTTAAGTTACCAATGAAATTACTTTACTTTTTATCCACTAGCTCTAGGCTTTAGGTTAATTTCCTATACCCACTACAATTTTTCTAATGATCCCCAAGCATAAGATCTTAAGAATTGTAATTCCCTCCAAGATTTTTAAGTTAGGCTGTATAATTTTTCTTATTTCATAAGCTTGCTCACAAAAGTTTGCAATTACATATAACTCTTTTCTTCTTAATCATCCCTGAATATCTCTTTTAAGGATTCTAGTACCAGCAACTCTATTATCGCCACTCTTAACTAGTCAGAGCTAAGACTCTTAAATCCACTTTCAAATAAACCTCCTCTTCACATTCCCCATTGAATGGTTTGAGCTAAGACATCACAAACACTTACAATATATTTCCACTTCTCCCCAGTTTCCAATCAATTTATCTCCAAAATAAAGAAACGTTAAGACAACAAACCCTTCTACTTCAGAATTTTTTATTGCCTCTTTTGCTCCATTCCGGGCCTTCTAAACTCCCTTAACCCTAACCAGTACCTCATTATATTCAAACAATTCCTACATGTGAATGTCAAATATGACGTTATGATGATACCAACAGAATTACTAGCAAAACAATCATTCACTACCATGGAGTTAACACCTCCCTCTGATGTCAATAGGGTGTAAGCCTTGGTAGCCACCCCTCCAAAGCTTCAGCCCTTAGTTACCCTTGCCTTGCTAGCTTGTGACTTCTTCATTTGAAATTCATTGCCTATTTCAATAAATTTTGTTCGAACCAACATTCATAAAACCAACTTAGCAATGACCTTGATGTCCATCTCAACAACTAAGATTTATGACATCAATGTGTCTTGCCCATGACCCCCATAGTAGGCGACACGAGTAACATGTAAACAGAAGTTATACAATTGAAATGCATTCTAGGTTACTTGCTTTCTTGATAAAGGACAATATGAAGATCTAAGAGAAAGTTTGATGCAGCTACACAATTTATCACCTTTATCATACTAAACAGATTTGACATTGCTAGTGAATACTACCTAAACATACATAACATACCATACAAACAAATGTAACCACAAAGCAACACAGTTACACAAGATACTAGATTAAAAAACAAGGGCAACAAAAAAAAACAAAAAGAAATGTGAAACTATTATATAATAGTGTGTTTAAGATAATAGCATACAAAGCTAATAGTATATCCAAATTATCCAGCAACAACAAAACAGATCAAACAAATCTGGAGAAACCACTATTAATTTGTGTAGGTATTTCCCAATATTGTACAAGCATTAAGAAACCCAATCCATTTACTGATCACACCAGTCCTGATGTAGTAAAAACAAGTCCAGGAGATTCCAATATTGCAAGTTTACACAAGTAACGACTGGCACTATATATTCTATTAGGAAAAAGTTACCTATGCATGCACTAATCATCATTTATACGGAAGAAACCATAAGGGCAAATTACATTTGATATGATCGCAAGGCAATGACATACCACTCTTTCCACAGGTAAAAAATCAAAGGAATTGACTCATGCTACTGAATGTGAAATTTCAAACTCATCCAGCTTCCCCTTTTATGCATAGTACTGAGGGGAACAGTCTTATGGAATCTAATTTAACTATTCTCATTACCAATTGATTATTTTAATAAGAAATCTCCAGCCATAAAGCATTGGTTGAACTCTTCTTTTGTGTCAAGAAGATTGCTAGAAAAGCCATATACTCCCAATAAAAGGTAGAAGAATGGGACCTATTTCAGAGCATATAATGCTTCAACCACGTGATTCAATTTCACCTCTTACACAAAAAAATAGTTAATGCAAAAAAACTAACAATGTCAATCATTTAAATAGAACTTTTACCCTGAGCTCATGCAATGGAGCTATAGACAGTCAAGCAAAAACCAAATCCATTAAAAAATTTAATCTATGGACAGCAATATAGTGGTAAAGGTCATAATGCCAAAGAAATCATCACCAATAGGCATAGAGAAAAACAAGGGGCTGGAGGGTCATAAGCACCTATACCACAAAGAAATATTTTCAACAAAATGAGGAAAGACGTCTGTACAATCATAACCATAGAACACTAATCAAGAAGGTGTCCTCTGGACTTAAATCTTGTATCATGCAATGTTGCATGGGCACAGACACAAAAATTAGGTTCAAGCATGTATCAGTGTCGACTTAGCAAGAGGAAAATAAGGATATTACAAGATTCATAGAAAGAACTGATTTTAGCTAAGAAATATAAATATTTAATAATGTATAGAAGAAAACATTAAAAAACATTGTTTCCAGGGTCTCCCAATATGCACGTTTCTCATTTAACATCCCAATTAGCTTAGGAATTTTACAAATTTCAATTTTTGCAAAGCTATTTTGAGACCTTGATATTGACCAACCCCTAAAAGAACAAAAGCTCAATTTTGACAACATTATGGTGGGTTGAATTCATCATGGGAGTCCAACTCTACACCAATTTACAAAAGCTGCAGTTGAAAATATTTGCTAAATATCCAGGTATTTGACATGCATCTGGTTCAAATACATATCCAACACAGATTCTAGGAGTTGAAAGCAAGTGCCCAGGTAACACAGCCATTGTGATCAAAGTGTTAGATTTTTTTTTCTGACTTGATCACTATTTAATATTGTAAGCAGCAGCATTACTGGCTCATACATTAGGAAAAGCATATGTTAAATGCAACATTCAAAGCTCAACTCCTTTGTGAAGTTCGATAGTATTGTGCTCATAACACCACGACCACCTCCAGCAGCCTCATCACCATTCATAGACCATAGTTACTTCACCAATACCCACATTATATTTGTATTTACCAATTCGAATAAGCGGGTTTTCAGAAAAAACTTAATTTATTTGCATATTGTCAAAATCATTTTGTTTTTATTTTTGTACAATTGGTCCATTTTAAACTTTGCTAGACCATAATGCCCTTACACTCAAATGAATGCACACATTTAGCTCTGTGTTGCACTCATACTAATAACTGGTGCACACATTAATACAAGCTAATGCACATGTAGAAATAGTAATGCCCCAATTATAGGCATATGATGGTCCAGCAAACTCAAAAAATGAACCTTTCTATTAAAAGAAGTATTAAAGTGACCCCTTTTAGCTTGTACGAAGATAAGGTGGATTTCCATTTAAACTTGCTCCTTTCTGAAACTTGAGTGAAATTTTTTTATTCTATGATATGTGAGAATGGTACACAGCTCATCATATTCTTACGAAAGAATTCCAAGAAAATCTTCTCAGTTTAGGAATACTTGAATCGGAATTTTTTTTACCAAATTGCTTGTATAAACACGAATGTAAATGCATAATATATGGTGCCCGATTTATGAATGCAACCTATGTACACATATAAACATTTAAGCAAAATAGATTATAGGCCGATGAATTTGAGTATCCACAATGTTGATCATGACCTACAACATCAAGAATACCTAAGAACCAAAATACATGTTTTTAAGGACATTTACCCATGCATCACCAGTCAAAAAACATATGGTACACAAATCTTGGTTCCACACTGTTGATTAAGAACATATTAAGACATAACTGAGCCAAAATTTAAAAAAAACATATGAATTTTTGTTTCTAGATTTTCTTTTTGATGTTGTAGATCAACAAATGATTCTCAATTCAAAGTGTTTATCATTGATTTTGCACCAGAAGAGACCATTCTTCCTATTTCTCTATACACACAGACACATGTAATTTTGTACGCAAGCACATGGACATATTTCCAAGTTCTTAGCAGATATTTGCTAAGCAAGGTTGTATTAATACCTGAAAGCATCTATGTTCAAAACTATCCCAGTACATCTATATGCATACCTTCTTAATTTTCTTAATTAAAGAGCACAAAACATGAATTGTTACATTTGTTCTATGTCAGATGAGTAACCAGACTGTTGAATCATCCTTCCTTAAGCAAGTATCCTGCTGTAAAATAGTAAGTGTTAATCTTATCGTTTGTGGACATGACATCTGCAATCTAAAGTAACCATCAATATAGTTGCAGACTTCATAGAAGGGCATTCACATTTTATTCATTTTATTGAAGATTAATGTTTCCTAAACCCATGCTCTCACCACTTCAAAACTTTAAATGATCCTCAATTCAAAGTTTACCCGCTTCTAGCTTTGCCAATTAACTCTTATCTGCTCATAGTGTTTTTAGGAGAATCTAAAGGAAATAAGCAAGCTATATCATATCTACTCGAAGAAATACTTTAACTTGGGTAGAGTCAACTATGTTAAAAGTTAGCCTAAACAATATTAATCAATGGAAATCATATCATATTGTATATTTGTATTACAAACAAATACCCAATACATCCCTATATAGTATATACTATACAAGTTTCTCAACTTCAAGATACCATATAGACTGACACATTAACATGAGCACTAAGAAGAAACAACTTGGAAAAGAAAATGATGGTCAACTATCACACTACTTCTCATTTTAAAATGTGCTATCAAGGAGAAAGTTTTTATAAATTTTTTCAAAAATTCCTCGCATTTATGGATTAGCAAACTCTTTTAAAAAAGGAAAACACCACCTTTATTATATAATTTTCCAACATTAAAGGATACAAAATAATCATACCAAGTGCCTCATCTAACTATAACGAAGGTGCATACTCTTTGTTGTTTATTATATACATTGAGAATGACATATTTTAGAACAAGTAATTATGGCTCTATGTTGCTAAGTGGTTGAGATTATTGCAATGTAACTTCCACCATATAAATTCAAACATTAAAATTAGATAACATCATAAAGCTCATTTGTTTTGTACCAAAGTTTCTTATGCAAGTTCATTAGAACATAAGACATGTCACAAGTTCATTAGAATATCAGACGTGAATTATTCCTCATGATAATTGTCCTAAACATTATCCTTGTATGCCCAGAAAAGAACAACTGCATGGTACAACATTAGTTACTCAAACCGATTAAGTGATGACTTAGAGCAACAAAGAGCAAATGGTCTAACAGAATATGCCAGATTTGAGGATTCTTGGGGCTCATCTGGTCTCTTGCTGGAATTTCTTTATAAAATCAGAATTTGACACAAAATTGAATTGGCAAGGTAATTATCCTATAGGTATTAGCTATCTTAAGATTAGGGATCTACAGTATAAATAGGGTTTTGAGGCCCAAACTTGACAAAAACAAAGAAATTACACATTGGTGGAACTTATTACAGCAATAAACTTTTATGGACTCGAGAATGAAATTAGAAAAAGGATTTTTTAAACTCTGGCAACCAACACACAGACTCCTTCATTACTGCCTCAATTGCAGCTTCAAAAGTAAGCTTCTTGACACCAGTCCACCTATTTCCACATTCCTTTCTTCTTAAGAAGATCAGTCAATGGAGCCGCCCACCTTGAGTATCCTTGGATGAATCACCTATAGTGGTGAAAAAGTCCTAAGAAAACTCAACTCTGCTAATTTTTTTGGGGGTTCCCACTCCTTGATAGTATATCGCTTGTTTTTAGCCTTCATGGTCAATGGCCTGCCTACTAGACTGACCACATTCATTAACAACCAGCTACTGATTGAATTGATTGAGCTTGCATCTGCACATCTTGTTGGACAGGCCAATATGGAAAGGGGTTTTTAGATACCTTAGGGTTGTTAACGAAAGGAATAAGTAAGGTTCATGCTTGCTATTGATGGTAATCTAACCTACTATGAAACTATTCCTATAGTTTTCACCAAAAAAAAAAACACTATTCCTATGGCTATAACCTTTTTCCTTCGATAATAAAAAAAAAATTGCAAAAGCAAAGTTGATGTACGGTTCTGTGTGTTTTGGGCTTTACCTATGTTTTGTAACTAACCGGCCTAAAGCCCAGATAATGGAGGGTTCGGTAGGTCAATGGCTAGTATAAAATTATAGTCAAATCATATGAGCATGAATTCTAAGAAAAAAATGTTAGGCATTCTTTACTAGCAATGTGTTGCATCAAACCCTCAATGCAGTGAAAAGTGGGCAAAGGTTAACTAGAGTGTTCCCCGAAAGCAACACGCCACATCGACGCCTAAGCATGGTGAGAAGCAACAGTTCCACTTTAATGGATGGATGTGGGAAAAGAACTTAGTCTAGGAAAAAAGGATATGTTTAGCATCTTAGGATATAGGATCGTTGACAAGCAAATTAATGGAACTAGCAGATATAATGGTCAAGAGGAGAGTTAACATAGCATGCTTGCAAGAGACTAATTGGATAAGAGGAAAAGCAAAAAAGGTTGGTAGGATAGGTTATAAACTTTGATATATAGGGAAAGATAGGAATAAAAATAAAGTAGGAATTATTGCAAATAGAAGTTTAAAAGATAAAATTGTAAACATTATAAGAGTAGGAGTTAGAATAATCGTAATAAAAATGGTTTTAGGAGAGGAGGCTATTAATAGTTAGTGTTTATGTTCATCAAGTAGAATTAGATGATGCTAAAAAGTAACGCTTTTAGGATTCAAGAGATTCCTAGTAGAGAAAAGATATCTATCAGAGAAGATTTAATTGGGCATGTAAAGAAATATGGGGTAGGTTTTGAAAGGTTGCAAGAAGATTATAATTTCAGAGATAGAAACAAGAAAAGAGATACCATTTTGGAGTTCACAGTAGCATATAACCTAGTATTAACTAACACCTACTTTAAAAGAAGGACTCTTACTTGATAACTTTTAAAAGTGGCCATAATACTAGTCAAATAGACTTCTTCCTTACTAGAAACATTAATCAAGTTTTGCGTAAAAATTGTAAAGTTATATCCGGTGAGAGTTCAACCACCTAACATAAATTGATAGTTTTGGATGTGTATCAGAAAATGGAAGAGAATGACTGAAAAAATAGAAATTCGTGAACTAAGTAGTAAAATTTGCGAGGAAAGAAACATATGACTTCTAAGGATAAAATGTTGAAGGAACAAAAATGAAGTCTAGATGGGAAGATAAATACCATTTGAGAAGAGATGGCTAACAGTATTAACAAAGCGGCCACAGAGGTATTAGGATAATCAAAGGAAAAAACACTATCTAGTAAGAAAACTTGGTAATGAAATGAGAAAGTTCAGTTAGGGCCAAAACTAAAAAAGTGTGCTAAAAAGACTACCTAAATGTAGAAATGGAAAACGATATAGAAGCTATAAAATGGCCAAGAAGAAAGTTAAAAAGAAGATATAAGAGGCTAAATTTAAGGCGTATAAAGAATTATACTACAAATTAGAAACTAAAATGGGAAAGATATCAAACAAAGTTGTAAAACTAAGCAAAAGGACTTGATTCAAGTTAAATACATCAAAGATGAAAATAAAAAATTTAGGTTAAGAAGAATGAGATCAAATAGCAATGAAGTCATTTGATAAGCTATTCAATGAGAATTACGTAGATGATTTAGGATACCTTATTAGTTCTATTAATGAGAGAGATATTAGGTATACATATAAAATTAAAGTATGAAGTAAATGCTACGTAAAACATAAAAATACGAAAAGTGATTAGACATCATGAAATCTCTAAGGCTGCAAATGGGTCGGGTCGACCCGTGACCCGACCCGACCCGACCCGCGTAGACCCGACCCGATCCGAATTTTAGGACCCGCGGGTCCGGGTCGGGTCCTAAAATTGGACCCGAATCATTTTCTGGGTCGGGTCTGGGTTTACCGAACGGACCCGACCCGACCCGAATGGACCCGAATGTTTCAAATTTATCAAGTAACAGATGTAGCTTGTGATTTTTCTTCTTGTCTTCAATCTTCATTCTTTAGATACTCTTCTGTTGCCTGTTGGAATACTCAAAACATTTTGATAACCTCCACGAAGCTTCATTTTCTTCATGGATGAGCCATCTCCACCTGAAGCTCCTCGGGACCTTCCCATTGCTGAAGAGTTCCAGGATCCCACAGAACCAAACACAAGGACATTGACCATCAAAATAGCAGGATCCTCGGCCGATAATGGCGAGAAGTCTGCTCCCATCTCTCCTTCCATTTCAATCTCTCCGCACTTGAACTCCCCCTCCCCACCTTCCTCTGCATTTGTTTCGGCATTACAATCGCCTTATATATCTCCAAGGGCCTTGGAACCGCCCCCAGAGAGGTTGAAGAGGGAGCTGTTCAGAGATGTGCCTTACTTGCTGGTCATCGACAATCTTGAGACGGAGAAGGAATGGTGGGAAGGAAAGGACCTGCATGATTTCATTCCAAGGAACACCGAAGCTACCCATGTCATTGTGACGACCCGGCTCGCGAAGGTGATGGTCTTCGAGCCCATGCAACTCCCACCTCTCTCTTTGGCCGACTCGATGCTGCTGATCAGAGGAAGACGGAAGAAGGACTACCCTGCTGAGGAACTGGAAGTGCTAAGAAAATTTGATGAGAGATTAGGAAGATTAAGCTTCGGGTTGTGGGTGATTGGATCGCTGCTATCCGGATTGGACCCGATCGGACCCGAACCCGACCCGAATCAGACCCGGACCCGACCTGAACCCGACTCGGACCCGACCCGACCCAACCCGATCTTCAACCGGGTCGGGTCCGGGTCCAAAATTGGGACCCGAACAAAAAATCGGGTCGGATCGGGGTCACCTAGGACCCGACCCGACCCGACCCATTTGCACCCCTAGAAATCTCTATGGAGATTTGGAAGATTTACGTGACATTGGAGTACTTCATTGACTAATTTGCTTAATAAGATTTTAAAAACCAAGAAGATGCCTGATGAATGGAGAAAGAGCACCATACTATTTATTTATAAGGATAAAAGTGACATTCAAAATTGTTCTAACATAACATAAGCCATAACATGAAACTTTAGAACGTAGCGATTAAGCATAAATTGAGGTGTGACAAAAAAATATCAGAGAATCAATTTGGCTTTATGCCAAGAAGGTTGCTAATCGAAACTATTTTTTTCTTATGAAAGCTAATGGAGACATATTAAAAAAATTATAAAAAACCTCATGTGATGTTTATCGATTTAGAAAGAACATATCATAATCCTTAGAGAAGATATATGGTAGGTGTTAGAAAAGATAGTAGTTTTGATTAGATATATTAATGTAATTAAGGACAAGCACAATAGAGCGGTTACTAGTGTGAGAACTACTAATGGTTCTTTCATTTTTGCACTAATTATGGATCAGCTTACTAAGCGTATTCAGGACAATATTCCTTATACATCCAATTTACGGGAGACACATATCTTAGCGGATGAAACTAAAATCAGAGTTAATCAAAAGTTGAAATTATGGATATGCAATGGGTAGAGTACCTGCAAAATTTTCCCTACCCATATCTAAACCCATTTAAAATTCTACTGCCCAAACCAGTCCCAAATCCAATGAAAAAATTGCTCAAAAATTCCAAACCCCATCAAAAAATGGTAAATCCGTCGGGTACCCAAACCCACCCAATTAATCTTTATTCGAATCAGGTGGATCCGGTACCCTACCCGACCCAAAATTAAAAAAAAATAATAATAAAAGATGGATGCAATAGAGGAAAAGATCTTTGCACAATGACTTGAATATAACTAAGATTCGTAATACCAACATTAAGTCCACAATCCCCTCCCCCTCTACTGTAAATATATTTTTGTAAAATTTTATAAAAATATATATTATGTATAATCGGGTTCAGATAGTGGGTACCCGAGGGTTAAATCTCAAACCCGTCCCAAACCTTAATATGTTTTAATTTTAAATCTCAAACCCTATAGGGTTTTGCTAAACATATCCTATTAGGGTTCGAGACAAATTGGATACCCAACAAAACCCGCTCGGCTGCCACCCTAATTATGGAATGCATTAAAATCCAAGGACTTTAGGTTAAGTAGGACTAAGAAGAAATATATTGAATGCAATTTTAGTAAAATTAGAAATAAAATTGAAGGTGGAATGAAAATTAAGAATTATGAAGTTCCTGAGAGTGATCATTTTTAGTTTTTAGCATCGATTACTCATAAAAAAAAGGAAGATTGAAGAGGATGTTATCCAATACAATTGAAGTATGTTGAATAAAATGGAGAAGTGCAACTATGATATTACATGATCTTTAGGATACCAACCAAGTTGAAAAAAAAATTATATGACCGGCTATACTCTATAGTGTAGAATGTTGGACAGTTAAATGACAACGTATGCATAAAATGAGTGCGGCAAGAATAAGAATGTTAAGATAGGTGTGTCGTAGTACACGAAAAGATAGAATAAAAAATAAAATCATTTGTAAAAAGCTGGAGGTAATACCAATTGAGAACAAATTGAGATAAGGACTATTTGGATGATTTTAATATATACAACGTAGGCCCAAGAGATACACTAGTACGAAGGAGTAGTTTGATACATATCGAAAGAAAGAGTAGAGATAGACCCAAAAACACATGGGATGATATAGTAAAGGACTTGATATCTCAATATCTTTCAAAAAGTATGGCCCTAAATCGAGTAGAATGGAGAAAAAAATCAAAAAATAAATTATTGATTTTAAAATAGATTAATAATAGAATTTGAATTACTAAAAGCAATAAATAATTATTCAAAGGCAATTTACAACAACAAAATCCAAAATATCTATAGATGGAATAAGCATATCACAAATTACAACCATAATAACCAATAATTTATTCGCAAAACAGCAATTAACCAAAACCATGCGTGGAGAATATATCAAAACTAACCATATATGACCTATATTCTGAAATATGTTACCATGAATGAGTTTTATGGATCGGGTTGGTTTGTCTCCGGGTTACCAAACCCAAAGCAATCCATTCGGGCCTCTAAAAATTGGAACCTAAACCAACCTAATATTATTTTGAAAATCAATCCAACAAGGTTGGCTCGGCTCCTAGATTGACCCAAACCCATATGCCCCTCTACTTTTTCGTAGTATGCCTTGGGTTCTTAAGAAGTTAGCTTATACTGAATACATACTTAATGTCTAGGGTATTCTTTCATCTCATGCTTGCTTTAAGTCTTTTGAATAGGTCTTTTAGCACTACTTTTATCTTGGCTGAAATGAAGATTTCACTTTTTACCAATACAATATGAAGCACTTATCCATATGATTTATATGAAATACTTTGAAGATTACTTGCACTCACTTTGCCTTCCATAAAGTAAGTTCTCAAAAACAAAATCTTTAATCTTGTGGAGCTAGGGCTCAATAGGAACTAAATGAACCCAAACCATGCTAGGCCTTGAATTTGTCTTCTGAGCAAGTCCTAGTTAACAAAAATAGGCCCAAGTCCAAGCTGATCCAAACTCAGGCCAATATGTAGCCACTTGATATTAAGCAATGGCCCAACCCAAACCCGACCCAACTTGTTTGATGCTGAGTGTTAGTTTGCATCAATGATGGTGCATCCTTAGGTCAAGACATAGTCCAAATTTGATGGAACAAAGCCACCAAGAAATTGATAAGGATAAGTGCAAAGACTATGTCGGTGCAACATAGCAATCACAGTATTCTCATACAATACATAAGCAACAAGCTTTCATACTTCGCTTGTTAGCCTATTGTAAGTAGCCATGTAGGCCCATGTCCAAGACATACATGTTTAAACTAACCACACTAGGTAGGATCAACTTAAATAAATGTAACATATTGCTTGCTAGGGAAATCAACTAATCATGAACTTTTACCTACTTATTAGCTATTCGATGTAGCTGCTAAGCATGGAGACTATCTGTACATTTTTATGCCTCTTCTATTGAATATAACATTACTTGGTATCAAAATAGAGAGTGTTGGCAATTCTTCTAGTTCATTACTCACCTCTTTGCAGCTTCAAGTAGACCTGCTTTATCAAACTGCTTATGCACATAGACATATCTATGTCTATATTTTTGTTCTCTATCCTCCGATTTTGCCCTTTCATCCTCTAAAAGTAGAGTGCTTGTCCAAATTTTCTTGCTTTTCCTTTTACCTCTTCTTTTGTTTTTTTTTTTTGATGGAATTCCTTTTACCTCTTCTAACATGACCTCGAGCGGGCACCGCAATCCACTGATTATTTGCACTAGCCTCATGCTGACTTTGCCAAAAAGCAACATCACACTTCTATTACTACCTCCAATACAGAGCTAAATGCCCCACGCTACCTCACTTGAACCTCCAGAGGCCATTATCATTGAGCTCTAGACTTGTTTTGCTAGAATATAGTTAATTTAAAATGTTAATATGAAAGAAAAACTGCATGTCGCATCCCAAGATCAGAAATGTTAAAATCAAGCAATACACAAAAGTTTTAAAGTTTAAAACAAAATCTTCCATTTCTTCATTCATTTTCGTCTATACAAAGATGTATTCACAAACAGTGCGTTATTTTAAGTTCATACCCATGATAGGATGACCTATAAGCATGATTGACAACTTGATAATACATTATGCAAAACAATACTTAATTGTGTCCGAAAATAGCAGACTATAAAAGCACTTCCCTATGGCAAATTTGTGAGTTCATGCCAATAGTGGGATGACCTACAAGCATGATTGACAACTTCAAAACAAGTCATGTGAAACAGTGCTACTTAACACGACTAGTCATAGAAGGCTCTAAAAAAACTTCTTTGGGGCTAGTGTGAACCTCAAAAGGGTTTGGAAAATTTATAAGGTAAGGCACATTGTTTGCTGCTGCTGTGAAAATTGTTCTTGGGATATTGACTTCATTTTTTTATAATGAGTAGGAAAAAACTAAGTACTAGTCAATGAAAAGATATTTTAATCATTTTAGTATTATATCAAGATATAATGAAATTCAAAGGGGATTAAAAGTCTATATGTTTATGTGTATCTAAAAGATTTGTAAAATTTAAAGGGGATTAAAGATTTCCCTTAATCTTCTTTGTTCTTTTGGTATTAGTTCTAGTTGGGGCCTTGCGAACTGAAGCAAATGTTGCTCAGTTGTTTAAGGGAGCACAAAAGTTATACATAAGAAAGTACCAAATCAATACTTTTCTAATGAATAGATCCGACCACAGCTTCAAATATGTAGTTCAAAGAGGCCAAATGGAAAATGAATCTCTGAATCAACGAAAAGGAATATTTTTCTAAACATAAAAAAGATTATTAGGCTCTTCCATGTTTTTCTCTCTCTGACTCTTTTCCTTCTTGCTCCTTTCTTCTTCAAAAGCACTCTTTCATCCACCAGGCTCAATCCTGCAATAAATTAGTTCATGGATCTGACTCCAAATACAGCATACAATAATCAATAGCTATTCAACCAAGGTTTGAAGTACATTCCCCTATCTTAAATATGATGTTGCATGATTACCAACATGATAGACACCAGCTATATTTGTCGGAATGAATTGATTAATACTTATCATGGATCCATACGTTAGTATGCTATGATACATAACAAGATGGATAAGTGTATATCAATGCAGACAAATATAATACAACCACAAATTTTTGAATTATATGGATTATTAGACTTCAATTCATATATGATGTTTATTTCATGTCAACGTTTGGTCAGTTATTAATCTCAATGATGTTCATATCCAAGCGGATTGAGTGGACTACATTTTTATGAAAATCAAAGAAGTATTTCAATGACTTTATAGCATGCTTAATCATAATCAGAGCTACATAAAATAGTTCGTGTAAGAAAGAATAATTTTCTCAATCTATCTTTTTCTGTATTTAACATATACTTTCTCAAGGTTTGGGGTTTGATGCGTGTCTATCCATTAAATGTTTCGAGCATGATATACAATACTTAAAGCCTAGTAGTCAATCCCTATGTATCTGCATCAAATCTACTTTAAACCTTACTTTACCACCCAAAAGGACACATAATCATATGTATTGAGATTTTCTGATCAGTGCCAATTTTACATCAAGACTAGCCACAAGCAACTTGGCATTCCCCAATTAATTCTTATGTCAACAATAAAATCTATCGCCACTAAAAGCGAAAGCACCTAAGCCCCATAAAATCTTTTACAACGGTCCCATTTATCCCCCTTTATCCAGGTATACCCTACTGTAAATACAATATTACCATTTATGCATTAATGCTTCTGAGAAAATTTAAAGAATTAATGAGAAACATGTGGTACATGAAATTGTCTTACTTGATGCCATCCCGGCAAAGATCGTCAAAATATTCATCTATTCGATTGCTTACAACTAGGTTTATCCCGAAAAGCTGACAGCACTGAATGGAGCATTAATAAAAACCAGAATATTTCAAATTCTGCTTTGTCTAATCAGCTTCATCAAAATCCTTTTACTAATTCTTTTCACAAACATATGATTCTTCCCCATTTGTGTTTGTGTTTCCTATTTCTACGCTTGCACTCACTTTCTCTCAGCGAGCCACCTCTATATGCTTTAGTTTAAGAAACATATGAGCTGAACCATTAAATCTGAGTTGCAACAGACTTAATTTAATTCAGCAGTCCTAGAACCCTACAAATGAGTGGCAGCGAAGTGTCAAAAACTTGAGATTTCAGTTCGGAATAAAATCAAACATATCATGCACAGTACAAGTTTAGAAAACCAAAAGTGAAGATTCTCAAACAAGTTAACAAATGTATCAACAACTTCACCGAATCTCCCAATGGCGCACAATCTCAAAGCAGCGCAGTTTGTCAAAAAAAATGGAAAAGAAAAAGAATTTTTGAGAGGAAGAGAGAACGCCAAACCTGCTGTTGATGACATCGATCTCATGAAGGGTGACGCAGTGCACGACCTCCTTCCTCTTCTGCAGCTCCCCCTCAGGGCACCTCACGAACTTCGTATGGGGTCCCACCGCGTCGTAGTCCCTGGACCGTCCGATGGACCGCCCCAGCTTAGTGACCTTCCCGGAAACCTTATCCAAGGCAATCACATCCCCGCTTTGCACCTTCTCCTTCGTCAACGACTCGATCATCTTGTTGCCCAAATCGTACACCGTCTCCATGTCGGTGGTCTTGAGCGTCAGCTTCCCGGTCTTGAAGGCCGACGAGGACTGGCCGGAGCCGCTTGCGCTGCCTCCAGCGGCGGCGGGGCGGTCGATGGTGATCTCGACGACCTCGCCCTCGATGATCTCGGCCTCCTCCTTGATGCGGACGCCGATGGCGCGGCGGAAGGACTGGGTGAGGGCCTCGGTCTTGGACATCTCGAGGGAGAAGAGCTCGGAGCCGGAGACGGTGGCAAAGGGGGTCTCCTGGCCGAGGGACTTGGCGAGGCCCATGGCAATGGCGGTCTTGCCAGTACCGGGCTGGCCGGCGAGGAGGATGGCGCGGCCGGCGATCTTTCCCTCGCGGATCAGCTGGAGTATGAGGCCAGCGGCCTTGCGGGCGGACTGCTGGCCGACCATGCCCTCGGAGACAGCGCGGGCCTCCAGAGCGGAGTCGAGGCCCAGCCCGCGGATGTGGGAGTGGGCACCGATACGCTCGATCCGAGTGAGGTCCCGGCTCTCCGAGAGCCTCTTGAGCTCCGCCATGGCAGCAGAAAGGGAGAAGACAGAGCGAGCTGCGGAGGCGAAGACCAAAGGAGAGAAGAACGAATGCTGATACGGGAAGAGGGCGAGGGTTTTAGTAGGGGCTCGGCGGCAAGAGACCAATGGAGTACAAGAATACACCAATTCGAGCTCGCACGTGTTATGCGCGTGCCTTAAGATAAGTGTAGAGTGAAAAACAAAAAAACAACCACAACAACAACAATGTATTATTGTTATAATAATATATATTATTATACAACAACAATAATAATTATTACTATAACAAATAATAGTTTATTATATAGTAATGCTAGTAATTTTATTATTACATAATATATGATTTTATAACAAAAACAATAATAATATATTTTTATTATATTATAATAGTAACATATCTCATTGTACACTAAAAAATTATTATTATAATAATAAAATATTATATAATAATGTTGTTTTCATATATAATAAGATATAATAATGTATAATATATAATAATCATATCATTATTATAGATAATAATATTATTATTATTATCATAATAATATAATATACTATTATAATAATTATTGTTGTTGTTATTGTATACTAAGATATATTATTATTATAATATATTATTGTTGTTGTTGTCATTATCAAATGTGAGGTGGAGCCAGAGGGTGGAGATGCACTGTCCAAATTGTAACCCCAACATAGGGTGAATATCATGTTAATAGTAAGATATATTATTATTATAATATATTATTGTTATTGTCATCATCAAATGTGAGATTGGGGCAGAGGATGGAGATGCACTGTCCAAATTGTAACCCCAATATGGGGTGAACAACTGAACATCATGTTAATGGTATGGTAGTCGTGTGCGCGGCTGATGATGTCGACGGAAAGATAAAGATGCATCCCGTAAGGCTTTAAAACTAAACTGGTATTTGCCGTGCATGCAAGAGAAATGAGTGCACGACGGTTGGAGTCTCTATTGTAAAGTTATTTTTGTAAACATATTAAAAGTACAGTTATAAGGAGAAGGCTGTTTTGCCCAAGAGTTTTGATTATGATAGTAGAGTATTAATTATGGGATGACTGATCTTCACATCTAAGGCATGTTTGATTATATTCTCTAATACGTTTGGTTCATGATTAAAATCGGAATTGAAATAAAATTTGAATACTAGGGAAGAATTGAGATTGGATTTTGAGGGATTAAATTGTTTCCATTTTTCTGTGGAAACGGAATGGGAGTAGAAATCTCTCTGACCAAGCAGCTAGAAGAGAAATCACTCAATTCTCTTTTCCATTCCAAATTCTAACTTCCTCCAACCAAACATACTCCTAAAGTCCGCAGATGCTAAGATCCTCTAATGCCTTACAATTGTTTTTAAAAGAGTGTTAGTAAGGCGCCACCAATTAAATTAATAAAGATAAATAAAAATTGAAATTGCATGTATCTTTGAATTGCACATATCCTCTCACAAACATAACAAGCATATATGCCTGTATTGTTCACAAACACAGCTCAGCACAAAAGAGCAAGAGGAAAAACAAGAAGAAAATGACAGGACCACGGTCAGCCATAAGGAACGAACAAAAACATCTGAAACATAAATTACTTTGTACTTGGCATGGGGGATCATTCTAAGCAGCAAGTAGAGTAAATTTTTTTTTTAATTAGTAACAATCTCAATAATACATGAACATACACAAACAATGAAAAAAATGCAGGCACATAATACGTAACCTCAAACAATCGTATATCCAATGAAGAGATGTTAAAAATTAACATGATTACTGTAAAAATATACCAAGAAAATGAGTATCAGCTCGAAAACCAGAACTCCAATTTTTCAGCTTCTAACTTATGCAGGACAATATACAATGGGCATGCATTATCCAAATTAGATCTCAAGAAAATATAATCAAGCTTGTGTTAGAAGTTCATCAATATCATTGCATGGCTAGACAAATATGAATTTAGGACAGACTAATCTGGTGCTAAAAAGTAACACTATGAATTACCTCACCATTTCTCGCTGCCATAAACAAAGGGGAGAAGGAGAAGGAAAGAGGGAGAGAGACTACATACTGATCATAACATCATCATAGGTCTCCAACATACATAGGAAATCTAGGAGGAAATGTACTCCAATCTTCTCAGCACAGTCGAGTGCTTTCAGTGACACTACTTCTCTATTGAAACATCAAAACTATACCATTGGCTCTCTGATAGTACTAAGTATTGCAACAATAGAACTAAGAGCTAAACCAATTTCTCATTTCAGCATTGGAAAAACTATAACAATCCAGAAAAATTATACCACTTCCCACAGAGAATTATATATGTGTGTGGATATCTATATATGTATGTATATAGATATAGATATCAAGGTTTTAAATACCAGTACGGAACCCTATATCTTTCTTCCAATGGCACAGTATTGATCATGATGGTCCATACCGAAACTAAACTTAAAAACCATTGTTACCAAACGGTATGGCCGATATGGTAGCCCTAATATTTACTGGTACAGTCCGATATGGCCAGAATGCATCGGTACATACCAGTACATGTATTTGGCATCCCAACGCCTATACCAATGCTGATTTCGCAATACAACGGAACAATATTAGTCATACCATCCCATTTTGGCAGTTTTATCTCCACACATCTACACACACATACACACACATATAGACACATATATGTATATGTATCAATTTATAAAACAACTTTCAACTTCAAATAAGCTATAAATCTAATAGTTTTTGTAGCTAAAAACTATAATCATCAAAAAAGAATGGTCCAACTATTCGCCAATATTTTACTCATACTTCATCCGCATGCAGCAAATAACAACTTCAAAAGAGTTAAAAATTATAATCTTTGTCTATTTATAGCTAACATTATAATCATCTGCGATAAAAGCTTACAATGATGATAGACAATTTCAACATGTACATCATCCATATGTGACAGAAAATTCAAACAAGTTATAAATCAAAAACATTCTTTCCTTTGTAGCTAAATATTACACCCACCAGGAAAGAAAGGATCCAGCATTTTTCTTTTCCTTTATAGCTATGCCTACAGCATCCTCGATGGGATGGGTGATGATGAGCTAAAGTAATAACTGTCGAGAATGAAATTCTACATTGCTTAAGGATAATTTCTACATATATGTAATCTGTAGGAGACAATAAAAAACAAGTTAGAAATCAAAGATGTTTTTGTTTCTTTAAAGCTAAACTTATAAATATGAAGAAAGAAAAGTTACATTGCTTACAAATAATTTCGGCATATATATCATTCAAGTGCGACAAAATACAACTTTAAATGAGTTATCAATCAAAAATAATCTTTTTACAGCTATTAAGTACAAGAAAGAAAAATCTTAAATGGAAAGTCTGTGATTCGATGAATTTTCCAAAAAAAGTGGAAAGTGTAAAACAACACAGAAAGCAAATAAATGAAGCAGATCAAGCAAATACTCAAAAATTTGGATGATCAAAAATTCCAGATTTGGTATAATATTAGATGAAGTTCAAAATTTCAAATATACTTGGACAGCTGTTGATCCTGATAAGTAACTCATGCAGAAGAAAGCTCCTAACATTTAAGAATAAATCGTGGCTTAAAAAATAATATGAAAGGAAAGAAAGATTCAAAGAAGAAAAATTAACAAGCCAATATAACATACATCCACAACAGGGAAAAGATTAGCAATTAACAATTACAGCGCAAGGAACTAGATAAAAGGTTCACTGAAATGCGGCATCTTGAACTGATATGAGTAGTAATATTAAAGTGATTCTGAAATATACACTAAAAGCAGCAATCTCCATAATAAATGAATGATTTGAGCTCAAATGAGCCAAGCTGTCAAATCTCTGAATTATGAGGCCAATCTGTCAAGTCGTCTCACATTAACAAAAACTGATGAATCAAAACCACAAATAAACCAGAAAAATGAAATTTTTAGCATATTAGACTCAAACATTAGATGTATTAAATGAATAGGCCAAGTAAACTAGGCAAAATTTGTTTCCATAAACAGTAGCATGAGTTATGTCTAAACCTGATAAGTTAGCAGATTATCCTAAAGAACCATTAGATTACATATGTTAAATGTGGCAGCAAGAACCACGCCACAAATTCATAACATGGAAGCTAATCTTTAAGCCAATGCTGATTGAAAGTCAAGATGGAAGCTTAGTGCCAAAATATACCCTTGGTAGGAAAACCTTAAAATTGACTTGAATGATATAATTTACACTCAAGAAAACCTAAAAATACAGACTAAGTGGAATCTTGCTTGCAGAACTCTTAAAATGACAACTAATCTATTGCATACATATACATACATGCATGCACGATGCAGATGCCAACCGGCATTTACTCAGCTTGTTGGCACCACAGTCCACGATGCTAGCTCTGAAAAGAGATCCTGAAATCACCTAGGAATGGTGGCACTCCAAGCAATGCTCTCAAAAAAAAAAAAGTTGAAAAAAAGGCAAAACAATGCAGGAAAAGAAAATATAAAGTGCAATTGCTAGAAATTACCCATAAAATGAAAGAATTTGTAAGCATGAAACTAATCAATGCATGATATCTTCAAACGCAATTGCAGTATTCAAACAAGCAAAGCAAGAAAACCAAAAAGAATCAATTTTATGATCCACACTTTAAAGAAAATATGGCCTCCAATCTGCTCCCTGACTTGAAGGATTTTTATTCAACCACAGGATGTATTTGTTGCAAACTTAACTCCTCAAGGAATCATCATCAAGTACTGGGAATCTAGCCAACAAGATGACAAAAAACAATAAGTCTAGCTCACGCAATTTCTCTAAGGGCTTGTCTGGATTTTCCTACAAGATTGGGCTGAAAATCCTGTAGGATTCGTGAATTGGGCTACCAATAGAATTACAGTCTATAGGTTGGGCTAGCACTACATTTATAAAATACTCAGGAATAGCTTTGGAGAGGGCAATCCGAATCCTACAGGAAGAAAAAAAGGACCTCAGCAGGTCTTTTTTGTTTCTCCCTATAGGAATGGGCTAGAAAAAGTCTAGTTAACATGGGCTAGGCTAGCCAAGCCTTATATTCTGGAATCCTAGAAATCTTTGTTACAATCGTGAGGATCCAATAGGATTATCCAAACAGGCCCTAAGAGTTGATGGATTTCCAATTGCTTAATTTAAAGATGCCCATAATTTTCAAAGAACCTGATGTTGCATCCTCAAATTTTGATAGCCAACTACAAATTCCGTAAATGAATGAAAAAGGCTATTATACAATGTAAGATCTCTAAGATGAAGCCATATGAATATATTCTATTTCATCGAGGCAAAAACTGATGCCAATACCATTGTAACTTTTATTTGGTCAGGGCAAGCAGAGTCATAGACATGTAACATGCAATCTGAGTTTTATAACTTTTGCCTTTCTATCAAATAATCTGGAAACACATGCAGCTCACATTCAGGCGCCCATACAAATTAAAAGGAGGTTGTACTTCGATGATTTTCCAAAGAAGCTTCAACTGAATCATGACTGGATGAGAAAATAAAATCAATTTTTAATTTCTAATATTTAAGCTGGAGAACAGAATATGAGAGTGATAGGAAGCAATAAAAATAATATTACTGCAAAAATCTTCTTAAAATTAATGCTATCATTACTTTTATTGTATACCTACATGTGCATGTTTTTTTGTAATAAAAACTGCAACAACAAAAATCTCCAATCAGTAATAATTTACAACCTTTGGTGACCTATCAGTGGGCAGAGTCTATTGTTCTTAAATTGCGGTCTACACCTCCCAAATATAAACACTCGCTGATTTTGGCAAAGAAAGTTCAGCAAGTAGCTCATTCTTCCCTTTCCTCCAAGAAACTTAATGTCAATTCAAATTCTCCAGTTTCCTCTCAGTTTTACATGACATCCACTCGGTGCCGAGATTTATAATGTTGCAAATTGTGCTTTTAGAAGCCTTCAATAGTAAGCATTCAACTCTATATTCTGTGCTTCTTCAATATTTTGCCTTCAAATCACTATCCTTTGACTAAATTAAATAAAGTAAGCAGCCTCCACACGCATGCATACACCATTCATGTAATCATGTCCTCAACAAGATTAACAGAATTGAACTTACTTCACTATTCTGTTGATAAAACGAATGGTTTGCAAGCCTCAATTCCACCAAAAACATGGTTACAGAACTCCTTTATCTTGTCAACAGATCACAATTGCCCTCTCTTCTTCTCTCCTCTTTGATTTGGTTCACAAGTCCCCTCTGCCATTTCTAGACCAGTTATGATTCTGGATAAAAGACAAATGATGTAGAAAATCCTCACATCATTCTATCCAACCTTTTCAAGTTTTTTTAGGCATTTCAAAAATTGCTTTTAACAAACCCCATAATCAAAGCACAAAATGTTTGAAGATTTCAACCATGAAACCACCTTTAGAAAGGGGATCAGAAAACTTCAGCTTAGAACGACAATATTTTATGCTGCAGAGTCTGCTAGCCTCAATCTGCACCAAAAAGACAGTTACACAAGCTCTCTTCTGTTGAAACTCCCTCTCGAGAATATTCATGCCACTGAAATCTCCTCTTCTCTTTCCTGTAAACTTCTGCATCACTTCTTCTGCCAGCCCTTTCTAGACCAACTATTAGAACATTGTATGTGCCAAATGAAATAGGAATACCTTTCCTTTTCATTTCTGAAAAGAGCTCAAGACTTTTATCAACTTCATCAGCTTGAAAATAAGCATCCATTAGAGCTGTAAACGTCACAACATTCTGGTCCATGGGTAATAAATAAAAAATCTTTGTAGCAGAAGCAGGAAGTCCAGCACAACCAAGCTTATATATCAAGAGAGAAACAAGATATGTCCCAAAGCTAGTATCAGATTTAATCATTTCTTCAACAATCTCCAAAACTTTCTCAAATGCATTGATTCTGATGAAGAGACCAAGCAGGGAGGTGTATGCAGTTCTATCAAGATTTTTCCTCATTTTTAAACAGTAATTAAATGCCATTACTGCACATGATGGCCTACAATTTGCACAGCTGGATTGCACAATAGCAGATATCAGTTCAGAATCCATTTTGATATCCTTATTAGTCATCTCACTGAGTACAAGTTCTATGGCAATCAAATTCTGTCTTTCCAAAAGATTAAGAATAATGCCCCTATCTATAAGAGATGCAGTATCAGTAACACTCGGTTCAGAGTCTAAATCATCTTCAATACCTTCAAAAGATAGATGAGGGTTTACTTCTTGGAGGAGATGATCACTCTCACAGTTAATTTTTAAAGCTTCTAGTGCTTCCAAAAATACTGCACGACGGAGAACAATTGAGTGCTCCTTCATATACTTGAGAATTTGAGTCATAGCCGATGTCTCTCCAGCTTTAGAACATTTCTGGACAAGAATATTGCATGCAGCTTTGTCTGGTTGAACTCCTGCTTCTTGCATTTTGCTCATGACTTCAAGAGCAGCTTCAAATTTACCTGAAGTTGATTGATATAAACAACTGTAAACATCTTGCGTAGTAAAATATAGACCCTTTAAGCAGACTAGAAACATTTCCACAACTACCCTTGGAAAATGACAACAGAATAAACTGAATCAACCAAAACTGCTAGACAGGGAGCAAATTGAGTCCAACAGAATATTCTAAAAGGATGATAACCATGGAAGTAACATGATATGTTTAAGATCAGTATCCAATATAAACTAATACAGAGTCAGATAGATTCCTTATCCGACGCTCAGTTGGGAAAATAAGAATTTTATGTCATGAGGATAAATGTTGTCTTGAGCATCCCATGTCCCAAGAGGTTCAAGCCATTCTCATGACTTACTTGAAACATAAAACAGATCATAGAACAGTAGTTCCCACTCATTCCAACTGGATTATGTAAACTACCAGAAGAATAAAGCATGAAGCTCGACATGATTACAGGAGGGATCCAAAAAGATTGCAGAGGCATAACTAGTTCATGGATCACTTGGGTTGTGATGAAATGAAATTGAAACAAGAATCAATGCAAGATCTATTGGAGCAAGAACGAAAATAAGAAAACAATTAGGACAAATGGAATATGCAACAACCCCAAGATGCCTGTACCCATGAAGGCAAATGAAAGATTTTACTCTTTCAATAAGGGACATAAACGACACGAGCTTCTCTAAAATCACAAAAAACAAAAAGAACCACCTTCTTTACAGTAAGAATGGTCTTAACAAGTCCTAAGCAGAGTCTTTTTTAGGTTCATACCATTCAACAAGTCCTAGCATCATATTGAAATTCATTTTATCACACGCCTTGACACCATCCATATAAAGGATGTAATCAACGTGAAAGATTAGATTTGGAGTTATCATATAAATGTTTTCCTTTTAATTATTTTTTCTCTTCCTCTTATTTGGAGGGAAAGGAGAATAAATATAGATTGGAGGATTCGGAACATTTGTGAGCAAAGAACACAAGGAGTTCACTCAATCATCATTAAAAGCAGAAATCTGAAAATTCATTTTATGTTCCTACTTTTATAAACAAAAGATAATAATATCTTTCATCCTACACCCTAATACAACTCCCTATTCAAAACCGAGCTTTTCTCCATCCAACTACAACATATAATTATGATATTTATAGAATAATGATCCCAATAAGCAGTAGTCGTCTAATATAAAAGAGCCAATGTTCATGATTAGACCTTTGATTAAGTGGGTTCTTGAGTTCCTCTCCTTTGATTCTAAGGCACGACTCTCATTCCCTTCAATTTTTAGGTAATGGTGGAGTGTTGCTTGTTAGCATAACATGCTAACAAAAAGGAAAAAAGGACACCAAAGATTCTTTGGACCTCAAAATAAAACAAAATAGCTTCATTTGCATCCAAAAGACAGCATAATTTATCCCACAAAATTATTTTCTACATCATCCCTCATGCCATAACCATAACCATCAAGCCTTGACCTAACTATAGTCGGCAGAACCGTCTCGAACCGAGCAGTTTGAGGAGTACCGAGCTGTACCGACAACGGACTGAGACGGTTCCGACAACCGAAATGAAAATCCATCGACGGAGGGAGAGAAGGAGAAGGAAAGAGAGAAAAAGAGAGAGAGTGTGCGGGGGAGGGAGGGAGAGGTAGAGGAAGGAAGAGAGAGAGGGTCGCGGAGGCTAGCGAGCCGCACAGAGGAGGCAGAGCCCCTCGTCCGCCTCCTCCGCACGAATCGCCAGCCTCTAACAGCCCTCTGTCGGCCTCCACTCCCTCTCTCCCCCTTCTCTCTCTTTTTCTCTCTCCCATTCTTCCTCCCCCGCCTCCTCTACTGTCAGTATGGGCCCGGCAATGGTACGGAGGCGTATCGACCTTGCCGCCGGACAACCGGTCCGAGCTCCGGTTCCGGCACAATAGATCTTGGTCCTAACTATTTGTGGTCAACTAATTCACTAATCATTCTTGTTAAGATCCTATCTAAAAATTCAGGCATTTTGATGGATGGATCCAAAAGTATATAAACACCACAAGAGTCCTTGACTTATCCAAAGTGGGACTATTATTCCTTAACACCCCCTCTCACATGTAGAGCCCGATGGATAGAACCTGGAATCTAGAACAAGGGGTGACGTGTTGATTAGTAAGTGGGAGCGTGGAAGTTTTGGCAAGGAAGAAAGATCAATGGGCTCAAATACCATGTTAAGATCCTATCTAAAAACCGAATATTTAGATGGATGGGCCTAAGAGTATAAAGCACCACAAGAGTCCTTAACCCATTTGATATAGGATTATTATTCCTCAATACGCAGCCTGTTGTAAAATAAAAGGATAAAGAGATTGGAGACAAGAAAATAAACAAGATACAGAAATTGTAGAAAATTAGTTCTTCAGGAACTAATAGTATTTCTCATTCCTTTTTATGCCTTTCTTTCTTTTTCCACTTGTGTTCCTTTCATCCTCCTCAAGGTATCTTTTTATAGGCCTAGGGTTATAATGAGGAGATATAATAGTGATAATGAGGAGATATAATAGTCATAATCACAAGACAATTAAAGGACAAGAGAAGGTGAAAAGGTGGATGAATGTAGACATACCCAAGGGATAAGGGGCACACCTAGGAGTTACAAAAGATGGAAAACCCAAGAGGTGGGAAAACTCAAGAGGTGAAGTTTAAGTGGTCATCCACCCACATACGGTGGATTCATAACACTCCCCCTTGGATGACCACACACAAAGAACATGCCTCGTTAAAACCTTGCCAAGGAAAAATCCAGTGGGAAAAAACCAATGGCGAAGGAAAAAGAGTGCAGTATTCTTGTGTACCATCAAGTGCTTTAGGATTGCCTCATTAAAACCTTGCAAAAGTAAACCCAGTGGGACAAAACCTTAGCGAAGGAAAAAGAGTACAACCAGTACAAAACTTCAAGTCCTTGACTCCCCCTGAAAAGTGCATGATCAAATGTCTTTAAGTTGTCGCATTCCAATGTTATGCACAATCTTCTTAAATGTTGCAGTTGGCAATGCCTTGGTGAATAAATCTGCCAATTGTTCACTTGACCGTAGTCAATATCACCTTTCTCCTGAAGTTCATGAGTATAAAAGAACTTAGGTGAAATATGCTTCATTCTATCACTTTTAATATAGCCTCCTCTAATCTGGGTGATGCAAGCAGCATTATCTTCATACAAAACTGTTGGGCTATCATTGATTGTGGATAGACCACACTTTTCTCGAATATGCTAAATTACTGATCTCAGCCAAATACATCCCCGACTTGTCTCATGGATAGCAATAATTTTCGAGTGATTCGAAAAAGTAGCAGATAATGTTTGCTTCACAGATTTTCATGATATAGCAGTACCTCCACAAGTAAACAAATATCCTGTTTGAGATCGACCCCTGTGTGGATCAGATAGATAGCCAGCATCTGCATATCCAATCAATTGTGAGTTTGATCCATTAGGATAAAACAATCCCATATTAGTTGTTCCACGGAGGTAACGAAGTATATGCTTGATCCCATTCCAATGTCTTCGAGTTGGAGTAGAACTGAATCTTGCCAATAAGTTGACTGCAAAGGCTATATCAGGTCGAGTGCAATTTGCAAGATACATTAGTGCACCAATAGCACTCAAATATGGTACTTCAGGATCAAGAATTTCTTCATCCTCTTCAGAAGGACGAAATGGGTCTTTCTTCACATCAAGTGATCGAACAACCATTGGAGTATTCAAAGGATGAGCTTTATCCATATAAAAGTGCTTCAGGACTTTTTCTGTATATATTGACTGATGAACAAAGATTCCATTTGGAAAATGCTCGAGTTGTAGACCGAGACAAAATTTTATTTTTCCAAGATCTTTCATTTCAAACTCATTTTTCAAATAAGTGGCGGTTCTTGTGAGCTCTTCAGGAGTTCCAACAAGATTAAGATCATCAACATAAACCGCAACAATAGCAAATCCGGATTCTAACTTCTTAATGAAAACACATGGGCATATAGGATTATTCTCAAATCCCTCCTTCAATAAATATTCGTTGAGGCGATTATACCACATGTGCCCGGATTGCTTCAACCCATATAACGATCTTTGAAGCTTGATAGAATACATGCTTCGGGATGTACTTGAATTACATGCTTCAGGCATTTTATATCCTTCAGGGATTTTCATGTATATATCATGATCCAATGATCCATATAAATATGCAGTGACCACATCCATCAGCCGCATATCTAATTTTTCTATAACTACCAAGCTAATCAAAAATCTGAATGTAATTGCATCCATAACGGGGGAATAAGTTTCTTCATAATCAACCCCAGGTTTCTGCAGGAACCTTGTGCAACAAGTCGTGTTTTATATCGCACAATTTCATTATTTTCATTGCGCTTCCGTACAAATACCAACTTATATCCAACGGGCATTACACCTTTAGGAGTTTAGACTATAGGTCCAAAAACTTTTCTTTTTGCTAATGAGTTTAATTCAGCCTCAATAGCTTCTTTCCATTTTGGCCAATCATTTCTACGTCGGCATTCTTCGATGGTCTTTGGCTCACTTTACTCATTACCATTGGTAATGCTAACATTACTTCTGGTAATGTCAAGAGCCACTTTAAATGAAAATATGTTGTCGACAACGGTTTTATTTCTATCCCATATTTCTCCTGTGCTTACATAATGTATTGAGACCTCATTATTTTCAAGTATATCTTCCTCTTCAGGGGATAACTCTTCAGAAGGTTCCTCTTCAGGAGGTTATATTTCTGGAGATTTTAGAATGGGAGTTATGGTCTCTTCAGGAGCACCAACTTTTATGGTCT